>NC_056729.1:1278621264-1278871264 GCF_019279795.1 Protopterus annectens
GTAATAAAGAACTTAATCAGGCTTTGTGATGTCGACTAGGATAATTACCGCATACAGTAGCATATGGGGCCATATTTACATAATGCATATGTGTCACATCACAATATTAGCTGGTAGACAGTACTAGAGCTAGAAGGGTAGGAATACCAGAAATAACTATTTACCAATACTGACAAGGAGGATAGTAATAAAGCAATCCGTATCAGTAGATCAACTGTGCTCATTGAAAAGTTGATGAAAATAGTGGACTTCCTCCACATCAAGTAGGCTGATGTAAAGATGTCAGATATTAACAAAATGGAAATAATTACTGAGGGAAATAGTATCTACAATTACATGCTGGCCTACAGCGTTATGGCCTATTTTTAAACTCTACAAAAAGCTGGGAGGTGCATAAAACTGCTATTGCTTGCATCAAAATGAGGGGAGGTTTGGTATACCATTTTTGCTTTGTGTAAAGAGATTGCATGTTTGGAACCAGACTATAAATGGAGTCCATAGGGAGAACTTCACAACTATGATGCTACATTCAATAGGAAGAAAAAAAATGGAGTTAGCTGTTGGAGGGGTGAGGATTCCCTGACTGATTATGTTTGTTTGTTCTGAACATGTACAAGGGAAGGAAAGGTACTGGTGAGCAACAAGACTGGACTGGTATATGGTGTCCAAGAAAACAATAACCTTCCTTTGCCAATCATATTCTTCTGATATCAAGATGGATGGTCAGTGCACTTATAAAGAAATAAGAAAGTTGTTTGTTTTATATTTTGTGGAAATACTTTTAGCAATGCAGAAGAAAATAAAAGCAAATAGCCTTCCCCTACATTACAAGATCTATTTGAAAGATATTAATGTGCCAAATGTCTCTCTTCTTTCTCGCCTTTTTTCCCCTAGTTAAAATGGGTGTTCCTTGAGGTTCTGTTCTCTAACCGCTGCTCTTTAACATTTTCATCAATAACCGATATACCTCCTCTCAGCAAGCTTGTCTTATTCAGTATGCCGGGGACTCAGCTCTCATCTGTTCATCTATCAGCTCACTGCAGCTTCAATCCATGACACAAAATGTCTTCAACTCAGTTAAACTGTGGCTACATCACAAACAATTTTTACTTAATCCCAAAAAGACTAAACTACTGTTATTTTTCCAAAGTTTGATGCCAGTGCTAAAAGTAAGCTCCATATAACCTCTTTAAACAACACATCTATTGAAGTAGTTACCGATACCCATTTGCTTGGAGTCACCAGAGATGACAACTTAAAGTTTGATCTTCACATACAAAACTGCTTAAAAAAACTCATCAAAAGCTAGGTCTACTATATAGATAAAAAATCCTTCCTCCATGTAGTAGAATCACACTACTTACCTTTTATGCTCTTTCCTCTGTGACTCAACTCTTTTGACTAACATTGAGATCTCTCTTTAAATCACAACTGGAGCAATGCTATAATAACATAGCTAAATTTGCAGCTTACGTGCCACATAAAGCTCATCATTGTTCTGCATTATATGCTCTCAACTGGTTAGAACTCCCACATCAACTAGCCCATACTCAGCTTCTTCTAACCCATAAAGTACTCTATAATCCCTGTACATGCCCTTCTGTCTCTTCATGTACTTCACACTCTCTCCAAAATCACCTTCTGCACTCTCAGGACAAAAAACTTCTTGAAATCTATAAACCAAAAACAAATATGGGATGAAGTTTATACTAACACTGCATACCAAATTATAGAGCTTTAACACAAATTCAATAAGAAACATATCTAGCCTTCATGTATTTAAGTACTCTCTCAAAGAGTATCTCACTAACTCATGGCTATGTCCATGCACCTCACATGTATGATCTATATTACAAATACATTACATTCTTACTAACCTAACTTTTCATCATATCTGTCGATACCTTTCAACACCTGCCCTCTCCCACTCCTATGGTGGACTTGTATCTTTTTATTTGTATTTCCTAGCATAAAAGACTATACTTGTAATTCATTTGTATATGCTGATTGTCATATTTAATTGAGTCTATCTTGATGGGACTGCTGCATATCTGCAAGTCAAGCTCGATTCAAGTAACCCACATGCAAGACCTCAACCTGATCTGTGACATCAATAGGACTTGTTAGTGGGACAGATTTGTGTCCCAGAGACTCCCCCATCTATGGAATAGACTCCCTCTCCACGTCAAGCAAAGGACCTCATTATCCCTTTTCAAGTGCAACCTGGATAACTGGTTGTGAAACAGAAAATACACCCCTCGGATTCCACCTATGTCCTCGCTGGACAGGGTCTTTGGGTGTTTTGGGTGCTGACTTGTCTAAATGTGCTAAACTCTTGCCTAGGCTTATAAAGGACTCGGGGCCAAAGGCCTAGAAACTTCCTATGATTCCTATGTGGGTAGTAAAAGAGTTAAACAGAGAATAAAGAAACATTACAAGGCAGCACAGACCTTAACCTGTGTTGGTGTCTACTATCATGATTTGGGACTTAGCACTTCTCCAAACAGTGAGAAAAGAAGAAAGAAAGAAAGAAAGAAAGAAAGAAAGAAAGAAAGAAAGAAAGAAAGAAAGAAAGAAAGAAAGAAAGAAAGAAAAGATCTAGTCAAGTCAAATAATGCTCAAACAGACTGGGCAAAATGTTACATGATTCAAAAAGGTGCACAAGTATTGTTGAAGATATCAGAAAATACTAGCAAGTAACTTTTACAGATCTGTACTTAAAAAAGTGCACAATAAATGCTGGTAGCCATTTATTTTGTAAAGCATATAATTCAGTAAGAGCTATATCTCAAAGGTCTAGCAAAAGGTGTTCATACATATATACAAACTCAAAAAACCTATATTGCAAAAGACTGAAAATTCAAAATACTGAATGATGCAATTTGCCCTTTATTCCCTGTTGTGCAATCTTGGAGTTGGTATATATAGTTAGCAGGTGATGTGTGTGTGTGGGGGGGTTGGCTGGGGTGCAGGTGGGCTTACCTCCTGCATTAAAAATATGTTCAGTATCTTGAATTTTCAGTGTTTTGCAATAGAGGTTTTATGGTTTGTCAGTCTTCTGAAGTAGGCCCCATACATATATACATATAAATATTTCAAGCACTGGCATTAATTCCCATCTAGCTTGCCAATATACCAATTCACTTATTCCCATAATAAGTGTCTAGGCTGTTCTTAAAAACATCTAAGCTAATGCTTGCTTTAATGTAGTTTGGTAGTCTGTTCCATGCATCAGGCGCTCTCTCAGAGAACCAGTTAATACACTTCTCATTCCAATAAAATCTTCTACATAAGTTGTCTGATGATCCTCTACTACTTTTTGATACCACCAAACATTCACAGAGATAGTTGTCTCTAAATGTCCTTATATGTCTGAATAAGCTCTCCCCTTAAATATCTACAAGATGCACTGTATAAGTTCAGATATTTCAGTCTTTCATAATAACTTAAATTTTCACATCCATCGATGGTCTTGGTATATTGCTGCTGCACTCTTTCCAGTTTACTCATGTTTGTTTTCTTATAAGGTTTCCATATTGTTATTCCATACACAAATATGGGTTTAATGTAATTAAGAAACAATGACATAATCATTTCTGATTGTCTAGACTTTATAAATCTTTACAACCTATAGTTCTATAATTATCATTAACCAATTGGTTGATATTTATTTATTTAACAGTTGTTTACCAGGAACGTTTTGTGTTGATTAACTGTTTTGCACTCTTAAAAAGTTATTTGTTGCTTAATTTTACCTGTAGGCTAACACACTCAAGTGTGCTAGCCACTTAAAAGCATTTATAGAATTTACTGTCTGTTTTTTTTCCTTGTCTCTGTAAAAATCTCTTGTTTTCCCACCTTACTGAACTAGAGTATGCTGATCCCTGGGCTTTGTTTTTAGTTCCTGTTACTGATCCATTGCCTTATTAGGAAGGAGGGAAGTTTCTTTGCTTACCAGTGGGAGTGGGAAGCACTGAGCAGCCTTTTTGTCCGAATTGGTGAAGTTTCAGCCAGAAACTAGTAGTCTATTGGTCGTTTTGGGCCAATTCCTAGCTCCTTTCAGCCCCCTGCTATAAAACACGCTAAACACACGTTTTCCAGCTTGTACCAACTCTGCACAGATCCTCGTGGTGGCCTGCAGAGTGATCCAAGCAGCAGAGAGCTAAAGAGTGACTTTCTACCAGATATAAGTATTTTTTGTGGCTTTCCCACTGTTATTAAGCTAGCGACTGCATTTCACCTGTTTTACTGCTACTTTAAGTGATTTCTGCATTTTACACTGTTTATTGCACTTTAAGTTACTAATTGTTGCAAATTGTTTCTGTAGGCTACACACTAAAGTGCATTAGCCGATTTACAGCATCTATAGCATTTACTGTCTGTTTTTTTCCTTATCTCTTTAATAAAACAAAAAAAAAATCTCTTGTTTCCCACCTTACTGAACTAGAGTAGTCCAGTTTCAGAGTTGCTGATCCCTGGGCTTTGTTTTTAGTTCCTGTTACTGATCCATTGCCTTATTAGGAAGGAGGGAAGTTTCTTTGCTTACCAGTGGGAGTGGGAAGCACTGAGGCCTTTTGTCCGATTTGGTGAAGTTTCAGCCAGAAACTAGTAGTCCATTGGTCGTTTGGGCCAATTCCTAGCTCCCTTCAGCCCCTGCTATAAAACACGCTAAACTGTACTGCTGATCTAACCAGCATATCCTATAACTGAAAAGTTCATCTCTACTTGATTCCCAAGTAGACTATTCTCTATCTGTAAAGCCTAGCACTTACTCCTACAGTACTTGCACCTTGATAAAGCACTCTTATTATAGATAGTACCCCACCAGCCTAAAACCCACTTCCCCAGAGTCCTTTGAAAGTTCTTTATCTACTACTTCTAGTATGTCGAGGGATCAGTTGCTAGTGTCCTCTCCAGCTCAACTGGTGAACCTGGGAATATTGAGGCAATGTTACAATTGCCTCATGTACACTGACAATCCTCTCCTTCTCCCACAAAACACACATACATGCGAGAGATGCAACTATACGGCCAAACTGGAGGCTGAGCTCTCTCAACATAGGACTGGCAAGACCAGACAGGAGGAGAAGGTAACCACACACAATACATACCCAGTCACACATGGTACCATCACAACTTCAAATCATACACATACTCACACAAAGACATACTGGAGGCTCTGATCAAAATTTACCAAAACAGCAGAGGCCACCAAAGCAGACACCCAAACAACTACCACCTCACGACCCAACACATGCAACACATAGACCACACAGTCAGAGTGTCAAACAGTCACAGCCCTTAAGGCCAAACAAAATGCCAGACACACTTGTCATTGGTGATTCCATAGTCAGACACACTGACGTCCCGCTCACCAGACTGAGTAAGGAGAAGGTCACAGTAAGCTGCCTGTCGGGCACTAGAATCCGCCACATAACGCAAGCACTCAGGTCTCTCAACAGCAGGTACAAGTACGACTCAGTCATTGTCCATGCTGGTGTCAACGACCTGAGGCGTTACCTCCTTGGACTACATGAAAAGGGCGAGGAGCTCTCTGATTATGTAGCACAGGCAGGTATGACCCTGACCTTGAGCAGTATCCTACCTTCACCTAGAATGATGCCACAATACAGTGATAAGATGATCAGCTTTAATAATTGGCTTAAATTCTGGTGTCATTCAAAGGGGATCCAATGTCTGTCTGCCTGGGATGACATGCTGGACAAGCCACGCTGCTTGAGGGACGGCTTGCACCTGTCACCCCTGGGCTTCCGGATATTGGCAAAGGCTCTTGCCACCCCATAGTGCCTTTTTAGGCAAGGCTCAAATTCTAAAGCTACCACCCTAGAACACCAAAAGGAAAAAACTAAGGGTAATGCTGCTCAATGCCAGAAGTCTCAATCTCAAGATGCCTCGAGGCCCTTCTCAATATGGAGAACATCGATGTCTGTGCTGTGACAGAAACCTGGTTCAAGGCTCCTGAGAGCACCCCAGCACTAACAGGTTTCACTTCATATCATGCGTTCCGGCCCCAAAATCTGGACAAAACCAAGAAAGGAGGGGGGGTGTCCATATTCATAAAGGACACCCACACCTCAAGGTTGGTGGCAACGCACGATGCATCGGAGACCATCCAGGTGCAATTAACCATAGGCAAGACTGCTCTGCAATTTGTAGCATGTTACAGGCCACCCTCTCAAACTCAGGAACCTCACATGGCCTTCCTGAAAACATTGGAGGGGATAAATGTATCTCCAAACACCATCATACTAGGTGACTTCAACTACCCTAATATAGACTGGGAACACTACTCAAGCCCGAACACTCTAACCCAAAGATTCCTGGAGTTCATAAACTCAAATGCCATGGAACAACTAGTCACCATCCCCACAAGAGGTGAAAACATACTTGATCTCATCATCACGAACATGGGATCAAAATGTTCAACACCGAAGTATACCCTCACTGGTGAGATCAGATCATAAACTAATCTCGCTGGAGGTCCTCATCCCGCCCCACCTGAAACAAAAGACCACAGTGAAAAACTTCTCAAAAGCCGATTTCACACTTCTAAAAACTAGTGTGGTCTCCTTTAAGGCCCCTGAGCCAGTGGTAAACATTACTCAAACCGCTGAATCACTTACAAATGCCTTCTACCAGCACCTACAGGACTGCATGGATCAGGCAATCCCAAACAAAACTAAGACTCTCTGTACCAAAGGCAAGCGTCCAGTCTGGTGGACCCTAGCCATAAACAAGCTCTACAACAAAAGGAGGAAGCTACTACAAGATAGAGCAAAATCCTTGAAAGGTAAGACACCTTTGATCATTATAAGTAAAAACTAAGAGCTCTCATAAAATCATCAAAGGCAAATTTTGAGAGAAAAATCGCCAAGGACTCTAAAGACAATCATAAGGCCTTCTTTAGCTATGTTAGAAACCTAGGAGGAAACTCCCAGATATGCTCAGAATTAGTTCAAAATGATGTGAAAATTACTGAACCTACACACATTGCTAACATACTGGCTGACAGGTTCAGTGCAAACTTCTCCCCCCCCCCAAAAGGAGAGATATCTATTCCAGAGGATTGTAGCCCCATACATCTCCAACACCCAGGTGAGAACTGCCCTCACTAAGGCAAAAACACAGCATCCATGGGACCGGATGGTGTCCCCGGCTGTGTGCTTCATGAACTCAACGAGGAATTAAACCCACAGTTAGGACAGCTGTTTAATCTTAGCCTCACCTCAGGATCGCACCCAAGGAGTGGCGCCGGCACTGTGGTCCCACTTCATAAGGGCGGTGCCTCCACAGACCCTGGAAATTACTGCCCCATTAGCTTGACAAGCCTTATCTGCAAAGCCATGGAGAGGATCATAATGGAACTCATAAATAAAGACATAGGAACTTGCAGACTTTGGATCCAACCCAGTTTGGCTTTGTCAAAGGCAGATCCTGCCTCTTAAACTTGGTTGACTTTTTCGAGACAGTCACCAAGGCCATTGATGAGGGAAAGGCAGTCCATACAGCCTACCTCGACCTGGCAAAGGCCTTCGACACAATACCCCACTCAGGTATCATCGAAAACTCATCAGCTTGAATGTAAACCCATACATCACAAGATGGGTTGCAAACTGGCTAAGCGACAGAACCCACAGGGTCAGAGTTGCTGGAGCCATGTCAGACTCAAAGCCTGTCACAAGTGGTGTCCCACAGGGCTCAGTCCTGGGTCCACTCTTGTTCGGCATCTACTTTTCTGAAGTACAAGCAAACACAGGAGGGTTGTGGCTGACAAAGTTTGCAGATGACTGCAAACTGGGCCATAGTCGAAAACACATCTGACACAGATATCCTCCAGAAGGGCCTCACAGAAGCGGATAACTGGTGCCAGAGCCATGGCCTGAAGTTAAACGCCAAAAATGCATAGTCATACCCTTGGGAAAAACAAGGTTACCCCTAGCTACCATATAGGTGACAATCCACTGAGCACAGAAAAAGTCATCAGGGATCTGGGGACCCAAGTTGACAGTAGTCTTCGTTTGACACTCATGTTGCTAAAGTTGTTAGGAAAACCTTCTATATGCCCACCTGATCATGAAGGGATTCACATCTAGATCAAGGGAGGTCATCGTCCCCTGTACTCATCACTCATTAGACCTATGATTGAGTACAATGCCCGTTCGAATGTATTTGACCAGACACCTGATGCAGCTTGAAAGGCCCCAAAAGTTCCTCACCAAAAGGATAAAGGGTCTCAAAATATGTCTTATGCTGCCCGACTGAAAGAACTCCAGCTTTATTCAGTCTCATACCGCTTGCTCAGAGGTGACCTGTGCCTGACATATAAGGCCATGTCAAACCCAGATTTGATGAATATGCTTCACCTCAAAATCTAGATCCCTCAGAACCACAAGGGCGGGAGACTTAAACCTTGACACGGTTATAAATAGAACGTGCTGGAGGGACAGATTCATCACCCAGAGACTCCCTATGCTGTGGAACAAAATCCCGGTACATGTGAGGCAGAGCACCTCGCTGGCCTTGTTCAAGAGGAATCTTGACCAATGGATGGGAGATCGCAGATATACCCCAGGGATTACTTCAGTGTCACTGCTTGACAGAGGCACAGAAAAATGATAGGCATAGTTTTTATTCAAACTAAAGGGGTGGCGAAAGCCACATAACTATGGGCTAGGCTTATAAATGCCCTTGGGCAGATAGCCTAGTATGAACCTATGAACCTATGAACCTATGAGACAGAGTCCATTTTCAGCAGAGGCCCGAGGAGAAATGCTTCAGACACATGTCTTTGGAATGTGGGAGGAAACTGAAGTACCCAGGGGAAACTCACGTGAATGCAGGAAGGACATGCAAACTCTGCACAGAAGGCACCCCAGCCGAAAACCAAACCGGAAAGTGTCTTGCTGTGAGGCGACAATGCCAACCACTGCACCACTGTGCCACCCTTTCCTGGATAGCTAAGGCCATTTCTTTTTGTTATTTTTTCATGGCAAATCTTTGTCTACTTCTCTTAGAACTCATTCTGCTAGGGCCGTTGCCTTTTCTGGTGCTTTCTTCAAGGGGTTGGACACCAGGATTAGAAAAACTCAAAGTTAGATCTACCCATATATCCAGGTCCTTAATAAGTCTAAATTTTCAATCACTCTGTGCTGTACTAAATATTCACTTTTCAATTTA
The DNA here is from genome assembly GCF_019279795.1 of Protopterus annectens. Lineage (NCBI taxonomy): Eukaryota > Metazoa > Chordata > Ceratodontiformes > Protopteridae > Protopterus > Protopterus annectens. The sequence continues at coordinate 1,278,630,463 of NC_056729.1, forward strand.
TGTCTCTCAAATCTCATATGCTTAGTTTTTAATGTATTTATCAGCATATTATTCTCCTATTCCCAAAAGGTCAATTTATTCAAGTTATTTTGTAGACATACACTATTTGTAACACATGTAATCAGTTACACAATTTTAGGTCATCTGCATACAGACTGTAGAACAACTTAGATGGTAGGTCTGAAAGATACAATGTAAACAAGTAAGGGCCTAGAACAGAGCCCTGTGAGGCACCTTGTCTGTAATCAAAAATTTCACCTGTCTAATTGCTGTATGATACTTGTCATGTCCAATTTGCAAGCCATGCAGCTATCCATCTTATCAAAAGTATATCAATATATAGTTGCTCTAACTTACTAATCTGTTTCTAATCTATTTTGCTGATATTGCATGAGCTTGGAGTGAACAACTTCATGTGGATTTTTTGATATTTCATATGTGTTTTATGTATGACTGTTAAATGTTGCTGTTCTTCTTTCAGCTTTTCCCAGTTAGGGGTCGCCACAGCGGAACTCCAGTCCGCTAATGATTGGCAGTAGATTTTTACAGTGCCGAGGTGCCAGCCTGATGCCCAATCTTCAACGAAGGCACGCCCATTCACACATGTCTTTTGAATGCCACTCGACCACGGGGAGGACATGCAGACTCCACACAGAAGGCGCTCCAGCCGAGAATTGAATGGGGGAACCTCTTGCTGTGAGGCGACAACGCTACCACTGCACCACCATGGCTAATGCAGAAGTTAAATCTGTATAAATTACATCACAGTACAATTTTTCATTTATAGCTGTTATTATATTGTTAGAGAACATCATGTTACAGGTGGTAATCGATCTGTTTTCAACATATGCATTCTGATATATCCTATCAAGTCCAAACCTTTCCAGTTTTGACATTCGGTCCCAACAGTCAGTTATTCTCCATTTGATGTTTGCATATAACTATGTGTGTGTGTGTGTGTGTGTGTGTGTGTGTGTGTGTGTGTGTGTGTGTGTGTGTGTGTGTGTGTGTGTGCAGTGTGTATTGTATTTAACATTGCCACTGTGGCCCATATTGTACTATTTACTGAATTTATCTTTGAGTTTGTGGCCCAGTTTGTGGAGAATTTTACTGAGAAGGGTCCATGGGCAAGTTTATATTCCTAGTTAGCAAATAATATAAATAAATATAATATGTAAGGGAATTTGATTTTCTTTACTTTCTGTTTCTGTGGTTTATTAAAAAGGTATAAAAAAGTAAATGTGATAAAACTAAATGCACATGTATGTGTGCATGTGTGTGTGTGTGTGTGTGTGTGTGTGTGTGTGTGTGTGTGTGTGTGTGTGTGTGCGCATGTATGTGCACTTGTGTGTATGCACATGCATGTGTATGTCTGTGTGCATGCACATGCATGTATGTATGTATGTCTGTGAGTGGTATTTCTCTGTGTGGGGTACAAGTTATGAAGCGGGGACCCTATCCAGTTTCTGTGCTGATGATTAACTAAATGTGGACTTATATGGAATTATTGTGTTGGACAAGCACAGGGTCACAAATTGTCTCCCAGAGGTATTTTGTTTAGGCCACATAACGTTTTTAAAGCCCTTCTGCAGTGAACATTACTTTCTCTGGGGCCAATGCTTACACTGTACTGCTTCTTTTCCAAGCAACTGCATTTTGTTTTGCTGCCGCTGAGATGAAAGTCTCAGACTGGCTTACTGATGTTTCAATTATGAACTTCCACTCCCACTGCAAAGACATCTGTTCACTTAAATAGAGCATTTGAATGTGCATAATTTAATAGAGTTGTATAATCACAGTGTCATTTTTATATCTATTAATCAAGAAATGGGAAAAAAGTAGTTGGCTTTCCAACACTCTCTCATTGATCCTTGAGGTGTTTTGCATTCATTATTATCGTGTTTATTTTCCTAAATGTCTAATTAAGACCCAGTAATTGACACCCTTGTTTTTTGGCAACAGCAGTGTTGTGACACCACTATTCTTGGAAGCAATCACCAGTTTCTGCACTTCATCATATGTTTCATGCTATCACTTTGTCTATTACTTTGTTTCATACTTTAGCAGCAAGCCTTTATATTTTTCCTTGACTTATATTAACTGTCTGTGATTTCATTCTCTTATATATAGTTGCTAAAGGCATACACACAACAACTGTCCTCAAGTATTTTCATTTGTTTATTTCAATTATTTAACAGGATTCCAAGCTAGTCACAAACCATATTCAGCTATAACAAGGATCATGGCATACATTTTCAGTATTTGAAAAAAAAACACAGACAGAATTTAAACAAAATATTTGCAATCAGTTTATTTTTTTCTAAGAGTTATAGCAGTTGGTAGAATGACCAAAGCACTGCAATTAGATGGCCATGAAATTATTGCGTTCAGTGTGGTTGCCCTGAATTAATGTTGCAAAGAAAGTTTATTAAACCATACACCTAAGGTGGAGAAGCACATTGATTGCAATAGCATGACATACATTGCACTAAAATAACATTTTGGCATTTGAAATCACCGAAGATACAAATCTTAAGGACCATAAATGTTTAAAACAGAGTGATTAAAGAGAAGGCAATAAATATGCATGCAACACCAAAATTTTTAAGGCACATATTTATGAATTAGTCATACAAGAGTACACGTTGGAGAAGGTTAACACTGAATTGAATCAGAGGTAAACCTGCAGTTCATCAGGACAAGGTACTGGCAGAGTTCAGAAGTGGGTGAGGTTTGTATGGTTAAGAAGAACTGAATCGGAGTTAATGCTATTGTCCAAAGAGAGGGAAACAACTTGAAGATAAATTGGAAAAGTGTTGGGTACAGTGTTGATAGCAAGAGTAAAAGCAGACCAAGAGCTAAGATTAGACTACAAAGAGTTAGATTAAGAAGAATCAAGATAGTGAGTAGTGGCAGTGTGGCGAGTAGAAGAGTGAAAATTCTATACGAGGACAAAGGTGAGGAGCAGTCAGAGTCAGTAGAAGAATGAAAGAAGGACCTGTGGTAGGTGGAAGACAAAGCAATAACAGTGGAATGAGCTTTTAAGGTATTCTAAACAATGTCTGCCAGAAGTGCTGTATGTCAAATTAATAAAAAAAATTTCTTAAAAAAAGTTGCTTTTGGTTAGGAAAGCTACAGTTATATCTTGGAATAGAATTCCAGAACATGGGAGCTATCTTAGGGAGTATCCTTTCATTGTATATAAAAGAAAAGGGGAACATTTGAAGAGTAATAGGTTTGATGATGCACCTAGGGTAAGTACTTTTGGTATAGATGGAAAATGTGGTTGCAAAGGAAAGAGTTTGAAAATCAGATTTTGCAGTTTGAGCAGAGTGGTGTGAAAGAAGAATGTCATCCTTTCATTAACCCATTGCATTCTAGTGAAAGAGTGCAATGCTGGGAAGGTCAAATTTGATAAACTGACGTATTTCTATGTTTTTGATGGATCAAGTGTTAAGAGGGCTTCGGAGAGGGGCTAATAGGATGAAACATTCAAGGAGCAACATAAGTACACATTTTGCAGTGGTTTGTTAATATTAGGGAGGAAGATGACTTGAACATTTCTAAGAAAAAGTGATTATCATGAGGGCATTTTGAAAGGGGTGGTGCAGTGGAACAATGGTGGTCTACTTTCATTTAACAAAAGCCCATAATGGCATACATTATTTTTGCAAGATGAAAATAATGAAACTACAAATCCTGGTCAGCATAGTTTTTCCCAGGGCAACTAAGCACTTGCCCAACATGTAGAAATATGCCTATTTTCCAACTGTACTGTGATCCCAAAGTTGCTATATATAGTTAGGGGAGATGTGCAGGTGCAGTTCTCCCACATCGGGGGAGGTGTGTGGGGGCACAGCCCTCCACCTAGGTGGATTTCAGACAGTATGGTGTGTTTTGTGTAGTTCTTGGCAAGTGTTTACTTGCCCTGGGAAAACTACACTGTTAGGGATTTTCAGTTTCAACATAGGTTCATAGGTTGGTACTAGGCTATTGGCCCTAGGGCCTATACAAGCCTAGCCATAACAATTCCTTGGCTATTTCTTCCCACAATATTTACATTCTGGGCTTTTGGCAAATTAAATAGATCCAACAGTGGATAGCATTGTCTCTTCTTAGCAAAATGTTCTTCATTTCAAATCTCATTTGGGATACCTTCTGTGCAGAATATACCTGTCCTCCCTGTGTTCACGTGAGTTTCCTCTGGGTGTTCTAGTTTCCTCCCACACTCCAAAGATAAGCAATTTGTGGACTGAAGACTCTAAATTGTCCATAAGTATGAGTGTGTGGAATGGAAGAAGAGACACAGCAGGGTGATCCACCCAGCAGGTGTGCAACTTGGCAATAAATGATTATCACTTTTGACATGACACCATGATCCCATGTAAAAAAATAAAAAAAGATATTATGGATGGATGGAGAATTTTGGACAGTAATCTCAGTATGCCTCTGTGGAAAGAGAATCCCCTGGATTCATGAAGCTTGGCGCAAGGCCGTTGTAAGGCCTGCGCTGGCCGTGTGGCATATAAATGGTGTAGTACCACAATATGCATATTAATGAAGGTGCGCCGCTACCACATCCACGTGCAAAGGACACGTGCGCGAGTGCATGGGGCGTGACTAAGCTGCGACCGGAGGCATGTCAATGTCGGCTGGCGATGAGCAACCTAAACTGCTGAATATTATAGCCTGCCTGCAATAGTAATCGCACCTATCAGTGTCCGTGGATAATGAAACGTATGCAAAGCATGCAAGACAGTTCCCGGCCACACAAAATGGAGAACCAAACAGAAATGCACGCAACATAAGATAATATTCCGTCCATGGAACAAATGATATTTAAAATCGTGTGTCCGTAATGTACTGCACTGTCAGAAGTTATACCCAGTGGAAGTAAAGCACATCATGTCAGCGTGCCGCCAATACACACATCTAGCCCCATGGGTATGGTCACCAGCAGTTCCACAGTGGTAGTGATAGTACACAGCAGGGCAGTTGTGGCTATATAACAACCGTAAAGAAACCTGACAGTCCAAATTGTATACCAAACACACACAAACATATGTATATTAAAATGTGCTACACACATGAACAGGAACGTACCCGTCACATACACATAGGATGCTATACGCGGAACCGGGATATCCAAAAGTAGAACCCATGCATGCAAATGCAATACGCAACAACCCCAGTATAGCACATAACCCGCATCCATGTCCAAATGTCCACCAAATCCAGCTACCAGCCTTGCGCATCCGTACACCTGCACATAGCGAGTATTCCCCATATGTAGTAGGAAGTATCATCCTAGGCAGTGTCCGGATTGCAAATATGTATCCCACGAATGTAAACATCCCATCACAGGTACGTAAATCCAAATGCCTGCGTGTTAATGTTACGGCAAAATGTGTGTACATCCCGCATGGGATAAGTAACCTGTTGAAACCTCAGAGTTGTGTACACGCCACGGTGTCCATTACTGTACACATCTGGACAAAACATGTATGTGTAGTCACGGTACTGTTCAGTTTCTACACAGACATGCAATTCATACTACGCAGGATGGAACAGCTGTCCACCATGCAGGTCACCCCACTAGGGTTGCCACCTGTTCAGATGGCCAAGGTGGGACATCCCTTGTAGAAATGTGAGAATTTGCAGGATAAAACATACCCCCGGCCAGTGCAAAGGACAGAAATACATGTGTATGCCAAGATAAAAGCTCATGCCATAGCATTTGAATAGCTTATGCTATCCCAAATAATAGTTATGTGTACCAGATACAGAATACCTGTATCATGCAACTAGTACAGAAAATAAGAAATATATTATTGTCTTAAAATCACAGGACATTTGCCATGTCTTAGGTGTCGTCACAGGACACAACTGTCCAAAGTGGGACCTCCCCTCGCAAAGAGGAACAAGTGGTAACCCTACACCCCACCGAATTATCGACAGTATATATTCAACTCAATCACATACCGACACCACCTCTCAACCTATTACAGCAACAAAACCTGGACAAAGCCCAAAAGGATGGGAGGACAAATAGGGACAGATGTAATTACTGCTCCCACAAGCTTTGAATGTTCACTGAATAATAGTATCTACATAAGCAGGAATTGTTGTGAAGGATGTGGGGTAGTCCCCAGTAATACAGAGGTCCGTACAAATATACTGTAACAAACCGTCACATATGTTGACTGTACTACTGCATACCCGTAGTTAATTAATAGTTACGTCATGTGCAAAATAATAACCCCCGTAAGAATGAATACAGGAAATAGTCAAATGTGAATGGGAACACCACTCACCGTGGATTATGTATCGTAACCACCCCCACCCATATTATGTATTGCCAACATCATAAGCTGCGGACAGGTGCCCAAACACCTGTGTCTGTAAACAGATTAAATGTACAAAATGTACAATCCCTGTCCATGTGCTTTGTCTGACATTTGAACATGGTCAGGGCAGTTCCGTTCACCAGTCGGACAAGCCTAAACCCAGATCACCACATGAACACCCTGACAATTAAAGACCTGTATGTGTCAGGAATATAAGCCTTTGGGTTCTGAATATCCCTGCAGTGATGAAATATGCAGTGTGGGTCCAGAGCAGTAGGGAATAGGGAATGTGTAACATGTAGTACCGCATTCTTCCCAGCAGGAGAATGGATGCCTGTGACGTAAGTGAAGCGGAGAGGCATATGTTAATGTAGCTATGTACTATGGGTATGCATATAAATGAGTCAGAACACCAAACACATACTGGTTACAGCATCCGGCCAACGTGAATGCAGTCCCGGTTGAACAACGACTACAGCACATATAATGTGAAAGTGTAATGAATGCGTCTGTGCTGTACAGACAGTTAAATATGTAAAGGTGAACGTGTGTTTCGCAAACGTCCGTTAACGGGATTACAGATAAGTACTGGTACTGTCACAAGTAATAAAGCCCACGTAAGCACAAAGACTTAGTAAACATATGTAACCCACAATAAGGATATGTATGCGCGCCCACGCGTAACCTACAATAATGAAATGCAAGTGCGCCTGTGCGTGTGTGATCCGCCACAGCATAGTAAATGAATGCTGTTTCCCCCACGTTAGTTATACATGGCTCAAACCCATTAACCTCGTAAAGTATGAAACTGGACGAAGCCATGCAAACTACAGGTACATATAGGGACAAACCCCAGATATGTGCCAGAACAAACATAGAAAGTGGATAGAATAACGGGTGTGTCAGTAGCATGGATTCTCCGAAGGGTATGCAGTCATAACCTGAACTGCTTGCCAGAAATCCCCACCGTAAATCTCAGATGAAATGCCACTACATTGCCAGATAAACACAGGTTTATGTAAAACACAGCGAAGATAAAGGGGCAAGCAGCTGTACACTCAGCGACAATCTGTATAGTGGAAAGGTATGGTATGGATATAGATATATGTGTATACACATAATCCACAGACATAAACCAACGCAAGTTATGAAATGAGGATTGTACATGTATATATGTATACACAACAGACTTATGTCCCGTAGATATGACATATGTGCATAAATAGGCGACGTTACATCTAATATGGGTAGACAAACAGACATGCAGGAAAGGTGAATAAACCACAGCATTCAAAAACATTGGGCAGAAAGTGACAGTCCAGCAAGTTCTACACTTTAAACATGCAGACAGGTGTCCATTGCAGGACTCCAGAAATTGGAATATGTAGTGTCAATCGACATTGACGCAAAAGAAGTGACCGCAGCAAATACGAAATAACTGTACATGCAACAGTATCAGGTGCAAGGGTGATGACACATGTGTCGATAGAATGTATGACGTACGAACTGATATCCGGAGAGTGGGGAGTGCATATAAGTGTCTCCACACTTCAGTAATGCACACATTAAAAATGTGTAATGGGTACTGTAGAGGGTTGTCAGGTATGGGAATCATGGGTATGCAGATATGGGCCTAGGTGTTGTATGGCAGGGATTTCATAGGCCCGCCCCACGGGAGTGATGTGGGTATAGCACACGCCTATATCCCCAATAATGGGGCAAACCATCCACTGGATATTGCGGAAACCATTTTGGCAATATGTAGGGCCCTATATCAGTGTCATGTAGGCGATAATCATGGATGGACATGCGTACGACCAAGATGGTACCCATACCTGGCAGACTGTCAGAATAACACAGCTGCACTAAGGCATAGTACATGAAATACAAATAGGGACTATATTAGATATACCCCAGACAAAGTCAGAACGTGGTGAGAATACTGGCGTACCCATGAATACGGATGTTATGAGTGTTACTAATCATGTAATGGAAATGTCAGTCACTATTATCTACCGCACAGTCCGTAATGCCTTGCCAGCAATGTACCAGAAAGGCACATCACTATGACAAATGTAACAAGGTCAAACGTCAGGGTGTTTACCCATAATGTGTACAGGTTAGGGGTATGAAGGTAACCTGTCCAGAATACATGTACAGAACCTGTGATACTAGGTGGACAGGTGAGAAGAAAGACATCAGGACAAATGAGATAACATGTACAAGTCACATGCATGTACACCAACAAATGTGAATGACAACGTATGCCCTGTGAATGTCAATGTGGAAGGTTAATAGACACAAATGTAATGTGTCCCTCAGGGTGTCATGCAGTGTCACCGTAACAATGTCCAGTCCCCCAGACACGTACGTGAGCTCTGCCACTGACGGAAAGTGCAAATACCGGTGCACACATATGGCACATGATAGACCAATCAGTGTGGATAAGCAGCTGTTGGCCTGTATGAGGAATACAACTGTCTGGGTGGGTGTGTCCTGCAATATAAATGTAATGGCATGTGGCCTGTGATGCCACCAAACAGTGTGTGTATTGGTGTCAGAAAGTTGATAGTTTGTTACAGACACATACTCCACAACTGTACATATTTACGATGAATGTGCAGAGTTCTGCCTCATATGTTGGGTGTGTTCCATGTAACAGTAAAATGCTGGCACTTCCATGATAACTGAAGACATGAAATGATGACAAACATGTGCGTAAGACACCAAATCCGACAGAAAAGCCATACTAATGCAAAACCTATTATTGTGCCAAATATTTACGTTTGTAAGAGCAACATGTCAATACTGCCCCTATGTGTCCCACTATCAGATAAGGCCTTGTCCAGCAACTTGCTCTAGGAGGTGGAGTGGTATGAACAGAAACAGATACATGTGTGAAGAAACAGCAATATCGACTGCAAGATAATGCAGAAGGTATGACATGCGCTGCAGTAGGACGTGCAGTACTGTCCGCAGGTATGTGCTGACATTGCAAATGACACAGCAGTCTACATGAAGAACCTTTAGGGCTGTCACCTTTACAAATGATGATACTGGGACATACCCACAGCCATGCACACAGCACAAATAGACATACACACATCAAAACTAGGCCATGATACATGAAGCCTCCGGCGTGTATGAGTACAGTGAGAGTACAGCAAGGATAGATGTCTGCCAAGATATACAGCAAACGCCTGTAAGGGCGTGTAACACCGCCTGTAACACGGACGTTGCATGGACAATGTTGGGAGTTGCAACATACCCCATTGGTATGTGAAAGCTATGCAAATATGCGATACATAAAACAGTCAGCTGCCCATGCAAGAGCAGGGTTATGGGCAGAAAATATATATATATATATATATATATATATATATATATATATATATATAGAGAGAGAGAGAGAGATACAGACATACACATGTGGCAGGGCTGGTAATCGAACCTACACATGACTACCCTATCACACTACAGCATGACGCATTTACAGAACACGCTACCGAGACTACTAAACACAGCAGACACACAGGCATTCTACTAGGTGCGTGTCAACATCCGCAAAGACAAAGACGGTAGCAGGATACGTCTGTATTGCAAAGCATCTAAAAGCATAACCTGAGTCCCCAGGTGGATGGGAGCATGCACACATACACACACACACATCTGGCAGGCCTGGGAATCGAACCTACACCTAACTACCCTATCATACTACAGCATGATGCATTTACAGAATGCGCTACCGAGACTACTGAACACAGCACTCCCAGAGGCATACTTCTAGTTGGATGACATCATCCGCAAAGGCAAAGATGCCGATAGGGAATGTATGTGTTGTGAGGCATCTAAAAGCATTACTGTATCCCCAGGCAGCTGGAAACACACGCACACACACACACACACACACACACACACACACACACTTGGAAGGGCTGGGAGTTGAACACACACCTACCTACTCTAACACACTACAGCATTACACATTTACAGAACGCACTACTGAGATTACTGAATACAGCACTCTCAGAGGCATACTTCTAGGTGGGTGACATCATCCGCAAAGGCAAAGACGCCGATAGGGAATGTATGTGTTGTGAGGCATCTAAAAGCATTACTGTGTCCACAGGCAGCTGTAAACACACACACACACACACACTTGGAAGGGCCGGGAGTTGAACACACACCTACCTACTCTAACACACTACAGCATTACGCATTTACAGAACGTGCTACCGAGATTACTGAACACAGCACTCTCAGAGGCATACTTCTAGGTGGGTGACATCATCCGCAAAGGCAAAGACACCGATAGGGAATGTATGTGTTGTGAGGCATCTAAAAGCATTACTGTGTCCACAGGCAGCTGTAAACACATGCACACACACACACACACTTGGAAGGGCTGGGAGTTGAACACACACCTACCTACTCTAACACACTACAGCATTACGCATTTACAGAACGCTACCAAGATTACTGAACACAGCACTCTCAGAGGCATACTTCTAGGTGGGTGACATCATCCACAAAGGCAAAGATGCCGATAGGGAATGTATGTGTTGTGAGGCATCTAAAAGCATTACTGTGTCCCCAGGCAGCTGGAAACACATGCACACACACACACACACACACACACTTGGAAGGGCCGGGAGTTGAACACACACCTACCTACTCTAACACACTACAGCATTACGCATTTACAGAACGCGCTACCGAGATTACTGAACACAGCACTCTCAGAGGCATACTTCTAGGTGGGTGACATCATCCACAAAGGCAAACATGCAGATAGGGAATGTTTAGAGAGTGAGCGGTCTGAAAGCATATTACCGTCCCAAGGTAGACGTACACAAACACGCCAGTGCTGTCAACGGGCCAACTAAATATCTATGGAGCACAACAAACACTGAATAGATATGGGATGCACCACAGACAGTACACCCTTTGAGAGAGCAGCAAGTGTGTTCAATGTAGGCATCCATCGTGACATTGAAATTGGACATCTGGTGCCTGGATGACCACCATGGCTATACAGGATGTCAATGGCCATGCCCACACGCTTAGTATCACACGTCTGTTTGGAATGTACTGTGTGTCCATCTACACAACGGCGTACTGGGCATGCTCACACACATAGCTGTTGCAAAGGGCCATCTTGCATGCACACGGAGTCTAATCATGGAGGGGCGCAGTGTGGAATGTACTGTGTGTCCATTTCCACAACAGCATACTGGGCATGCTCACACACTTAGCTGTTGCAAAGGGCCATCTTGCATGCACACGGAGTCTAATCACGGAGGGGCGCAGTGTGGAATGTATTGTGTGTCCATCTACACAATGGCATACTGGGCATGCTCACACACTTAGCTGTTGCAAAGGGCCATCTTGCATGCACACAGAGTCTAATCACGGAGGTGAGCAGTGTGGAATGTATTGTGTGTCCATCTACACAATGGCGTACTGGGCATGCTCACACACTTAGCTGTTGCAAAGGGCCATCTTGCATGCACATGGAGTCTAATCACGGAGGGGCGCAGTGTGGAATGTACTGTGTGTCCATCTACACAATGGCGTACTGGGCATGCTCACACACTTAGCAGTTGCAAAGGGCAATCTTGCATGCAGATGGAGTGTACACACAGAAGGGCACAGTAAGGTATAACTGCCCTCACGCACAGGGCGGTCACACATGCAGTGACCTGTACACACACAGCTGCCATCACAGCTGTCACAGGTGCAGGTCACACACGTACACACTGCAGTGTACACTGTAGCTGTCAAGTCAGCACCATGTCATTGGTGAAGCACTACACAGCCTTACGGTCCCACAACACCATGTTGCACATGACCACTGGGCTGTACAGCGGTGTACACCAGCTGTGCAGAGTACACACGTACCAACAGGGATCCAACAGGTGTTATGCATTGCAACGATGCCAGTATACATGAACAGGTCGGCTCATGACATACCATGGCCCTTACACAGCTGTGACACCTGACTGTTGCTGTACACCAATGAACACACATCTGGGTCCATCGTACACATGATTGTGTGGATGTGTGCATGGACTGCACACACAACACATACATACATGGCCTTTGATGTACCTCGTGCATAACACTGGCCCAATCAATGCTACACATGCGAATTGAAGGTGGGCCCATGTCTGTTGAATGCTCACACTACAGGGGGTAGCAGTGTTGACCGGGACACATACCCCTGTACTGGTCACCTGTGACACCCGTGATATCATACCGCAGTCCATGTGTCATGTATGTCAACACACATGTCCAACAATAGCAATGCATACAAACATGGCAACAGGAGACACATGTGACATCTGTACTGTGCATGCAGCAAACATGCATGTGCAGTGGCCGATGTCCGTAACATAGTTGCACCTACCTACGACATGCAGACGCAATGCAGACCCATCATTGACATCTGTATACGGTGACATACAAACAGCACGTATGGAGGGATGTGTGTACGTAACTTGGTGATCCACCTGTCTAGATGTATGTGTGCAAGGGGTGGCTCACAGTTGTGTCACACACCATCCTATCATGCCATGTGCTAACTGTACGCTATGTTGCTGTTACGTGACGGTGCTGACATAATGCATACACAGCGGTCAGGTGTTAACAACTATATGTCATATGGCACCTGTAACACCTACAACCTCCCGTGTGTATATAGCAGCACATTTGCCAGATATAGCGTTGGTACACATAATGCAATCAATACCGCTGCATGTCCAGCAAACGTGTCATCATATGGCTGATGTATCATTCCCAGCACTGCCATGTGTGTCCGAATGTGTGACCAGGGTTGCCACATATTGCGGGGAATATGTCCCAGTTGCTATACATCCCTGTACACCATTGCAGAGAACTGTACATACGTCAGTGTGGGAAGCATGACGTTCGCCGGTGATGTGCATCACACACATCGGCTGTCCGTATACACATGTGTGGTCACCACAGTGTGTGTGTGTCTGTATGTATGTCTGGTGCTTGGTGTGAGTGTGTATGCTAATATACGGTGGGAAATATCACTGGCCCCACGTGTTGACTAACCCGTAATGGTGATGCATTGCACAACCCTGTTGATGCCATAGGTCCCAGCCATACTGGCTACCTGTGCATGTCCCTTCTCTGTGACACTTCACGTGGGTGCATAGTACTGTGAGGGTGATGACCACACAGGCAAGGGTCCCCAGCTGCACACTATGGGGTGTGCGTTATAGTGGTGTACACCCCGTGACTGTGGCCATGTTCACGTACTGTTATGGGTCCTACTGCTGCACAGTGTGGCCTCCAGCTACCAAGTGACACCTCACATCATCATTGGCCAGGCCGCTGTGTACAACCCCTGCACCATGTCACCATACCTGTAATGTGTCCTGCTATGTATGTCACGTCTCTGTCCAGTGTAGCCTGTGGCACCGACCACATGCGTCAGGTGCAGTATATGTGCAGACATCTGTGTCATGTTTGTGTGTCCAACACTCAGGATGAGGGTACATGTAGCATGCTGATATTGCCAGACGTGCCTGTGTGTACTCCACAGTTACACATGGGGGACTGCAAACACTGCTACCTGTAGGCACATGCAAGTACACCATAGGAGGGAACCAGGGTATCACAACAAACATGCTGCTACAGATGTAACCGAGACACATACCGTGAACATATCACAATGCATGCTGCACCTGCACTACATGGTGTGACTGGTGCATGTCGACAGTACACAAACCTATGTCACATACACAACTCAGTATTCACACACAACCACTGCAACATACACATCCCTCACTATGCATACACACCTCTCACTATGCTGTTCACCCTGTGCATCAGAATATTTGTGCATAACCCTGCACCGATGGTGTGGATGACAGGGATGAGGCACAGGCTTCATCATATGCACAGGGTGATATGTTTGCCAGGGGCATAGGCTGCACCAATGGATAACATCATGTGTGTGTGTAAGGGCCGGTGAGTTGACTGGACATATCTGTGCAGAATGCATGTGGGTGTTGTGGAGCCCTACAGTTGTGTTTGCTGTGTGCGTGTATGTGTGTACACAGTTCTGCCATTTGTGATGCCTACACGGGGTATAATTGACAGCCCCAGATTGTACAGTGCAGGTTGTACAGCTCACTGTGTCCGTCCATGGCCACATGACCTGTGCCTGCCTGGGGTTGCATGGGCACTACCAGGTGGAGGTACAGAGTGGCTACTGTCCGACGACACATGTCCGCTGGAAACGTGTCCCCGCTGAGACCATCCAGGGCCACGTCCACGTGACCTGCTGTGTCCTGGTGTTGACAGCGCAGCAGCAGCTGCACTGCTACTGCTACCGGCACTATGGGAGCGAGCATGTGAGGTGGCACGGTCACGTCGACCTACACTAGGTGGTGTTGCTGGCCTATGTCCACGTGGCCTACGCCTCACTCCTACCAGGTGTTCCAGCACAGACAGCTCCCGCTCGTGGATTGCCATGCCTCGGTCAAGGATACCGACCATTTCACCAAGTCGCCTATCCAGAACATTAGCAATCTGCTGTTGAGCATTCGCCAATGCCTGGATGTTGTCATTTAGGGTGTGGATAGCAGCCCTCTGCAGCCTCTGCCCTTCTCTGTTCTGCCATTCAGCACGTGCCTGTGCCGCCATTACAGTCTGGAACATGCGTCTGGTGATACCAGCTGCTGCGCTCTGTCCTGCAGGTGCATGTCTGCCAGAGGTCCTCCTACGAGCAGCACTGGCCACATGCCTGTGTGGCACATCTGCAGTCATTACACTGACACCATGGTGTGCAGACACACCTTCTGTAACCACCACACATTCCTGTCCCACGCCAACAGACGCTGACTGTCCTTCCTCTATGGCCACCGGTGATGTGGTATGTGTTGGCAGCAGAACTGTGTGCGGGGAAGAGGGGTACATAGCTGGGATGGTAACCATTGGCACAGATTCAGCCCCTGACAACCCTGCCTGTACCTCATGCATATGTTCATCACCGCTAGTATCTGTGGGGACACTAACATCAGATGGACCGCAGGAGGGTAACGCACCTACATCACCTGTGAATGCAAAGAAATACTGTAAAGTACAATAGACACAGACACACACAGAGACACACACAGACACACACACACACACACACACACACACACACACACACACAGACACACACACACACACACACACACACACACACACACACACACACACACACACACACAGACACACACACACACACACACACACACACACACACACACAGACACACACACACAGACACACCATGCATGTGATTTGTCAGATGGCATGCAGCATGCCTGCGATAGAGCAGAGGGCATGCAGCTCAGACATTAATAGTGTTAGTAAGCATACCTCCCTGGGGTGCACACTACAGCAAGCAGGTGTCATATCAGTAGCCATGCAGGTCACACAATCATGGTAGTATGCATGCATCTCCGTGATACACCATGTGGGCCAGAACAGGATAACAGTACACGTCTGATGTGTCCTTGACATGTAATCTGCTGACATGTGCATTAACATGCATACATGTTTGACACAATGGTGTCCTGACACATGTACAGCATCATAATGGGCTTCACATTGCAGTGTTGTGTGTATGCCCTACAGATAGAATGCATGTTTATTAAATGTGCATGAGCACGGGAGGGTAGTGTGAGCCATCTACATTGCTATACAGTGTGAAGTACAGACACTGTGCCATTGTATGGCAACATGAGGCATGTATGTTGCTGTAGAATGCATAATGTGTACACATTGCATAGCCATAACTGCAACACAGTCATGATGTTCGACAGATCGTATATGGTAGACTTCAGTGACACCTCCAGTAGCTGTGCACAGGCTTTTAGGTTGTCCACTGTACCACATCAACTGTATAATCGGTCAACTAGGGCTATAATTGGACCATGTGTGGACAATGTGCAACAGGGTGTATACACATCCCATGTACTGTGTGGCTACATGTCTCAGGCCATCCCCCATGGCCATTTGTGCACATGTGGTGGCCATTGTGTGTGATGGACATCTTCTCCACATGTCTGTGTGGTCCCATATGATATACACCCATACATGTCAGATATGTCACATTCCACAGGTCTATGCAGACAACGGGTTGTATGTTTGGTATGTGGGGTATAGGTCATGTGATAGTGTGACAATATTGCAGACAGGACACTACATGTCTGGGACATGTCTGGTGGCACATCACAGTGTGTGCACCCGATGTGGGGGCATATGACACAATGGTGACACTTATGGGCTGCCCATATCACAGCTCACTGTGTGGTACTGTGTGCATACCACACATGTTGTTCCAATGTATACTACATATGCCTCCATTGTAGAACACCTCCACCATTGTATGCACAGCTGACCACACATGTCGCAATGACATGTACTGTGGTTTCAAGTCTGTGTATCATTACGTTTGCATATATTGCACATGGGTGGCGTGTGTGAATGCATGTTGGTGCGACCTGCATATCGTGACTGGAACAAACTTCAGGTGTGCAAGTCTTAACTGGCCACATGGCAAATAGATCTACACTGTAACATGCCTGATACTGATGACAGTCTCACCTGCAACGGACCCATGTCTGTGCGGCATGCCAGAGGTACCTGTATAGGGGTGAAACACCAGTATGTACATTATCCATGACTGTATGACAGCCACAGGTTGCACTGTGCATGTGTACACATTCACCTGTGTAATAGCATATAGTATGCACATGTGTGCATACACAACGTAGCATACTGTACTATGCAGCATGTGTGTCCACATACCTGGCATATGTTGTTACTTTACATTATGTACAGTGACACATGCAACTACATGGGATATAATAGCCATATGTGCATTACTGACTTACCAGGCAACTCCAGGCTCATTGGTTGGGAGACACCCACCTCCACGATGGCAGCTAGTGTTTCTGGATGCTGTTCCCTGGGTGTCCCCAGACTGGCCAGTAGCTCCTCGGTGTGTTTGAGTGGGGGCTGGGTTGGTGGCCCACCACCTGTTCCACCTTGTTCCCTGGCGATTGCAGTGGCACTCTGTTTTGCATGTCGTATCAGGTCCATGCAGTGTCTGTGCACCTGCTGGTAGGTGTGGTTATGGCCACCCACATCGTTCACCCTTCTGTGTAGATCCTGCCACAGGTCATCCCACTGCTGGGCATGCTGTGGCACATGGCTGAACAACAAGTCATAGTTGTCATGGAGCAGTGGGATGAGGACATCATCCTCCTGGCGGGTGTATGCTGGGAGGCATGTACGGGGCATTATCTGTAAAACATAATGATGGTGACAGGTCACAGTTTCAGAGATGTACAGAGATACTGCTGCACATACATTTCTATGACATCTACTGCATCTGCACAGTTATCTTTGCAAAGCACCATGACACTGACATGACTGACGTGTTTGTGTCACACATGTCACACCCATTATGCATTGGATATCATCACCATACATGTGTGTCACCTCATTACAGTGTTCATACTCCATGTAAATGCTGTCTTGCTGTGGGCATGTCTATCTGCCTGCACTTGTGTTCTTACCTATCTGCACATGCCTCGATGTGTCCACGGTACTACTGTTGACCTGGATGCTGTGTATATGTCACATATCAACACAGACACAGCCGGAATGGACTTGAGCAGTGACAATGCACACATACGCATGGGCACCTGTACATGCATGTGTTTTGCCATATACATCTACACAGCACTGTACAACTGTTCAACATCCTGACACGGATCGCCTGTATTACACATGTGATAGACATGGGACAATGGATAGTCAGACGACATTCGCAGGGTTGGTCATCAACCATAGCATGTGCGGGCATGGTTTCCACACTGTTACAGACAGCCATTGTGCCACCGCAAGCTGCATCAGTGCCACATTACTGATCCAGTCAGTTGATAGTACATCTACCATGCGGCCATCACACCATGTATGACTGGGATGACATCTGCAGCTTTGATGGACAGGCTTGCATGGTATGGCGGGAGTATGTCACATGTATGGCACAGGGATCTGTCCAGCCAGTGGCGATCCTAGTATTGGAATGGTGGCTGTCCATGACATATGTCATATAGATCAGGATATGGACATGTAGCATGTCCATCATCATGGTGTAGCAAATGTCCTTCTGCAAGGTAGACGGCATGCTGCATAGTGGAGGTGTGGATTGTGAAGGCTGTTCCCGCACAACCATGCATAGCCATTACCCTTTACAGGTGGTATGTGATCCAATATTGGTCACCACAGTGCTGTATATGCCTGGCCAGTGATCTCCGTGCTCATGGATGGCACCCTGACATGACATGGGTACCCCAGATGACTTCCTAAGGGGCCTGGAGACGTCACCATGTCGGGGGTGCACTGCACAGCACCATCCCTTACACAGTGTCCATAATGTTGATCACAGCCTAGGTAGCAGTTTATGGGTACAGGGATGTTCACCTAGCGGTGACACTGCTGGTATCATCCATCAGACTGTACACATATGTGGTACACCTCACACACACAGCCCATTCTGTATGTTGTTCACAACACTGACACAGCTAAACTGATAGGTCATGGCCATTCACAGCCTCACATACACAGATGGCTAACATTTGTCTGTGTGGTATGGGCTACAATGTGGGTGCGGTACAACACATTAACCCTGTTCTACTGTATCTGGCACAGATGTGCTGTGCACATGTCACTGTTTCACCTTTTGTAGTTGTGGGTCTGTCAACAGGCCACTGGTGGAACACACCTGTGACATGCAAAGGTATTTGTAATCATATATCCGTGCTATCTTGTACATCTGTACTGCTAACATCTACAGTGCTAATGGTTCATGGACATGCACACCATACTCAGCAGGGTTATAGTGTGGTGCTACCCTAAATGACTGTCATCACCTCTTGTGGGTTGATATTATCCAACACCCTATCTGTATTGTATGGTCATGCTAGGCACTTGTTCGGAACATGTGAGCATGTCATGAGCTACTGATTACTATAGCGCCCATTCCACACCACTTCCCACAGGTACACTTTCTGTCCTACACTTCCCAGCTTGCTTAAGGTACGACAGCTGTTGTACACACGTAACGCACATATCCTGTGGGACATGGTTGTATATGCAGGCATGTCCAACTGTCACATACCAGTGCTACTGCCTGTCTATATGAGGGATATGTCGTACATGTGGCAATAGAGCAATTGTGTCATGTACACATTCAATGCTCACTTCCCAACATACGGCACTACAGCCTGTAGGGGATGCACGTCTGCAGCCGTGCTGGGCCATAGCTCTCAGGTGTACCTCAATACGGGGAACATACCACATTTGGGGTTCTAAAAGGTGCATGTTCCTCAAGGTTCCACATTGGAAGGGTACGACACACATTCATTGTTGTACATAGTTTACCTGCTAGCCATGGCTAGATAGATGAGAATCATATTAATTCATTGGAATATCTGTTTTATACATAAGACCAGCCTATTATAGCCATCATATGCCCTTCCTAGTTGACGCTGTTAGTAAGCCAGTTGTAAGTGTTCCACGTTTTGCCCATTTGTCACACTGTATGAGGGCTAATGTTCCTCATTTTGGGGACAGGTGGATGACAGCTATGGCTGGGGGTAATGCTGTCGCTAACCCTGACTGCACCTGACAGTCATTTGGGGGTGTGTAACATTCGCAACACACCCCACCCATCACATTGTCTCACATAATCTACACCAATGGCCACACCTACGAGGACAACCTGTGCAGTACGTCTCCATACTCAGTGTAGGCACCAGAGGTAGCCCCCATCATGGAAGACAACATCACCAGCTTATAGCCCACAGACTCATGTGTGCCCACCACATACAGCCAATAGTGTGTTATAACATTCACAACACACCAGTCATAGCTGACTCTGTAGGGTGTCACACTGCAGTTCCACACAGCAGGCTACACAAGGCATTATTCGCTTACATCTTGCTGTTGGGTAACTGCTTCTACAACATAACCTATGCACCCATGCCACACCTCACCAGGTAAGATATGTCTGTCATTCGCCATGTTAGTGTGACTGCCCTGTGATGCCACTTCACAGACTACATGTGCAGGGACGTGCAATAGCTCACCAGTCTTATAGCCCTGAGGGTGTGGGCCTAGCCCTGGGGAGCATTTTGCATTCATCCGGAGACGATACCACTGTACAGTGACCAACTGTGTCACTGCAACAGTTGCCTATGCTCCTATTGTCATTCCACAAGCATGTGGTATGTGTCTGCTATGACTGTACTGGTCAAACACAATGCTGTGGCACAGATGACTTGCACCTGTCAGCCCTGGGAGTACAGCTCACATGCTAGGCTCTTTCTGCTTCTATACTGCCTGTCCTGCACAGCTTCCAATAACTGTCACCGGCAGGGCGGTAACTGGCATGCGCGACATAGGGTCATGTGACACATTGCTTGCATCTTCCCCTGTGACGCACGCAGGCAAGGCACACCTTATAATGCACCACTCCAACATCTCTGCAGTGACTGGGACCTGCCTGTAGGCTCTGCAGAGCACACCTGCAATGACAGGTTATAGACGGACCATACCTTCCAGGCACATACCTGGACCGGCACACCCACAGCTGAGGGGTTCCCATATCCCACTATGTTGTCACACATCCTGGCAAGTTGCTTAGCACAATGCATCAGAGGTGCTCCATGTGCAACTAACTGTGTCCGGGACTGCTATACACATTGTAACAAGCGACAGAGTCAACATCATACCCCACGGGTAACATACCTTCTATGGTGGTATAGTGGACAGTGGGCCTCAGCTACTACTGATGTGTGACTGACACTACCCCACACTTCACTGGGATAGCCACTCATGTACTGACACATCCATGAGTCATACCCTTCACTCAGCTGGATCAACACATACACACCACCTCCAGGACCTACATTACCCTTGGCATGGACACTACCACCATGTGACTGATGTTACACACCTGGGGTTATCCCCTCATTGGTGGATTCCAAGCATATGCTAATCTACCGTGTTAGCCACATCCCGGAAACATACCCATCACAGCATACACAGCACATGTGTACTACTACACCTATTACAGACATCTGCTGACAGCGGTTGTTGACATCATGACACCCGTGCAGATGGACAATGCACATACAAATGCTGACACATACCCCAGTGCACCTAATTAGCATGTACACAACTGCATGGATCATGCTATTCCACACAGAGCCATGATGGTACACACCAGATAACAGACGCCACTCTGGTGGTCATGTTCCACAGGCATATGATGTACAACAACAGGTGTAGGCTGTTGCACAATGGTGTACATTCCCATGTGTGGGGTGGCTCACTGGTCAGCCGTGGTGGGGCCACAGGGTCCCTCATCACATACTCCCAGACTAGCTACGTAAACATGACTGCCACACATTCCGAGGTGTACCACCAGGCATTATGGTGGTATGTCAGTATTCGATGGCAACACCCACATCTGCTGTCACATACAACAGTCACTCAGGAACACTGCAGACCCAGGTATTGTTGGCAACATGCTGAAGGATGGATTCAATGCTGACAGTACACCCTCTCACTCACTACAGGGCAGCAATCCATATATGAACATTGTGGTGTCCCTGTGGTCACACCTACACAGTACTGACCTACACTGTATGTGTCCTGGGACACTGGCCCCATGTCACCTTCCAACATCCCAGGCTGTGATGTCCACCAACCTCCGACTTACATGTCTCACCACTAGGCCACCATATTCAGTAATAGCCTTGGTTCAGACATTGTAGACCATGAATGGCACACAGCAGCATTTATCACACTACACACAGGTGGCACCGCATTGCACGAGTGGGACTATAGTCCTACACACCTGACTGGACTGTTCTGCATGGCTATGGGGCACATCATCAGGGACGTCATTCTCAGAGACATTGTTGGTCTCCCGCCCTCTGCTGCCACCCAGGTTGGGCTTGTTAAGGCCAGAGCATGGCCCCTACACATGGTGGACTCCTTTCATACAGTTACCAGGGCAGTTGCTGATGGTACGGGAGTCCACACATCCTACATTGTCCTCTCATTGCCTTTCAGCACCATTCCCCATTCTGGTATTGACAACATACACATCCACCTGCACATCATACCCTGTGTCTCACGATGTTATGCTATGTGGCTCATGGACAGGACACACAGTGAGGCCAGCATACCATAGTACCTACTACATGTCGGGTACTTTGGCATACCACGGTCCTCAGTCATAGGGCCCTTCATGTTATGTATATGCTTCCCTGTGGAACAGGCTGGCACAGGGCACTTTCCCTGCCTGGCTTTAGAACCCCTACATACCAAGCGCCATGATTGCTCCACCAGCTGATACTGACTCCAACCATACAGATGTCGCTGTGACAGATACATAATATGACTATCATGGCAGCAAGCTGCATGACACAAGGTGCATGCACATCACCTTTGCATTACACCATTCACCCACTGACTATCACATGGATGGTGGTCCCCTACATACATATCACATTGTACATGTTTGCAGTACACACATATGTTGCACCCACTCCTGTGGTTACCGTATTGCCACTGTGGCGTGGATATCCTCCTACATGGCCACACCTATCTGTACTGGGTGTGTAACTGGTACATAGGCACCCATTGTACCTCTGTACACATGACATCTACACACATTTAAGGGCACACCACCCCATTTAGGGTGTACCTTACACAACAGCTACAGCTTTACATGCCACTACATTAACACACCATGACGTTTACTGAGCTCCGACAGTATCGATTTGCGGATGCACTACGGACACCACATCTGCACACATTTGCATACTACATACTCAGGGGTGACCTCTGCTGATCAGACAGGACCCATGTCCACAACATTATTGATGGATATACTCCTCATACGCAACATAAGCAGAGGCCACTGTGAGCAACATGCTCATGGATATGTGCACACATGCCACAATGAGTGGGATGTGCTTCTGGGTTACATTTCCAGACCGGACACTCACCATGCTGTGGAACATAAGTCCTCAGTACATCACGCAGGGACACTCAGTGGCACTGTTCATGTGATACCTCCCTTGGTGGTTGGGAGACACATGTAGGCCTGGGATCACTGCAGTGGCTGTACTGTGCAGTGGTGCAGGTGATGCCTGGCTCTGCTCTTCACAGGGCACTACCCTGGAGAGGTGCCACTAGTGTGAACACTGTAGTTGTGCTTACACATGGACTTGACAGACTGCATAGTACCCCACTATGCACCTGTGCAGCTATTACTTGTCCTTTGTGCATGGTTACTTGGTAGCCCTTCCATTTAGATTAGCTATCATGCTATTACTATGTCCCATACCTACAGGCCATATGTATCCTGTTATTGTACATACCGATAGATGGTACCTGTGGTATGCATGTTATGCCTGTTATGCTGTGTTGAATATCTGTCATATCTACCTATAATACTATACATTACACATATTTCACATAGTATCCCATGATGCAAAGCATACTTGCTCAGCGGGACCACCTTACATATGTCACTAACGTTATTTGCCCATACACATGCGTGCTGTGACAGTAGATCAACATATACTATCCCCTGCTAGGGCACGTCCTTGTTGGACATACCCTACCACTGATGGCGGGTTGTATGGCATTGTTCTGTGTAATGGCCTCATGTAGCATCTCTTCTGGTGTCTGTGCTATGTACCTTGTGTCCCACTGCTGGACGCACAGATTCTACAAGCGTTAGTATGCTCAGCAAAACATGACTACATAAATACCTTTCCCCACTTTATGCATTGCGGACACGTTTAATTAATGCAAACCAGGCTATACATACAGTAAAACTAGTTAATACATATCATGCTATACATAACCTTACATATCGGGCGTTCTACATACCTTGTCATGGTTACGGCGTTTCAATTCTATCACTCTTACAGTGTTTCCAATGTTTTTCGGTATGAGCATACGGTTTGAATGTCTGGCGAGTCATCCTTATATACGTCGATACCTGAAACATGTGGATTCTTCCCGGCAATTGGTGTTCCTGAGTGACTAATTACTTGCATATCAGCTGTGCAGCTACTCCATTCGCCAATTACGCAGCGACAGTGGGGTATAATTGGATTCTCCACTTGGGCGTTGCCTATTTGCCCTACCTTCGGGGAGACGGTCTGTATTATGTTTTGTTATGTGTAACTGCAACTGCTATGCATGGAGACAAGTATAGTTTGGATTCATGTCCCCCCTGGATTGTGTGTGACAGGTAGATTATTTGGTTCAACATGTGGGTGTACCTGTCATCCCGACGTCTGATAACGGAGTATTGCAATCAATACCTGTAACATGGCTGTTTGTTCCATTATACTACGCCTACAATTATGCATGTCACCTTTAATTGTGTCTCCCACACGGTATGTTGAGGGTTCTGCAGATGTAATTGACTGACTGGATGTATGTGCTGCTATTACAGTTTGTATTGCTTTAGTTTCTAGTGTGGGGGATGTCGGTGGTTGTACGTAACATATACGGTTTGTGGGCCTTGCATTCCTACATAATCCATATATATGTGTGTGGGCTCCGTCCCTGATTAGAGAGCTAACAGATAGTAGACTTATGTTATGGGATTGTACGTTGGGCCATTGTTAATTGGTTTCTATATCATCTGCAGGTGAGCTTGCTACTTGTATACCTCCGTAATTGCAGCGATATATCAAGGGATATGCGTAGGTGACAGCTATCTCTTGTATTTCTGTCCCAGATATTTGCAGTCATTGTGGTCATGTTGTTAAAAGAGCCTGTTTGCCATGGGTTGCCACCTTATTATATGGTCATTGTTGGACACTTGCGGGACACAAAGCGGTGTTTATAGGCCAACACGTGACCACGGTCAGTACACAGGTAGCACATACTTTTATCCTCACTACATACCTATTGTTTTGTGACTTTGGATATCTATCATATTGCATGTGGGGATGTCCCTCCTACTGTGGTACAGGTAGTTACCGTATGCCTACATCTAGCTACACCCACACCTACCATACTGGTCTGCCTCTGACTTGGCACCAACATACACATGTTGCGGACACACACACACATTACAGTCACACAGAAACACACACCACACCCTCGACGCACACTTACACAGACCATGGCACTCACAGACTCAGTTGAACAAAGTACCTACATGGACAGCAACACCGTCAGTGGTGACTAACCGTCCCTTCATATCATCATACTATTACTCGCGGATGTACTGTTCCGGTACTGTGTTTTATCGGTCTTTCAGCCTCGTGGTTATGCATGTCGGTATGTTACACATTCCTTGGTTGGCAGTATCCTATTTATTTGTACCTCCATGATGTTATGAATGTCGTTGGTCTATCTATCATATTTGCAGATATCGCTGAATCCATCTATATCACCATATATCCCTCTATTGCCCTTTCTATATGTATCATATATATGCATATGTGTACATATATATATATATATATATATATATATATATGTATATATATATATATATATATATATATATATATATATATATATATATGTATATATATATATCTATATATATATATATATATATATATATATATCTGGCGGGGAACGTGACAGGCACACAGCACCACCATATGCTGTAGGACTCATGTACTGTTCAGGTGTTGGCATTCCGTGTTTCACACTGGCTGTTGTGTTTACAATGTTTCAGGGCTGCCTATGTAGGAGTCACACATTGGGCCACCTATACATTACAATTTACAGGTGGTCATGTTTGTGTGCCATCCATTTTACTGTGTGTGCAGGTGGAGAGGTGTCAGTCCCTAGGGGCCTACATGGTCAGAGTATGTGCTACACGTTCCCTCTTTGCCAAGGCGTAGGCATATTGTGCATGCCTCTGTCTGCCTACTGGAGCTGGCACAGTGTGTTCCCTCTGTATCCCTCTCTGCCTGTACTGGCCTTGGCAATTGTGGTGGGCTATGAGTGCCTTCACCATTTTGTCCCTGCTGCAGCTGCTTCCGCAGGATCATATTATGTAGCATGGCACATACTATGACGATGTCGGCACACGTGCCTGGAGAGTATGGCAAGGCTCCACCAGATGTATCCAAGCACCGGAACCGTGATTTCAGCATCCCGAACACACGCTCTATGATGATTCTGGTTTGTGCGTGTGCCTCATTATGGCGTTCTTGCATGGGTGTGTGTGCATTTCTGATGGGAGTCATCATCCACGGCTCCAGTGCATAGCCAGCATCCCCCACGAGATGGCCATGTGGGATGTCCCCCCTGACAAATACCTGATACAGCTGTGAGGCATGCCAGAAATGGGAGTCATGGTAGCTTCCAGGGCTGCCAGCACATACATCCATGATAATGCCCTGGGCATTGCACAAGAACTGGCAGTTGATGGAGTGGAATCTCTTGCGGTTTATGTAGCGCATACCCTGCTCACCGGGTGGTGACTTGATTTGTATGTGCATGCAGTCTATCGCACCCAGTACCTCTGGGTATTGTGCCACACGGTGGAAGTGATGCATATTGCTGGCCAACTCCTCCTGAGTTCTGGGGAAGTATATCTGGTCATTAGCATGTGGTAACATGGCATCCAGGAACTGGTGTAGTACCCTGGATGCTGATGCCTGTGAAATACCCATTATATCTCCAGTTGGCCTTTGAAAGGTACCTGTGGCCAGTATTCGCAGGCTTACACATACCTTCATGTCCACTGGTATGGGTTCCCCTCTGTTGTTTCTGGTTCTCAGGCATGGCCTGCACAGCTCCACTATTTGCTGTAAGATGTCCCTGTCCACCCTGTAACGCTCTACTATCTCCAGGTCATGTAGCCCCTGGTAAGTTACCCTTGGTCTGAACACTCTCCTTCTCCTCCGAGGCCTGTGGTGGTTTTCGGCATCATCCTCAACAACACCATCAGTCTCTGACACATGCTGATGAATCACAGCTATGGCAGCTCCCAACATGTACATTTTAAAAGTTCCCCGTGTGTTTACACCTATGGTGCGGTATTTGGGAATACACAGGTGTGTGTTGGGTGCTTACACACTTTATACTATTGTGCTGTGAACACTGATGATGTCATAGGGTGTGTATGTACGTTCGTAGCTACAGGTTACATTATGTGTTTTACTGCCGGAACTACTATTGTGGTGCCTTTGGTGTTGAATTACATTTGCCTGCCGTGGATTACCTCTTGGCCTTCCCTTTACATTTCTGCACATTGCACCTACCATTTTCTGGTGTGCTTCCTGCAGCCTACTTTCATCTGTGCTTTCCTGGACCTGGCGTATCTTGCATTATGTGTGCTACTGCCGGTCTGCTGTCGGTTTGCTCCGCTCTGCTGTGTCAGATCTCCTATCTTTGCAATCCAATACCTCCCCTCCTTTCTTTGTATTCACATGCCTCCCCTATCCTGTTTTGCAGGTTTCTGCAAGCGGACTTGTCAGCTGCCGTCGATTGGCCTTCATGGGTTGATTGGTGTTGATTGCTCATTAGTACTCCAATTACCCTACTTCCGCATTTCCTTCTTTTCTTCCCCTGTCCTTCCTGTTTATGCTATTGTTTGCGGCATGTGCGTCTGATTACTGGGTTTCGGGCACGTTTCCATCCTCGTACACATGCGCTTTTGGCCACCATGTGTGCTCTCAGCTAAACGATTCCTCCCCACCCCTGTCCTGCAGCTTTGCTTAGCAACGGACAGGTCAGATTTGCAATGCTCCAATGTGCTTAGTGCTACGGTGGCACACCCCTCTGCTGATGTCATGTATCTCCTCTGAGCCACTCCTCGGTGTTATACCGCTGCGCCGTATGGTACAACCTTCATCCGGCGGGACATTTGTGATTCAGTATTATCTGCCTCATTTGCATGGCATTGACTGCTAATTCATAGTTACCGGTCCGAACACTATCGCAAGCCCTTAGCAACCCTTGCACCTTGGTTGTGGTGTTCCATGCCTACCATTGTGTATTATGCTGTAAACTTGATTTCTATTACGTTGTGATTTTATGACATTTTTATATTATTTCTTTATTTTACAGCTTCCGCACACATGACCTGCGGTTCTGCTGTGCGTTACTGTGGACATGACATTAAATGTTGTTATATACGCGTTGTGCATCTTTTCTTATGCCATTGGCTGTGTATTTCGCCATTGGCATATGTTCATGTTTTGATACTTGGGTCTGGCCCTCTTCCATAGCTCCGATGTTATGTTTGGGAAAATGTAAACCGTGTTTTTTGGTTTACATTTCCGTGGGCTTACGCTACGCCTGCACCACTTCATGAATCGCTATATGCCTTCATTTGCATGGTGCAACACTGCACATGGGGTGATTTGCATACCTACGCCGGGGGCTGCGCAAATGTGGCGTACGCCGGTAGTGCACGTGGAATTGGATCGTACCTGAATCGCTCGGCGGACATATTTGGCATTATCACGCCTACGCTATGCGTGCGCCTGGCGCAAGCTTCATGAATCCCGGGGAATATCTATTTGCAGAAATTTGTGTGATTTTTGAAATACTGTATTTGAATCTTTTAGTTATACTTTTGTGCCTTCTGCACCTGAGTTATGGCTGAAAGGAGTCCAAGGACCAGTCCACCTACACAGCCAACAAAGATTAAATTAATTAATTAATTAATTAATTAATTAATTAATTAATTAATATATTGATGCAAGCACAAGTTAAGCAGCACTATAGATGTCTGTGTTACTTTGCTTCAGAAATTAATATACATTTGATTTTCTAGAAGTCATGCTTTCTTTTACAGATGAAAGAATGGCTAATAACACAACTGAATACTTTCAGTCTATAAGAATTTAAAACCCAGTCCTATAATTCTTCTTAACTTTATATAACACAACTTAATCACTGAACATTGGGAGGTATCTCACCAAGAAATAATTGGTCTGTAATAGCTCTCTTTGATGAACTATTTCATTTTAATTACCAGGTTCCTGATTTGAATATTTAAGAAGTTATTTTGGATAAGTCTAGTTATTTAAGAAAATCACAAATTCAAATAACACTTAAAATACTCTTTATTTACTTCCTATTACATCACATATGAAGAATACATAATTTTTAAACACGTTTAAATGTCTGTCGACAAAGTAATTTAATGAAAGCAAACTCACAAGATTCCATAGCTAGATGATACAGACCAATGCTTTCATTTAGTCAGCAAGTAAAATGCTGGTTGTATTCATTTAGTCAGCATGTGAAGTGATGGTTTCAACTGTTCAGACTGATTAAAAAGTTCTTGCCATTCCTCATATAACATTATACAGTATTAAACAAATCCAGGTTAGGCAATTTTTCATAACTTAGGTTATAATAGGTTTCCTTACCCCCCTCTCACTTTTACTTAACTCCTAACCCTTATCTCCACATCTCCTTTCCTTCTCTGAGAAGTGCACTTAATACTGTATCACCAAGTTTCTTCTCTCTCTCTTCCCTTGTATAAAAACAATCCCTCATTTCTTTCCACTATTTATTCGCACTTCACACTCATTAGGGTGTCTCTCTCAAAAATATATATACATATACATATATATATATATATATATATATATATATATATATATATATATATATATATATTATTATTTAGTGTTTATTTTTACATTTGTTAACCAGATTAGTCCAACTGGGCCCAAACAGCCCTTTTTCAGTGGAGACCCAAAGAGATAAGCTCCAGTAAAGTACTTAGTAAAAATAAGAAAAAAAAAACTAAAAATTCAAGTTGTAAGATACTTAGCACGGAAACAGAGAAAGAAAAATATATAACAGGAATATTTGCAAGGCAAAAGTACAGTATTTTGAGAATGCAGTAGCAATATGTTTGAGTAATTTGGTTAGCATTAAGTTTTTTTAGAAGGAAATAATAATAATGCCTTAAAATAATTTTTATTTATTTATTTTTATTTTACATTTGTTGACCGGGATAGTCCAATGGGATATCTGTCCATTTTTACTGGAGGCCTGGGGAGAAAAGCTCCAAACATACATACAGAAAAACTGTTACATTAAACAAGTTAAAGCTGTTACAAAAAGTTATTCATTCTGTCATATATAAATGATATAAATTAAATAAAGAAAATGAAATAATACATGAAATAAAATAAAAAAAATATTTTCTAATATGTAATATATAATTCAGAGTAACACCATGACATACTACATCAAAGATGCATTTAATAGCATAGGTATTAACTGCAGAGAGAGTAATATGTGTTGAAAGTTTAGGTAGGAAATACCGGGCATATATGTTAACTGAAAGAAGAAGAAAAATGCATTAGGTTATTTCCTGTCAAGTACAGATCCATGCATGTTGGAAATGAATTTTTAGTTGCTTTTTGAGTTCGCCACTTTTGGTGTGAAGGGACAATGGACATTTTTTCCATAAGTATGCAATTGAATGACTGTATTTTTCCAATATTTTTGTTTGGATTGGTCACTTCAAGCAGGTTTTGTTGTGTGCTTCTGAGGTCATGATTGGGTGGGTGAGATGTAAGTAAGGATGTCAGGGCAGGGCAGGAGTTGTGGCTATTCAGGATGCTATGTGCAATTTTTAGTTGTGATATTTGATGCATTGTCACTGTTCTATACTCTTACCATGTTTCTTTTTCTTACTGACCTTGTAAAGGTATTGCAAATGATTTTATTCCAATGCTGCATCTAATTCATACAGCCTAATATACTCTAAGTACTTATATCTCAGTAGTTATCTAAGATTAACTGTGTTTAATGTTATCTCTACCACTGCTGCTTCTAAACATTTAATTCCAGATGTAATCAAATGGGCTTGTTTGCTTTCTTATATATGTACAACCATCTCTAATTATGAAGTTTTTCTTCATAAGCCACGACAAAAAAAATGACTTGTTCACACAGATGGATTATCCTGGTAATTAAAATAATTAAATAACTACATAAATAATATGCATAAATAGGCTTGAAATGAAAAAGTGTAGCTATTTAAAATTCAATTTAAGGATATTGTGTTTCTTCAACAAGTAATATACTTATACATTACAAATGTATTCACTAAGTTATGCCCATATGAACGTCTCTAAATTAACAAAAGGTACTTTGACTTTTGTGCCCCAAAACTTAACATAAAAAAGACAAGCTGAGGGAAAAGATCATACGAAAGGGAAGTGGAATGTCATATACCTTTACATCAAAAGCTTCAGCTTATTACATATTCTCTTTTCTCTCTTGCAGAACTGATTAAAAAACAATAATTTGTGTAATTGTCAGTAGGAACTGCATTATCTCTTGGCCAATGTAATTACAGCTACCATTTAAAACATTCATCTTTTCTTCTCAGCTTTGGGATGCAACACCTTCCTCCTTTCTACCAAAGGGTTTTATAACTGGTTCCCTACAAAGATCAAGCAAACATCTTATAGCAATGCTGCCTCAGACATTTTTTTTTTGGAGTTTGCCATACAGTGATGATTAAGATAAAATATATAGAAAAACATATCTAAGAAAATATCACTATGTACACTATATACAGTGAAAAGTAATTGGTTTCTCAGAAGTGCTAGTATAAGCAGGATCGTGAGAAGGCATCTATATCAGAAGATTGCACACTAAAAAGAGTGTTATTTCATTGAACTTAAAACCATGAAACCTTAAAATGTTGAAGAAACAGATTAGCAAATTTATTTCCCAGGGAAAAAAAATTTGCTGATCCAAAAAAAAAAAAACAATCTACAGGCAAAATAAAGTGGAGGGGGGCTTCACCCCCCCACCCCCCCAATGTGGGGGCCTTTGCCAACCACACACCCCCAACTTAAATATACCAACTCCAAGATCACACCACTGTGTAGAAAACAGAAAAGTCTGGAGAACGGCCCATCAGTTTTGTTCTCCTGGGAAATAAAACTGATGTTCCGTGCCATCGACATTTTCAGGTTTTGCATTTTAAAGTTCAATATAAGAGCATTTGCTAATTTAAGCGTTCACTCTTCTAATAGGAACCCATAAGAAGTGGTACAGAAATTAAGGTGTAATAGGTAAAATATGTCATTTATTGATAAAGGAAGTTAAAATGAAAGCCAAACAGTTGGATTGTTTAGTTTTAGGATATGTTTTAACATGACAGTTTAGAAAATGAGTTATAGCATTTTCTTGGAAGTTGATTTCTATGTATTTTATCATTAGGGTGATTGTTTAGGAATCTAAAGCATTTATAATGTTCCATTAGAGTTTCTGTGAATGCATTTCAACTTAAAAGTTTGAGATTTAGCCAGTTTTTAGCAATATAAAATTGTAGAAACATAAATATATTTATCAGAAATGTCATATTTTTATCCCACTAGGAGGTTTGTGTAATATTGTGAATTTCCATGAAATAGATATGTGTCTTCACCCTTTAGAAGCTATCTTAGCATTTATTATTGTCCACAGTTTTTTTTTTAATTTACAGTCCCATATAATATGCAGTAAGCCAGCTTTAACCACTCCACAGCTGAGCATTCTGCTGAATGATTACAGTAGAATTTGGCCATATTGTATAGAGTTAAGAAAGTGTTCTTTAGAATCACCAAAT
The DNA here is from genome assembly GCF_019279795.1 of Protopterus annectens. Lineage (NCBI taxonomy): Eukaryota > Metazoa > Chordata > Ceratodontiformes > Protopteridae > Protopterus > Protopterus annectens. The sequence continues at coordinate 1,278,663,517 of NC_056729.1, forward strand.
GTGTATGTGATAATTTCTTTCATTTTAGGTTAATAGGTTCATAGATTAGTACTAGGCTAACTCTCCTTGTGGACCACTTTAAGCCTAGCCAGTTACCCCATGTGATAATCAAACCCTACACTTTTTATTTGTAAGGTAAACATTTTAACCATTATGCTATTCTCCCACCCATTTTATATATTTTTAAATTTAGTTGAAATGTTTTAGCTAATGTTTCATTATTTAATCTCAATGATGGTTCAGTAGTCCAGTAAGAAGATAATTAGAAATCATTTGTTTTGAAATTTATAGTATATAATAAGTCATATGAATTAGAGATGGCTTTTTCAGAGAAAAAGGAAAGTAGATAGGTCATCGCAAAAATCATTTATTATCTAGATGGAGGTCTGCTGGGAATTTGGATAAGAGAACATTAGTAATTTGATTGATAAAAGGCAAGTATGTTGTAGGAAGATTAAGATTTAATCTGATTTGTTCAATAGGGGTGAAGAAGAGGCAAGTGAGTGTTTTACTAATTAATTTCTAATTAATGGGAAGGTAGATAAGTATAACTTTTTATTTGATAGTTCAGTATTAGAGTTGAGGTATATGGGTTGAAAGAAATGTTGAACTAATTCATCATTTAATGACTTCAATTGATTTTAAAAGAGATGATCAGATTTATTAGAAAAGCATGATGTTTAAGCTTTTTTAGTTCTTTCAGTTCTATGAAGGGAATAGCTAGAGGCTTACATGGGTAAGATTTCAAATTATTTGCCCATATTTTTACACAAGCTGGGCAATATGTGTTTTTATGAGGAATGAATGAGATAATACATAACAAGCTGTTAGAATTTAAAATTAAATAATAAAGATAAATGTTTGGAAGATCTCCCTCAAAATTTGGTTTTGGGACAATTAATTTGTTATATGAAATATGTACTAATCTAGGTGACCAAATACATTTACTGAGAGAAGAAGTAATATTATTTAAAAAAATGTGTTTGGATTTTTGAAAGGACACCATCATATCAAATAGAATCTGGGGGGAAATATTCATTTTAATGATAGCAGCTTTAGATATAAAAGAAACATTTAAGTTAGACTACCTTTTTGTGTCACCTTGAATATGTGAGATGTGTTTAAGAAGTAAGCTTATAGTTTAGTAATGGATCTTGATGAAATGTTACCTCTAAGTAGTTTAGGGCCATATTTATTTATAACTGATATAGTATTTAATATATTATGGTTTATCTTAAGATGGTGTAAAAGTATATTTTGCAAATTAAGTTTATAATTAGAAAATTTTTGGATTGGTACAATATATATTTAAATCATCTGGCATGGCCATAAACAGTATACTGATATTAAAAAAATGTAGGAAAATCATAATAGGTCTTACTCTTAAAAGATAAGGAGTGGTTCAATGTAAATTATAAAATGGAAGGGAGATAATAGGCATCCCTTGTCTGACTCCACAGTTTCACAGTTTATAAATATATATATATATATATATATATATATATATATATATATATGAGAAAAGCTTGTTTATGTAGAGTATCATATAGTATCAAGGAGGGTTTTTTTGTATAAAATTTGGATATAGTCTATGAATGTTTTTGGAATGTGAAATTTAGACATAACTGTCAATACCAAGGTGTATGGTATTCTGTCAAATGCTTTAGAAGCATATATTGCTAGAGTACAAATCTCTTATGCAGTATGTAATTTTAAGGCTTGTGAGGAGGGCTCAAGTTAATGTAGGATCATTGACTTGTCTCTTAGAGAGAAAGCCAGATTAAGAAGAGACAAAATAGATGAAATAATAGAATTGTCTATTTGAGAGTAAAAAAAAAAAGAAAATAACACAGATCTTTATGCCAAAAATTATTAAAGCTATGGGTCTATAATTTAGAGGGTCTGTGGGTCTTGTCACATTTGGGAATCATTATGGTTCTAGATTGGTTTTGAAAGAGGTCTGAGATTCCATACATGCTAATACTGTAGTAAAGTTTTAGGAGAATTTTTGAAATGATATATTGGAAACATTTGTAAAACTCTTTTGTGTAGCTGTCTAGGCCAGGGGCTGCACCATTTCTAAATGATTGATACAGGTGAGATTTCTTACAGGGTGAATGGTTTCATTATTTCTTATTGGGCTGAATTGATAAATGTAAAATTGATTTGTTTGAAATATTGGACTAAATCAGTGTTTGCAGTGTTTGAATAGGGTTGAACAAAGTTATTATAGAGTTAGGAGCAAATATAGACAAATGTATAAATGTACTTCACTAGAATTACTAGTGGAAATGTTTACTTTTATTTCAGATATATAGAGTGCAGATATTTTGAGTTTTATTATTTCAGATAAAAGCTTTGATGGACATTGTGCCCATTCAGAGTATAATGCTAACATTTTTATTCATAATGTAAGAGTTGCCATTGGTATAAACTATTTTATTTTTTTTAACATTTTAATCTGTGAGTCTAGCTCTCTGATTGAACTGATTTACTTCAAATATAAGAACATTTATTTAGAACTATTTTCTTTTGGTTTAAAATATTTATTATAGAAAGTAGCTTTGCTGATTAGGATTTCCCAAAATTGGGACTTTAAAGCAATCAATTGGCTGACAGGTTTTATTTCTGTTTTGTTAATACTGGTATAAATACTTTTTATGAAGGAAATTTATTTTCTTTTTTGTTATCTTATTTCTATATTAACCAAGGATTTAGTGTTCATAAAAAAACAGTATTTTTTATTTGTGATCTGTTCCAGTTGAGGGATAAAATGATCTTTCAGTGACCATGGAAATATCCTGTCTCAGTGACAGAGTTTGCTAAAACATAAGTCATTATTATTTGAAATTAAGAAGTCAATTCGGAACAAAGGCTTATGACATCCTGAATAGTAGGTGAAATTATGATTAGAATAGTGAATGTAAGCATGAGTGTTGTAGATCTGAAGGGAATCAAATAGTTCTAGATGTATTGCCAGGTCTAGAATAGTTGACAAAGAAAGTTCATATATGGAATGGGGCTTCTCTGTGCAATCTTTAATGCTGTCTCAGTTGAGAAGACCCAATGAATACATACTGTAAAGAATTCAAACAGTGCTATTGGCAGTCTTTTACAATGTACTGTACAATACTGGTTAATATTTGAACTCTGGGGCACCAGCAGCATTGTTTGGCTTCTTATAAAGTGTTAGAAGATTAATGATTGCACAGAACAATCTATTAAAGCTAGCAGCCATCCTGTATTCTGTTATATTAAATTTGTAAAGCCTTCTTAACCTTATTATACTGTAGGTTCATGGACACATACTTGGCATTCAGCTCAATAAGCCATTCCAAGCATAGCCCCTGAATTTCCTGCTGCTTCTTCCCTTGTACATAAGGAACAAAAGGTGAGACATTCCACTCCTTGAACTTATTTTTGAATATATTTATAGAGTTGCATTGCTTAATGTAGGCTGAAAGATTTTTTTCCATAGATAGTGTGTTCTTTGGCAGAGATATTAATCACACCATTAGGCTTGGTGTATGTTATGATGTTGATTTAGGCACTTACGGTGGGTATTTGTGGTATTGCTAGTTTTTTACAGATGTATAAGGCAGTAAAAAGAATATGGTCATCTGCTGCCTTGTAGTACAGAAAAAAGTAACCCCATAAAAGTTCATAAGAGATAGCAGAAAGAGAAAGGAACTCATGCCTGAGATTTTGTTTGTGAGGAACAGTTATGTTCTTTCTAGTTGGATAATAAGTCTGTAAAGACACATGCCAAGGAGAGATTTGTGAGGATGAAGGAGAGTCATTGTTTAATACTAACAAATAAATAATCTGATATGATATTCAGATCCACAGATCTAGTGTTATAAGTTTTGGAAAAGGAGGATAGGACTTGTTCAGAGGTAAACATAGGTGATGGTAGTATAGAAGTCATAGTATCAGAGGGAAAATCATGAAAACAAAGACACACAATTATCCTAAACTTGTTTGCAATGAAATCTGTGAATTCTTCAGGGTCAGTGTGGGTGGTATTATTGGATATAACCTTTGTGCACTGTTAAGTACAGTTTTTAAGGATACCTGATCTAGTTAGAGAAAGCTTTATCATTATACCTGGATGATGTTCCATTATTTAGTTTAAATTCTGTATTGTGGGTTTGATAATATTTACCATGGTCGACATGGGCATACTGAGACAATGTAACAACTGCTTCATTTTCACAGGCAGTCCTCTTCTCCTAGCACATAATTTCTTGTACTTGCGAGAGATGCAGCTACATCATTAAGCTGGAATCCATGCTCTCTCACACCACAATCAGTAATTCTGACAAAGAGAAGATTGCCAGTATAAGCACCACACCAACCACATCACAGAGCCACACACTCACCTATGCAGGGGTCCTCAAAAAAACTTACCTAAACAACACAGACCCCAAAAACAGAGTCACAAACATTACACACACAACACCAATCACATCACACACAGTAGTCAGTGCACCAGTGTCTCACAAATACAGCCCATTAGGCAAAACAATAAACCAATGCAGCGGCAGCCCATAAGGCATAACAATAAACCAAACATACTAGTAATTGGCGACTCGATAGTGAGACACACTGATGTCCCCCTCACCAGGCTCAACAAGGATCAGGTCATGGTCAGCTGTTTGTCAGGCACTTGAATCGGTCACATCACACATGCACTCAAGTCTCCACAACAGGTACAAGTATGATTGTCATTGTCCATGTTGGTGTGAATGATTTGATATGTACCTCCATGGACTAAATGAAGAGAGACGTGATTGAGCTCTCAGATTATGTGCTCCAGGCAGTTATGATGCTAGCCCTAAGCAGCATCCTACCTTCAACAAGAACTATATCACAATACCAATAAAGAAATATTTGACTTCAACAATTGGCTTAGTTTCTTGTGTCTTTCTAAGGGGGTCCAGTATCTGTCTGCCTGGGATGACATGGTTGACAAGCCAAGATGCTTTCCCAGAGATGGCCTCCACCTGTCACCCCTAGGGTTCTGGATCTTGGCCAAAACTCTTGCCTTCCTCATTGTGCCTTTTTTAGGCCATGTCTCAAAGACAAATCTTCCAACATAAAAGATCTGTCATAAAGCAAATTGAAGGTCATGCTGCTCAATGCTAGGAGCCTTAATCAGAAAATGCACTTACCGGAGGCTCTCCTCAAACTGGAAGATGCTGACGTCTGTGCAGTCACGGAAACTTGGTTAAGGGTTGCAGAGAGCACCACTGCCTTACCAGGCTATACCTCATTCCACACCTTTTGACCCCAAAATAAGGTTGGAAAACTAAGGGTGGTGGAGTCTCTATCTTCATTAAGGACATGCACACCTCCAGACTGGTTTACCAACATGATGCACTGGAATTACTCCAGGTGCAACTGACAGATGGCAAGACACCCATCCAAGTTATAGCCAGCTATATACACCCCTCTTTGCTCAGGACACCCACACCTCCTACCTGGACCTATCTGACTCCATCGAGGTACCCCCTAACACCCTGATCCTTGGTGACTTCAACTACTCCACCATAGACTGGGTGAACTATTCCTGCACTAATGCACTCACCCAACAATTCCCTGGCTTCATCAATTATAATGCAGTGGATCAGCTGGTCTTAAATCTCACAAGAGGAGACAACATACTGGATGTGGTTCTCACCAACATGGGCAACTGCAGCACCACTCCCATAGTATGTTCTTCCCTGGTGAGATCAGATCATCGGTCTGTCTCATTCAAAGTTTCTGTCCCACCCAACCCCTCCCCAGTGGTAACCAGGCAAAAAAATTTCTCAAAAGCTGACTACAACCTCCTAAGAGAGGGTATCAGCAGCTTCACACCACCGCCCCCCTCAGGTGATGCAGACAACTATGCTGAACAGTATGCCAGTGCAGTATACAAGCGACTGTACAACTGCATGGACTCAGCCATACCCAACAGAAGTAAAATCTGCTCCTCACTGAAACACAAACCTGTCTGGTGGACATCTCCTATCAACAGTCTTTACAACAAAAGGAAGAAACTGTTGTTCAAGGGTAAAAAAGAACAAATTCCAAATCGGAAAAACTCCCTCCTCTGCCTCAACATGGAAATTAGATAACTAGTGAAAACCTCCAAAGTCAATTATGAGTTGAAACTAGTCTCCAAAACAAAGGGAAACCACAAGTCCTTTTTCAGTTATGTTAGGAAACTCCATGGAAAATTCCAAGTTTTTTCTGAGCTAGTATTTAATGGCACCACTTGGACTGATCCTGCTGATTTAGCCCCCTTATCACCCCAGAAAGGCCCAGTCAACATCCCCGATACTTGCCCCATACCTCATATCTCAGTAGATCAAGTGTTAAAGGCCCTACCCAAGGCAAAGAACACAGCTTCCATGGGACCTGAAAATATCCCAGGCTGTATTCTGCACCATCTCCAGCAAAAACTAGCTTCACCAGTGAGCACCCTATTCAACCACAGCCTAAATACAGTATACATTCCAGCAGAATGGAGAACTGCCATTGTCATCCCTTTGCACAAAGGTGGTGTCACTACTGACCAGGGAAACTATCACCCCATCAGCTTGACAAGTCTGACCTATAAAGTCATGGATCGTATTATTATAGCTCTCATAAACAAGGACATAGGCAATCTCCAAGCACTCAACCCCACCCAGTTCGGATTTGTCAGGGGCAAATCTTCCCTACTAAACCTAGTTGACTTTTTGAGACTGTCACCAAGGCCCTGGATTAGTAAAAGTCAGTGCATATGGCTTACCTTGACCTGACCAAGGCCTTTGACACAATCCTCCACTCGGGCATCATTGAAAAGCTAAAACAACTTGATGTTAATCCCTATGTAGTCAGATGGGTGGTAACTGGCTCACAGATAGGACCCACAAAGTCAAAATAGGTACTGCCACCTCTGACAGTAGACCTGCTACTAGTGGTGTTCCCCAGGATCTGTCCTGGAACCCCTAATGTTTGGCATGTACTTCTCAGAGGCCCAGGCAAAGACAAAGGGCCTGTGGCTGACCAGATTTGCAGATAACTGTAAGCTGGGTGCTGTCATTGACTCCCCAATTGATGTTAACATACTGCAAGAGAGTCTCACAGCTACAAATAACTGGTGACAAAGTCATGGCTTAAAGTTAAATGCAAAAAAATGTATTATCATACCATTCAGCAAAAACATGGTCCCTCCTGATTGCCACATCAATCGCAGCTCCCTAACCACACATTCTGAGGTGAGAGACCTAGGTACGTCAGTTGACTACAATCTCACATTCGACCATCATGTGGTGGCAGTGGTCAAAAAATTATTTTACTTGGTTCATTTTATAAGCAAAGGGATTGCATCCAGAAAAAAGGAGGTTATTACCTCTCTGTACTCCTCCCTTATTAAACCTGTGATTGAGTATAATGCCTGTTAGGTATGTACCTCTCCAAACACCTGGACCAACTGGAAAGGCCACAGAAATACCTCACAAAGATAATTTATGGCTTCCAACACCTATCCTATGTGAACAGGCTTAAATCACTATCGCTCTACTCGGTATCATACAGATTGCTCAGAGGTGATCTGTGCCTCGCCTACAAGGCAATATCGTATTGGACCCTGCACTACTAGAGATGCTCCATATCCATAAGTCTAACTCCTCATGCATTACCTGCTCAATAGGCCTAAATCTAATATGTGACATCAACAAAACCTGCTGGAGAGACAGGTTTGCCTCCCAGAGGCTGTCCAGTCTCTGGAATAGTCTTACCATGCATTGAAAACAGAGGACCTTGTTGACTATCTTCAACAGCAACCTTGATGAGTGGATGGGAAACCATAAATTTGTCTTAGGGATTCCATCTTTGTCCCTCATTAACAGGGATGACAGGTGCTGACTGAGGTTTCCTTTTTGGGGATAAACTCGTGGCTAGTCTTGTACTGACCCCAGGGCCATTACACTAGTAACCTCCTATGATCCTATGATTATGATCTCACTTTTAGTGCAGGGGGTTCTAAGTTTATTAGCCATGACAACCATTTTTTTTTTTTTTGCATTTACAAAGTTTATTAGTGCTTGGGTTTCACATAGGAGCTTGTCTGTAAACTTTGCATTGTATATGTGGTGGATAGGAGCAGAAGCTTCTATACAGGTATTTAGGTGAATATAGTATTTGGTTGCATATTTGGCTGTCGGTATTCATAGGGTAGACAGCACTTGTAATGAATTTTGTCATCAGCTAATTGCATGATGTTTGCCTTGGAAAACTTGCTAGACACAGGATTTATTTACCTCTAGGGCTATGTTCGTAGGAAGAATATTACTGCATGGTAGGCTGATTTAACCAGCAATGGAATAATAGAAGACATGGAGCATGTTGGAGCAATGTTAATGAGGACTGATTAGAAAATATTTGAGCTTGTAGTTGAGGTTGTATTATCTGTTTGAGAGAGTTAGTATTGACAAAGTCCAGGAAAAAATGTGCATATTTATGGCTTACAATATATGTTTGCCAGATTATAGAAAGAGAATTAAAATCAATCTTAAGAAATGCATCAGATTCTATACCATGGATTGTAGTTTAATAAGGAAGTCATGGCATGTAGGCAACAATGAAATAATTCTATAGTTAACAATGATATAGTAAGTTGGCTTACCTAAAGTGACCAGCATACATAAGAGTTCAGTGTTGTTACCTTGTTTGATTGTTTGCAAGGTGATAGGGATGTAAATAGATATACATTCTCCTCCTTTGTATACACACTTACTATCTTAGGAATGTATAAAGCAATGATAGATACTAACCTCACAAAGAAAGGGAATGTTATCACTGGAATGGAAGGTTATTTGGTAATTATATAAATGTGGATGATTTCAAGGGGCATGAAGGCTTTTAGTGCAGGCAGCTTTTTGGATAGGCCACTAGAATTAAGCAGTGTCACCTTAGTATTAGTTTGACTGTATCTTGTTTGTTTGGTAGGCTTAGGGTGATCACCTTTCTGAAAAAAGGCATTACATGGTAGAGAATGGCTTGTTTTTTATGGAGAAGTCCTGAGAATAGAGATGGGGACTATCCGTAGTGAAGCAGGTAGGACAATTCACCATCTGGCACAAAGCTAAAAAGCACTGGACAATTCAATTAGTGAGCCAATTAATGAATGTAATTATCCAGGCTTATACTGTGGATTAATTTTGAGTGCTAGCAGAAAACTGTTTAAGTCTAACTGATTGTTAACCTGATGAATTTAATGAGGACAGCTCTTTTATGCCTCTCTTCATATCGTTCAAGCTGGAATATTGAAGGTCAGTTATGTGTACATACACACCTACCAGGTTAAATGCATTTATGGGATGAAGTGATCTAAGAGAGCTGGCAACATAATAAATGTTGTCATCCAAGAGTCACTTGAGTATTATTGCATCTTTGTTCAGCCTAGTGAGTGACCCATAAGTATGTCTAACTACTGAGTCACCTCTGGTGAGGATATTGTCATGTGAATCAGTATGTTCTGGTTGCCTTAGGGGCAGCTGCATATTGGTATGGTGACCCATACAAGCAATATTCGAGATACTGATGAGATTTGTGAGTAACGTGTGACTCTGCTGATGAAGTCTAGGCAGAGCACTACATTTTCTGGGAGACATATGGGGCTTTGGTAGTGATTTTATTAGTAACACAGCATGGATAGGTCTGAATTTGTTGATGTGATGAGGCATTGAGGATGTGGCGTGTAGTTGGGTGGCTATAGAGTGAGTGCTGACCACCTGCACAGATAAGTGATATGCAAGATTTTCTTCCAGTTTAAATATATAGGTAGAGCTCTCACAAGTGCATTCTATATCTAATAACAGTAGAGGGCTGTCAAAGAGCAAGAGGCATTTCCTACACTACCTCACTGTGCCTCATGCAGGTCAGCTACAGAGTGTGAACAAGCAAACTGCAGTCCCATGGTAGTATGTAATCTCTAGTGAGCAATCTATGCAATTAGTTTACAAGCAAAATGTTAGCTAAGGTACAGTCAGTAGGATAAGAGTTATACATTACCTATAATGCAATAAGTAATTTAAGTTTGATACTACATATGCTGAAAGTACATGTATGGAGGCAAGGATATAATTTAGAATTATAGCCCATCAGAATCAAAAGAACAATCAGTTTTTAGGCACTCAGTTTAAAATGATGAAATTACAATGCAGTCAATACAATATGTTGAAAGTCAATATTTGATGGACATGGGTGATACACGTTTAGCAGGATCAACACAAATTACAGGTAATGATGACACAACATTACTAAATGCATGATCAAATTTTAGATATACATGCTACAAGCTTGGCAGGTGTTGTGTTGTAGTTACAATTAAGTTTTTAGGCACATGAGTAAAAAACCTGTGAGCCCTGTCAGGCTGAATAACACAAGTATTCTGGCTACTGAATGGAGTATGTCATCACTCTCATGGATACAGCATTGCATGCAGCAGGTTGGCACAGATAAGCACTAAGCCACTTAATACAGTACGACTTTAAACAGTACAAACAACTATGCAATCAGTTGCAAGCAAGTGGTACACAGAAGCAAGCTAATAGCTTAAGAACAATATTCATTCCATTCTCTCAAAAACAAAACCAGCAATCAAAACAAAATGAGTAAGTTTTCAGAAGCTAAACAGTTTAAGGTATATTCCTCAAACAAGTACAAGTAGCCAGTAGCTTGAGACACAGTGTGATGCACAATCAAGATGATCTAAAAGCAATGCACAGAAGAACATGTATTTGGCTTCCCAGAAGACTAGGAAGCACATTTTAAATCACAAATCGAGTTAGCAGAATAGCAGTAAAGTGCAGCCAACAAGAAAGAAGAGAAGTCACTTGATTGTGACTGCAGGGTTCAAAAATTGTCATTAGTTTGGTAACTCTAGGAGATAAGAATTGCAGCATGCAGCAACTTTGCACAAGTGAAAGGTAAGCTGCACAAAGCAGTACGAGTTAAAACAGAAGTATCAGCCAGGCAGCCAGTCAAGACAAGTAGTGCAAGTAATCAAGCCAATAGTTGTTTATTTATTCCTTTTTCTTACAAGAAATGTACCCTGCAGAAACAACATAACAATGTTAGGTATCCAAACGATCCCAAACAAGTACAAGAAGTCAGTAGCTAAGTACAGAGTTTAGTGCACACACACAAAGTGACTCAAGAGCAGTAAGAGAGCATGATGTATATTCCCTCCTGAGACAGCATGAAATCCATTTAAAATTATAGCACACATTATTATACATGTAGTAAAGTGCAGTAAAGTATTACCAAAAGTACTCACTTCCTTGGCAGTCTAGGTATCAGTAATTTTCATCATTCTGGTAAACTGGAGCCAAGTATACAGCATGCAGCAACTGTCATGCACGCAATGCAGTACAAGTTAAAATGTGGAAACAACAAGGTAGACATTTAAGACAAGTTGTGGAAGAAAGCATGCAAATAGTAGTTAAGCATAAGAACAATGCATGTTCCACTTTTTTTTTTTTTTTTTTTACAAGAAAAACCAACAAAGACCCCAAATGAATACATGTAGCCACTAGATGGCTACACATCTTAAAGCACACGTACAGGGTGAGCTAGGATCACGTATCTGCTTCTTTGGTGGACTAGGGAACATAGTTTAAATCAGAACACAAGTTAACAGAAGTGCAGTAAAGCATTGCAAAGAATATACACAAATAATTATGTGCCTGATACTCTAGGTATCAACAGATATAAGCTGTGGAGGAACTTAGTGCAAGCATGCCAATTATTGTTAAACAATGTTAAATATTCCATGAGAATGACAATAGCAGTTTTCATTGTTGAAGAAGAAAGGCAACGCATCAGCAAATATAAACATGTCTATTAAAATTACATTTCATGATGTAAAGAAGTTATTTATAGATTACCATGATTGTAATTCCTTTCCCGCTTCCAAAACTTTAGCAGCAAATCATATGCAAGTCATAATCTTTTACATAAATCTAACCCAATTAAATAGACAAAGTCAATCAGATCATAAAATGAAACTATAAATGACCAAAAGTAGGCACAAAGCAGAGGTGAGTTATAGATTCCTTAACACATTCTATAAATGTCCTGTGCCCATCTTTCACTTTCAAAAACGAATACAGTTTACATTAGGATTCTGGCTTCCCCTATAACCTAATAATACTGGACTGATTTCATTCATTTTGACTTATGTCACTTATTAATACAGATAGTCTGATGAGTATACTTAAATGCTAAAGCCCTGTAACCTATCACTTGAATCGGTGCTTAAACTTTGTGTAGCTTGATTAATGCCATTTTTTACTGGAAAGTAATTTGGATTATTTAAGAAAGGCAATGCTCACTACATGATGCAATAATTAAGTGGTGATTTTGTTGCACTTAATGGCATTTTGTCTTTTGATAAAGTCATTGTTAATTTACTTCTAACCATATTAAAGCATCTGAGAAAGAATCTTAAATGAAATGCATACTATGGAAGTGAACACATTTGAAGTTCTGCAAGGCTTTCAAAAAAGTGATTGAGGACTTATATCATATTAGAATAGAAATAATGCTACATCAATGTCAAAAAAAGACAGAGAATAGAATAAGCCAGTCAGCAGAAATATACAGACATGGTTAAAGGCACACTTAAAGGTGTAGCCATGATTCAGAGATGATGCAGAAAGTTATCAACATTGAAAAATGAAAGTAACTAGCAAAAAGGAAAAAAAAGAAAAGTCATGAAGTGAATTGGCAGCATTGCAGTCAGGAGAAATACATGTACAGTGGTCCTTGCTGGTGCTGACTGACTGCCTAGCATACAAAGATAACTTAATATGATGATGCCTTACAGATGCTGTTGTCATCCATGTCACATGTACTTCTGGTGTAAATCAGCTGCACTTCACATGACACAGGTGGCATCAGTATTAAGTAGAAGGGCTGTCTGTATTATTGGACATGGTCTCCTTGAGTTATGTGTGCCATCAACATGCTGCATGTTTGTGTGAGAGGACTTACATTATATGCATAGCCATCACTGGGTAGGTTTGCTGCCTAACTTATGAGCACCACTGCTAATGTTATAACAAACGTCTTCTCTTGCTATTTTGCTACTACCATTACAACACAGATCATGTGACACGTAGAAACAAAACAGAAACATAACACAAAAAATATACTTGCACAGATTTTTACCCTAAGTGTGTGATCTAGTGTGTGAACACTGTGATGGATAATGTAAAGCCATACACTGCTGTAAGTAACCGTTGTGTACAGCACAAATGTGGGGTGCTACGATGCATCAACAGTGCTTCTGTAATGGGATGGTAAACAGGTTGTATATGGCACATATCACTGGTGTGTTTTGGTGCCAAAAGATATCTGAACTGTGCAGGAGACTATTAGGTAAACACAGCAAATAATGTTAGATAGCATCTGCTTGTTCCTGTAGTAAGCACACTTCTCTGTGCATTGTACAGTATGATACAATTAGTGAATAGATCAAGCTGAGTCATATTACCATTGTCTAATTCATATGTCTAGGGAGGCATTGGTAGCATAGCTGTCGACTGTCCAGATTTATGCAGAATGCCCACATTTTTGGCACATATTTTTGGTCTGTTTCTCATAAATATTGGCAGATAACTGAGTTTTAGTCTTCATATTCTTCAACAAATGCAGGCTAACACACATCCTGTTTTTTAACAACTTTCTAAGTTTAAAATGGCAATATTTAAAATTTGTCCCTATTGCTGGGCCTCTGTCCCACCATTATTTTTGTCTTTGTCCAGATTCCTTGTACTAAGAGGTTGAGAGACATGATTGGTGCCCATGCCATTTGCGATACTTAACACTCACACACACACACACACACACACACATACACACACACACACACACACACATATATATATATATATATATATATATATATATATATATATATATATTTATATTGCACACACACACACACACACACACACACACACACACACACACACACACACACATATATATATATATATATATATATATATATATATATATATATATAGGTAGAGATGGATAGATTTACTGTCCTATTAATGTGCTAAGTAAGCTGTAGTTAACTTATTCTTGACAAAACTGAAATAGATAGCTAATGGACTGATTAGCTTTAATAGGGTTGTAATTCATTACCATTTTTGCAAATAGACTTTCATCCATAGAATTGTCCTTCAAAAGGCTGTTCCTTCTCTGTATTGTCCTAAACCTAAGATGAAGCCCTAAAAAGAGGTCTAGTTTGGCTGTATCCTTGAGTATACTAAGTATTTGATACACCATGTAAGTTACTTGCATGATTTTTTCCATAAAAATTACAGCAATACTGCATTATATTATATCCATTTTTATATCCTTGACATAACTCAGGCAACCCAACCCTAAATTTCCTCTCAGTTTCCCTAACGTAAAACAGACTGCTGGAACATGTCAAAGCACAAACCACTCTTCTAGAGTTAGTTTAAATGACCTTGAAGAGCAACATGTATACTGTTGATTTTCCCAAACTACTAGTAACTCTAACAACAAACAGACAGGACCCACAGGGAAAGTTCCACTGAAGTCCTATCCAAGTATGAAGTGTGCTATCAGGTTTTACAGGAAAACTATGGACTTTATCACCCTTAATGCTTTTACCCTAACTTTCCCCATAAAGAAAAAAAAGTTTGTTATAAATTAACTGCCCGTATTATAACATCCATATACAATGTGTTAAATTCAGTAACAAACTATTCATTATGGAAGATTCCTATACCAGCATCTGGACCATTGTTACTGTAATATTTCTTATCCCGATTAGCTCTTTTTTTTTGTACTTCAGGATCTTCTGTCTGCCAAGGCATCACAAAGATAAGCTCTTCTATCTTTCTATCTCTGAAGGGTAGTCCTCATTATGGCTGATGGCCTTTTTTACTTCTTAACACTTCTCCAAAAGGGAGATACCGTACCAATAACTTGGTGATTGCACAGCAGCCACCTGCCTGTTGAGTGCAATAGAGCAGTTAATTTGTGCATTGAAGAGAACTACCCCCTTGAATTAAGTATTATATATTCTAGTGTAATCTCTAGCTCCAAAAGCATGCTTAGACAACCCACTATTAACTTTTTGTGCAAGCACCCTGGTAGCTCACCCAATAAAGGACCTGACATCATAAATAGTTTCTCTACACCCAGTATGATGGATATGGGAATACTGAGATAATGTAACAATTGTCTAGTGTTTACTAACAACCATTTAATCTTTAAAGAAAAATACACAGTATGCGAGAGATGTATATTCACAATGTCTCTGGAGGCAAATCTTTCACATGCAAATGCTAATAATAACAAATTGGTTGCCAGAGACAGACATGCTGCACACATCACAACTAGTATGCAAGACACACATAGACCTATTTATGCTATGGTACTTACCTGCAATCTTGCCAAACACCAAAGACCTCTCAACTACCAAGCCCATAAGGCAAGACAGTACTCAACCCAGGACTATAGCCAGACTGTATTGTGTGACATACTGATACCTCACTAACCACGCTGAACAGGGAGAAAATAATGGTCAGTGGTCTACCAGAGACCAGGATCAACCAAGTTGCTTAGGCAGTCACTTCACTGCACCAAAGGTACCAGTATGATTTAATCATAGTATATTTAGGTTTAAGTGACCTGAAACATTCCTCCCTGGATTATATGAAAAGAGACATTCTAAAGATCTGTAACTATGAGTCACAGGCTCGTATGTGTCTGGCACTGAGTAGCATTGCACCTTCACTGAGGAGGAGGATGCCACAATATGAACCAAAGATGATTGACTTTGATAACTTGCTTAGTTTTTGGTGTCATTCAAGGGGGATATAATATTTGTCAGTGTGAACGGACATGGTTAACAAACCAGTTTGCTTTGCCAGAGAAGGTCTGCCCCTGCCACCTCCGCCCCATGATTTTGAATATTGGGCTAAAACATTACCCTCTTCCAAAACATTTTTTAGAAATTGCCCAATTGACAAACCTTCCAACACAGCAAAGTCTAACCAAGGAAATCTAAAGGTTGTGTGCTCAATGCCAGGAGTCTAAGTAAGATGTTCCAGTGCCTCCAATCACTCCTCAGCTTGGAGAATGCAGACATTTGCACAGTTACTGACACATGGTTTAAAGCCGCAGAGAATGTGCCAGCAGTGCACAGCTTCAATGCATTCCACATATTTAGAGTAGCAAGGGGGTCAGGATTGACACGGGCAGGTTTGGCAAAAAGGTTAAGGTCTTTACCTCACAGAGTTACAGGGTTTGTTTCTAACATTATTATCTAGACATGTGAAAGTATAAAGATTGATAGTCTACTGTATGAACCAAGCAAGTGCACAAACAGGGACTAAAGGTGGAGATGTCAAAATTTACATCCACAACAAGAATACCCCTATGTTGGTTAAACAGAATGATGCACTGGAGTTCCTCCACTTCCTGATTACCATAGAAAAAGTCCCATACCATATCTTAGCAAGTTATAAATTACTCTCTATGTCCCATGAAACCCATAATGTATACTTAGACCTATTGGAGACAGTCACCATTCAACCAAACCAGAGTTGTAAAAAGACCAACCACTTTGGGCATCTATTGCGGTGCGCAGTATCCTCAAGATAGGAGAACACGGATCACAAACTGTGCGTCGTGGCAGGGCTAGCCACTTGACGGTGTAAAATATGGCTCTAGGTGATTCGGTCATGTTGATTGTCACCAAAAAAATGGGCATGGGTAGTTACTGGTGATAAGTGGGTTGAGGACCCGGCCTACTCTCTGACCCATGCCAGGGACCCATGCTAACGGTGGGAGGGGTATATGTGGCCCTATTGGCCAGTGTGTGCCCGCCATAAAAGCCCAGCAGTCCTGGGTCAATAGGCTACTGGCTGGCTGGTGTCTAGTTGCCCAGCCTGGGTTACCTGGGATAGCTCTGTTGAGTGAAAGCTGGACATAAAACCAACCAACCTGCCAAACATTGAACTGAGAATTGCTATGCTTAATGTAGGTTTACTGACAGGACGCAGCTTAGAAGTGGATGACATGATGATACAGAGGAGGCTGGACATCCTATGTATCCAAGAGATGAGATGGAAGGGCAGTGCAACAAAGCCACATGGCTTGGGATCCAGACTCTACTACTCAGGTGGTGGACAGGCTAGAAATGGTGTAGAAATTGTGTTGAGACAGAGGCTTCAGAAGTCAGTGAGTGATATCATCAGAGTTAATGACAGACTCATGGCAATCAGACTCCAGTGTAATGATAGGACAGTATTCATAATCTCAGCCTATGCCCCACAGCAGGGTTGTGATAGTGAGGAAAAGAGTGCATTCAGACAGCAGTTGCAGGACCTACTAGATAAAGCAGGACAACATTAATTGTTGTTGATAATGGGTGACTGGGGGGCGTGGCTAGGATGCTGAACTGATAGCTGCACTTCATTTCAGCTCTCTTACCTCAATACAATTCCTGACAGGAATTTTACAAAATAATATTTAATTTGAAGAAATTGTTATTACTAACTTATTTCTAATAACTCTGAGTATCTATAAGAAAAATTTTATTGTCAGAACTTGAATAATTCCTGTCAAATTAATTACTGGAAAATCAGCACCAATATCAGCTTTACAGCATGAGTCATCCAAGGAATACAGCACAAGACTCTTCTCTCAAAAAAGACCTGCAGTCTCTCATTACAAATATACAGGAACTTACAATAAAAATCGACAAGATGGACAATAAAATAGATACTTTTAAAGAAAAGTGCTCACAACAACTGGAACAGCTTCAAGAAATGTTTACACAACAGAAAGGACAGATATCACTTATTGAACAGTCATTAAGTGACATTGACACTAGAGTCCAAATAGAAGAACAACAAACTGAATTCTTACTTCAACAGAATACATATTTACTAGAAAAGCTTGATGATATGGAAAACCGAGTTAAAATTTGGTGCTTTTGGGGGGTTCATAAAACCACCCCTTGCCAAACATTGAACTGAGAATTGCTATCTTAAAGGTTTAAACAGGATTTATTTACCTCTAGGGCTATGTTCGTGAGGAAGAATATTACTGCATGGTAGGCTGATTTGACCAGCAATGGAATAATAGAAGACATGGAGCATGTTGGAGCAATGTTAATGAGGACTGATTAGAAAATATTTGAGCTTGTAGTTGAGGTTGTATTATCTGTTTGAGAGAGTTAGTATTGACAAAGTCCAGGAAAAATGTGCATATTTATGGCTTACAATATATGTTTGCCAGATTATAGAAAGAAATTAAAATCAATCTTAAGAAAATGCATCAGATTCTATACCATGGATTGTAGTTTAATAAGGAAGTCATGGCATGTAGGCAACAATGAAATAATTCTATAGTTAACAATGATATAGTAAGTTGGCTTACCTAAAGTGACCAGCATACATAAGAGTTCAGTGTTGTTACCTTGTTTTATTGTTTGCAAGGTGATAGGGATGTAAATAGATATACATTCTCCTCCTTTGTATACACACTTACTATCTTAGGAATGTATAAAGCAATGATAGATACTAACCTCACAAAGAAAGGGAATGTTATCACTGGAATGGAAGGTTATTTGGTAATTATATAAATGTGGATGATTTCAAGGGGCATGAAGGCTTTTAGTGCAGGCAGCTTTTTGGATAGGCCACTAGAATTAAGCAGTGTCACCTTAGTATTAGTTTGACTGTATCTTGTTTGTTTGGTAGGCTTAGGGTGATCACCTTTCTGAAAAAAGGCATTACATGGTAGAGAATGGCTTGTTTTTTATGGAGAAGTCCTGAGAATAGAGATGGGGACTATCCGTAGTGAAGCAGGTAGGACAATTCACCATCTGGCACAAAGCTAAAAAGCACTGGACAATTCAATTAGTGAGCCAATTAATGAATGTAATTATCCAGGCTTATACTGTGGATTAATTTTGAGTGCTAGCAGAAAACTGTTTAAGTCTAACTGATTGTTAACCTGGTGAATTGAATGAGGACAGCTCATTTATGCCTCTCTTCATATCGTTCAAGCTGGAATATTGAAGGTCAGTTATGTGTACATACACACCTACCAGGTTAAATGCATTTATGGGATGAAGTGATCTAAGAGAGCTGGCAACATAATAAATGTTGTCATCCAAGAGTCACTTGAGTATTATTGCATCTTTGTTCAGCCTAGTGAGTGACCCATAAGTATGTCTAACTACTGAATCACCTCTGGTGAGGATATTGTCATGTGAATCAGTATGTTCTGGTTGCCTTAGGGGCAGCTGCATATTGGTATGGTGACCCATACAAGCAATATTCGAGATACTGATGAGCTTTGTGAGTAACGTGTGACTCTGCTGATGAAGTCTAGGCAGAGCACTACATTTTCTGGGAGACATATGGGGCTTTGGTAGTGATTTTATTAGTAACACAGCATGGATAGGTCTGAATTTGTTGATGTGATGAGGCACTGAGGATGTGGCGTGTAGTTGGGTGGCTATAGAGTGAGTACTGACCACCTGCACAGATAAGTGATATGCAAGATTTTCTTCCAGTTTAAATATATAGGTATAGCTCTCACAAGTGCATTCTATATCTAATAACAGTAGAGGGCTGTCAAAGAGCAAGAGGCATTTCCTACACTACCTCACTGTGCCTCATGCAGGTCAGCTACAGAGTGTGAACAGGCAAACTGCAGTCCCATGGTAGTATGTAATCTCTAGTGAGCAATCTATGCAATTAGTTTACAAGCAAAATGTTAGCTAAGGTACAGTCAGTAGGATAAGAGTTATACATTACCTATAATGCAATAAGTAATTTAAGTTTGATACTACATATGCTGAAAGTACATGTATGGAGGCAAGGATATAATTTAGAATTATAGCCCATCAGAATCAAAAGAACAATCAGTTTTTAGGCACTCAGTTTAAAATGATGAAATTACAATGCAGTCAATACAATATGTTGAAAGTCAATATTTGATGGACATGGGTGATACACGTTTAGCAGGATCAACACAAATTACAGGTAATGATGACACAACATTACTAAATACATGATCAAATTTTAGATATACATGCTACAATCTTGGCAGGTGTTGTGTTGTAGTTACAATTAAGTTTTTAGGCACATGAGTAAAAAACCTGTGAGCCCTGTCAGGCTGAATAACACAAGTATTCTGGCTACTGAATGGAGTATGTCATCACTCTCATGGATACAGCATTGCATGCAGCAGGTTGGCACAGATAAGCACTAAGCCACTTAATACAGTACGACTTTAAACAGTACAAACAACTATGCAATCAGTTGCAAGCAAGTGGTACACAGAAGCAAGCTAATAGCTTAAGAACAATATTCATTCCATTCTCTCAAAAACAAAACCAGCAATCAAAACGAGTAAGTTTTCAGAAGCTAAACAGTTTAAAGTATATTCCTCAAACAAGTACAAGTAGCCAGTAGCTTGAGACACAGTGTGATGCACAATCAAGATGATCTAAAAGCAATGCACAGAAGAACATGTATTTGGCTTCCCAGAAGACTAGGAAGCACATTTTAAATCACAAATCGAGTTAGCAGAATAGCAGTAAAGTGCAGACAACAAGAAAGAAGAGAAGTCACTTGATTGTGACTGCAGCATTCAAAAATTGTCATTAGTTTGGTAACTCTAGGAGATAAGAATTGCAGCATGCAGCAACTTTGCACAAGTGAAAGGTAAGCTGCACAAAGCAGTACGAGTTAAAACAGAAGTATCAGCTAGGCAGCCAGTCAAGACAAGTAGTGCAAGTAATCAAGCCAATAGTTGTTTATTTATTCCTTTTTCTTACAAGAAATGTACCCTGCAGAAACAACATAACAATGTTAGGTATCCAAACGATCCCAAACAAGTACAAGAAGTCAGTAGCTAAGTATAGAGTTTAGTGCACACACACAAAGTGACTCAAGAGCAGTAAGAGAGCATGATGTATATTCCCTCCTGAGACAGCATGAAATCCATTTAAAATTATAGCACACATTATTATACATGTAGTAAAGTGCAGTAAAGTATTACCAAAAGTACTCACTTCCTTGGCGGTCTAGGTATCAGTAATTTTCATCATTCTGGTAAACTAGAGCCAAGTATACAGCATGCAGCAACTGTGATGCACGCAATGCAGTACAAGTTAAAATGTGGAAACAACAAGGTAGACATTTAAGACAAGTTGTGGAAGAAAGCATGCAAATAGTAGTTAAGCATAAGAACAATGCATGTTCCACTTTTTTTTTTTTTTTTTTTACAAGAAAAACCAACAAAGACCCCAAATGAATACATGTAGCCACTAGATTGCTACACATCTTAAAGCACACGTACAGGGTCAGCTAGGATCACGTATCTGCTTCTTTGGTGGACTAGGGAACATAGTTTAAATCAGAACACAAGTTAACAGAAGTGCAGTAAAGCATTGCAAAGAATATACACAAATAATTATGTGCCTGATACTCTAGGTATCAACAGATATAAGCTGTGGAGGAACTTAGTGCAAGCATGCCAATTATTGTTAAACAATGTTAAATATTCCATGAGAATGACAATAGCAGTTTTCATTGTTGAAGAAGAAAGGCAACGCATCAGCAAATATAAACATGTCTATTAAAATTACATTTCATGATGTAAAGAAGTTATTTATAGATTACCATGACTGTAATTCCTTTCCCTCTTCCAAAACGTTAGCAGCAAATCATATGCAAGTCATAATCTTTTACATAAATCTAACCCAATTAAATAGACAAAGTCAATCAGATCATAATATGAAACTATAAATGACCAAAAGTAGGCACAAAGCAGAGGTGAGTTATAGATTCCTTAACACATTCTATAAATGTCCTGTGCCCATCTTTCACTTTCAAAAACGAATACAGTTTACATTAGGATTCTGGCTTCCCCTATAACCTAATAATACTGGACTGATTTCATTCATTTTGACTTATGTCACTTATTAATACAGATAGTCTGATGAGTATACTTAAATGCTAAAGCCCTGTAACCTATCACTTGAATCGGTGCTTAAACTTTGTGTAGCTTGATTAATGCCATTTTTTACTGGAAAGTAATTTGGATTATTTAAGAAAGGCAATGCTCACTACATGATGCAATAATTAAGTGGTGATTTTGTTGCACTTAATGGCATTTTGTCTTTTGATAAAGTCATTGTTAATTTACTTCTAACCATATTAAAGCATTTGAGAAAGAATCTTAAATGAAATGCATACTATGGAAGTGAACACATATGAAGTTCTGCATGGCTTTCAAAAAAGTGATTGAGGACTTATATCATATTAGAATAGAAATAATGCTACATCAATGTCAAAAAAGACAGAGAATAGAATAAGCCAGTCAGCAGAAATATACAGACATGGTTAAAGGCACACTTAAAGGTGTAGCCATGATTCAGAGATGATGCAGAAAGTTATCAACATTGAAAAATGAAAGTAACTAGCAAAAAGGAAAAAAAAGAAAAGTCATGAAGTGAATTGGCAGCATTGCAGTCAGGAGAAATACATGTACAGTGGTCCTTGCTGGTGCTGACTGACTGCCTAGCATACGAAGATAACTTAATATGATGATGCCTTACAGATGCTGTTTTCATCCATGTCACATGTACTTCTGGTGTAAATCAGCTGCACTTCACATGACACAGGTGGCATCAGTATTAAGTAGAAGGGCTGTCTGTATTATTGGACATGGTCTCCTTGAGTTATGTGTGCCATCAACATGCTGCATGTTTGTGTGAGAGGACTTACATTATATGCATAGCCATCACTGGGTAGGTTTGCTGCCTAACTTATGAGCACCACTGCTAATGTTATAACAAACGTCTTCTCTTGCTATTTTGCTACTACTATTACAACACAGATCATGTGACACATAGAAACAAAACAGAAACATAACACAAAAAATATACTTGCACAGATTTTTACCCTAAGTGTGTGATCTAGTGTGTGAACACTGTGATGGATAATGTAAAGCCATACACTGCTGTAAGTAACCGTTGTGTACAGCACAAATGTGGGGTGCTACGATGCATCAACAGTGCTTCTGTAATGGAATGGTAAACAGGTTGTATATGGCACATATCACTGGTGTGTTTTGGTGCCAAAAGATATCTGAACTGTGCAGGAGACTATTAGGTAAACACAGCAAATAATGTTAGATAGCATCTGCTTGTTCCTGTAGTAAGCACACTTCTCTGTGCATTGTACAGTATGATACAATTAGTGAATAGATCAAGCTGAGTCATATTACCATTGTCTAATTCATATGTCTAGGGAGGCATTGGTAGCATAGCTGTCGACTGTCCAGATTTATGCAGAATGCCCACATTTTTGGCACATATTTTTGGTCTGTTTCTCATAAATATTGGCAGATAACTGAGTTTTAGTCTTCATATTCTTCAAAAAATGCAGGCTAACACACATCCTGTTTTTTAACAACTTTCTAAGTTTAAAATAGCAATATTTAAAATTTGTCCCTATTGCTGGGCCTCTGTCCCACCATTATTTTTGGCTTTGTCCAGATTCCTTGTACTAAGAGGTTGAGAGACATGATTGGTGCCCATGCCATTTGCGATACTTAACACTCACACACACACACACACACATACACACACACACACACACACACACACACACACACACACACACACACACACACACACACACATATATATATATATATATATATATATTTATATTGCACACACATACACACATATATAGATATATATATATATATATACATATATATATATATATATATATATATATATATATATATATATATATAGATAGAGATGGATAGATTTACTGTCCTATTAATGTGCTAAGTAAGCTGTAGATAACTTATTCTTGACGAAACTGAAATAGATAGCTAATGGACTGATTAGCTTTAACAGGGTTGTAATTCATTACCATTTTTGCGAATTGACTTTCATCCATAGAATTGTCCTTCAAAAGGCTGTTCCTTCTCTGTATTGTCCTAAACCTAAGATGAAGCCCTAAAAAGAGGTCTAGTTTGGCTGTAAAATCCTTGAGTATACTAAGTATTTGATACACCATGTAAGTTACTTGCATGATTTTTTCCATAAAAATTACAGCAATACTGCATTATATTATATCCATTTTTATATCCCTGACATAACTCGGGCAACCCAACCCTAAATTTCCTCTCAGTTTCCCTAACGTAAAACAGACTGCTGGAACATGTCAAAGCACAAACCACTCTTCTAGAGTTAGTTTAAATGACCTTGAAGAGTAACATGTATACTGTTGATTTTCCCAAACTACTAGTAACTCTAACAACAAACAGACAGGACCCACAGGGAAAGTTCCACTGAAGTCCTATCCAAGTATGAAGTGTGCTATCAGGTTTTACAGGAAAACTATGGACTTTATCACCCTTAATGCTTTTACCCTAACTTTCCCCATAAAGAAAAAAAAGTTTGTTATAAATTAACTGCTCGTATTATAACATCCATATACAATGTGTTAAATTCAGTAACAAACTATTCATTATGGAAGATTCTTATACCAGCATCTGGACCATTGTTACTGTAATATTTCTTATCCCGATTAGCTCTTTTTTTTGTACTTCAGGATCTTCTGTCTGCCAAGGCATCACAAAGATAAGCTCTTCTATCTTTCTATCTCTGAAGGGTAGTCCTCATTATGGCTGATGGCCTTTTTTACTTCTTAACACTTCTCCAAAAGGGAGATACCGTACCAATAACTTGGTGATTGCACAGCAGCCACCTGCCTGTTGAGTGCAATAGAGCAGTTAATTTGTGCATTGAAGAGAACTACCCCCTTGAATTAAGTATTATATATTCTAGTGTAATCTCTAGCTCCAAAAGCATGCTTAGACAACCCACTATTAACTTTTTGTGCAAGCACCCTGGTAGCTCACCCAATAAAGGACCTGACATCATAAATAGTTTCTCTACACCCAGTATGATGGATATGGGAATACTGAGATAATGTAACAATTGTCTAGTGTTTACTAACAACCATTTAATCTTTAAAGAAAAATACACAGTATGCGAGAGATGTATATTCACAATGTCTCTGGAGGCAAATCTTTCACATGCAAATGCTAATAATAACAATCTGGTTGCCAGAGACAGACATGCTGCACACATCACAACTAGTATGCAAGACACACATAGACCTATTTATGCTATGGTACTTACCTGCAATCTTGCCAAACACCAAAGACCTCTCAACTACCAAGCCCATAAGGCAAGTCAGTACTCAACCCAGGACTATAGCCAGACTGTATTGTGTGACATACTGATACCTCACTAACCACGCTGAACAGGGAGAAAATAATGGTCAGTGGTCTACCAGAGACCAGGATCAACCAAGTTGCTTAGGCAGTCACTTCACTGCACCAAAGGTACCAGTATGATTTAATCGTAGTATATTTAGGTTTAAGTGACCTGAAACATTCCTCCCTGGACTATATGAAAAGAGACATTCTAAAGATCTGTAACTATGAGTCACAGGCTGGTATGTGTCTGGCACTGAGTAGCATTGCACCTTCACTGAGGAGGAGGATGCCACAATATGAACCAAAGATGATTGACTTTGATAACTTGCTTAGTTTTTGGTGTCATTCAAGGGGGATATAATATTTGTCAATGTGAAAGGACATGGTTAACAAACCAGTTTGCTTTGCCAGAGAAGGTCTGCCACTGCCACCCCCGCCCCATGATTTTGAATATTGGGCTAAAACATTACCCTCTTCCAAAACATTTTTTAGAAATTGCCCAATTGACAAACCTTCCAACACAGCAAAGTCTAACCAAGGAAATCTAAAGGTTGTGTGCTCAATGCCAGGAGTCTAAGTAAGATGTTCCAGTGCCTCCAATCACTCCTCAGCTTGGAGAATGCAGACATTTGCACAGTTACTGACACATGGCTTAAAGCTGCAGAGAATGTGCCAGCAGTGCACAGCTTCAATGCAGTCCACATATTTAGAGTAGCAAGGGGGTCAGGATTGACACGGGCAGGTTTGGCAAAAAGGTTAAGGTCTTTACCTCACAGAGTTACAGGGTTTGTTTCTAACATTATTATCTAGACATGTGAAAGTATAAAGATTGATAGTCTACTGTATGAACCAAGCAAGTGCACAAACAGGGACTAAAGGTGGAGATGTCAAAATTTACATCCACAACAAGAATACCCCTATGTTGGTTAAACAGAATGATGCACTGGAGTTCCTCCACTTCCTGATTACCATAGAAAAAGTCCCATACCATATCTTAGCAAGTTATAAATTACTCTCTATGTCCCATGAAACCCATAATGTATACTTAGACCTATTGGAGACAGTCACCATTCAACCAAACCAGAGTTGTAAAAAGACCAACCACTTTGGCCATCTATTGTGTTGCGCAGTATCCTCAAGATAGGAGAACACGGATCACAAACTGCGCGCTGTGGCAGGGCTAGCCACTTGACGGTGTAAAATATGGCTCTAGGTGATTCGGTCATGTTGATTGTCACCAAAAAAATGGGCATGGGTAGTTACCGGTGATAAGTGGGTTGAGGACCCGGCCTACTCTCTGACCCATGCCAGGGACCCATGCTAACGGTGGGAGGGGTATATGTGCCCCTATTGGCCAGTGTGTGCCCGCCATAAAAGCCCAGCAGTCCTGGGTCAATAGGCTACTGGCTGGCTGGTGTCTAGTTGCCCAGCCTGGGTTACCTGGGATAGCTCTGTTGAGTGAAAGCTGGACATAAAACCAACCAACCTGCCAAACATTGAACTGAGAATTGCTACGCTTAATGTAGGTTTACTGACAGGACGCAGCTTAGAAGTGGATGACATGATGATACAGAGGAGGCTGGACATCCTATGTATCCAAGAGATGAGATGGAAGGGCAGTGCAACAAAGCCACTTGGCTTGGGATCCAGACTCTACTACTCAGGTGGTGGACAGGCTAGAAATGGTGTAGAAATTGTGTTGAGACAGAGGCTTCAGAAGTCAGTGAGTGATATCATCAGAGTTAATGACAGACTCATGGCAATCAGACTCCAGTGTAATGATAGGACAGTATTCATAATCTCAGCCTATGCCCCACAGCAGGGTTGTGATAGTGAGGAAAAGAGTGCATTCAGACAGCAGTTGCAGGACCTACTAGATAAAGCAGGACAACATTAATTGGTGTTGATAATGGGTGACTTAAATGCACATATTGGGACAGACAGAACAGGATATGAGGACTGCCTGGGTCCACATGGGTGGAGCAATAGGAATAAAGAAGGAGAAGCCATTCTAGACTTCTGTCTGACAAATGGCTTGATAGTAGCCAACACATGGTTTAGAAAGAGAGACAGTCACAAGATCACATACAAGAGTAGCCAACATGCAACTCAGGTAGACTTCCTCCTAGTAAGGAAAAGGCACTGGGGTAGAATCTATGATTGCAAAGTCATCCCCAGTGAAACAGTCGGTTCACAGCATAAACCAGTAGTTGCCACAATCAGCTGCAAGCAGTGGTCAGAGAAGGCTCTAAGGTTAACAGAGACCAGGCTGAAGACCTGGAAGTTGACTGGAGAGAAAGTACAGCAGTTCAAGGAATTACTCAGGGCTCTAGCACCCCAAGAAGAGGAGGAAATAGGTGGAGTTGAAGAAGAGTGGCAGCGACTAAAAACAGCATGTGTTAGGACTACAGAAAAGATATGTGGCCAAGCCAGGTATGGAAATAAGGTACATAAGGAAAGCTGGTGGTGGAATGCAGAAGTGCAGGAAGTAATCAAAAGAAAGAAGGAGTGCAGGAAGAAGTGAGAGATTGAAAAGACTGACCAAGCTAGGAAGGACTACTGGTTGGCTAACAAAGAAACTAAGAAAGAAGTTGCAATAGCAAAGAATAGGGCATCAGAGGCACTCTATCAGCTTCTGGAAAGTGACTCAGTAAGGGGCACAAAGAAACTATACCAGGTTGCAAGGCAAAGACAGAAAGATAAAGAAGATAGTCAGACACCCTTCATAAGGGATTCCAGCAACAACCTGCTTACCAGTCCACAGGACATCCAAAGGCAGATGGAAGGAGTATTTCCAGCAGCTTCTGAATGAAGAAAACCCCACAGAAGTGGTACTGCCCCAGAAACAGCCTACAATGAGAGCAGAAGAGGAGCCCAGCTTAGAAGAAGTAAGAGCAGCACTAAGGAAAATGAAGTCATGGAAAGCAGCAGGCTCAGATGAGGTCACAGCAGATATGATAAAGATGCTGGGTGAGCTAGGGGAGAAATGGCTCCTGAAGGTACTAATTGCAGTGTGGAGAGAAAGGCATTTTCCAGATGACTGGAGAATAAGCATACTCATGCCAGTGTGCAAGAACAAAGGGGACATCCACAACTGTGGACAGTACAGAGGCATCAAACTCCTACAACATTGCA
This sequence comes from Protopterus annectens, assembly GCF_019279795.1. Lineage (NCBI taxonomy): Eukaryota > Metazoa > Chordata > Ceratodontiformes > Protopteridae > Protopterus > Protopterus annectens. Next base: position 1,278,692,017 of record NC_056729.1, read on the forward strand.
TGAAAGTTCTGGAGAGGGTGATTGATAAATGGATACGCAGAATAGTAGAATGTAAGATGGGAGATGAACAGTTCGGATTCAGATCAGGATGCAGCACAATTGACCCGATGTTTGCATTGAGACAGATACTTGAGAAGAAACTAGAGAAGAGGAGAGAGTCAAACTGTGCTTTCCTAGACTTGGAGAAAGCAACTGACAAGGTCCCAAGAAAGCTGATCTGGGCAGTACTGCGGTGGTTTGAAGACCCAGAAACATTGGGAGAATTAGTACAGACTATGTACAAGGACCCAGTGACTCAAGTATGAACAGTGTTTGGCCTTACTGAGGGGTTCCCAGTGGGAGTGGGTGTACACCAGGGTTCAGCTCTGAGCCCACTGCTGTTCATGCTGGTAATGGACTACATCAGCAAACAGGTTGGAGGGGACAGATCAACAAAGCTGCTGTATGCAAACGATGTGGCAGTACAGGCAGACTCTGAGCTAGAACTTCAGCAAAGGATAGGAGAATGGAATGCAAATCTGAAGGCACATGGGATGAAACTAAGCACAGATAAGGCAGTGATAATGGCAGCAGATTGGGGAAATCAGAAGAAGCTGAGAATAGAGATAGATGGGAAGATAGTGGAATAGGTAAACAGCTTCAATTATCTGGGAGGGATGGTTGAAGAGAAGGGTAGTCTGAATGAAGAGGTCAAAGCTAGAATAAGAGGGGCTGCTGCCAACTGGCATAGAGTATCAGGTGTAGTCTATGACAGAAGAATGCCAAAGAAGCTGAAAAGTAAGGTGTACAAGACAGTGGTGTGACCAGTACTACTGTATGGTACAGAAACCTGGGCAGTAAAGGCAGAACAGTTGAAGAAGCTAGAGGTGATGGAAATGATGTGCCTGAGAAAGGTGGTAGGATGCACACTGTGGGACAGGCGAAGAAATGAGGACATAAGAGCAGAAGCCAAAGTAGCTCCAATTGCAGAAAAGATCAACGAAAACAGATTACGATGGTATGGGCACATGTGTAGAAAAGCAGAAGACAATCTGGTGAGGGAGATTTGGGACAGACAGTAAGAAGGTAAGAGGAAGCGAGGGTATCCAGCAAAGAGATGGATGGATTGTGTGAAAGAAGATCTGCGACAGTCAGGCATGCGTGTTGAAGAAGGCAGGAGAGTGGCACTGAATCGAGAGAGTTGGCAACAGTTAATACGATACCCCGACCCCATGTAAATGGGAAAAAGGGGATGATGATGATGATGATGATGATGATGACCATTCAACAAAATATCATACTCATTGGGGACTTTAATTATTGCTCTGTAAACTGGACATCCTACATGACCCCAAATTTGCAGGCCCAGGATTCCTAAACTTTGCAAACACCTTGTACCAGTTAGTGTACACTCTCTGTAAGATCAGACACAAAGTATTCTCCTTTGAAATAATAATCAATTGTGCAACCCCTGCAAACCATGTAACAGTTAGGAACTACTCCAAGGCAAACTACCTTTTATTAAGTGATAACCTGTCAAAATTTCAAGCTCTCTAAATGCAGAAAACACAGCAGCCTGTATGGAAGCATTCACGGAAGCTCAGGACTACCATGTCAATGACTGCAAATACACTGTTGTGCCTACCAGAAGTAAGCCCAAAACCGACTAAAAAAAAAAAAAAAATTGGTGGAATCCAAAATTAAACAGGTTGTACAACAAAAGAAAAAAGTCATAGCTAATACTTGGAAGTGTAACACCAACAAAAGATAAAAACTCTCCCATCAAACTGAATAATCTACAAAGAGGACTAATTAAGTAAAAAAAGCAAATTTTGAAGTAAAGATACTATCACAGGTCAATAAAAACCATAGAATCTTCCTTAGCTATGTCCAAAACATTACACACAGCACACAATTGTGTGCCAAATGGCTGGCAAATGCAGCCATATTCATGGAACTGGAGATATAGCAAATCCCCTGACTGAAAAATTAAACTATAACTTTACCCCCACTCTCACCCCTCCCCAGGAAATACCACCTAGCATAAACCTCCAACTATTAGTAGGAGCAGGTCTTAGATGTACTCTCTAAGGCCAAGAAGACAGCTTCGATGGACTCCAATATCACAGGATACCTCCTAAATAGCCTCAAATATGACCTATCAGGGCCACTGGAGTCACTATTCAGTAATAGCCTCTGCATAGGGTTTATGCCACAAGAATGGAGGACTACAACTGTCATTGCTCTGCGCAAGGGCGGACCTTCGACTGAATCCAGGAAATACACACCCCTTAGTCTGACTATTCTTATTTGCAAATCCATGGAAAGAATTATCATAGAAATGATTAAGAATGACATAGAAAATCTTCAGTCACTGGACTGAGCCTGTTTTGATTTTGTCAAAGGCAAGTCATGCTTACTGAACCTGTTAAACTTATTTGATAAGATCATCAAAGTAATGGATGAAAGCAAAATAGTGCATACTGCCTACCATGCCCTAGGTAAGGCATTTGATACAAATACCATGCAGGCATTGTAAATAAATAGTCTTAAAACCCTACTTAACTCACTGGATAGCCAGCCAGCTCACAGACAGGACCCAGGAAGTTAGGAATATTGTGGTTACCTCCACAAAGAGGCCGGTCACCACTGGGGTACCGTGTGCTCTGTGCTTGTTCTACTTCTCTTTGGCTTCTATTTTTTGGAAGACAAGATAGACTTCATCTGTCCTCCCTAGCCTTTTATATATTGACTAAAACTTTATCCACATCTTAGAGACTTTTACGCAATGCCAGAAACATAAAACTACCAACATAATGAAAAAGGTCACTAAGCAACCTTAAGGTGTTATGCTCAATCCATGATCCATGCTGAAAGCTGTAGAAAGTATTCTGGCAATGTAAAGTTACAGTTCCTTCCACACATTTAAACCAAAAACAACAAACACAGACTGAGGCCAAAGGTAGAGTATCTCTGTCTATGCTAGCAACAAATATATCTCCAGTTTGGTCAAACTAGATGATGCTATGGAGTTCATCTAAGTGCAGGTCACCTTACATAAAGTCCCTTACCTTATTCTAACTAGGTCATCACCTATGCCTGTAACATTTCACAACTTTTATCTAGAGCTATTATAGGCACTCAACATCCAATTAAATACCCTATTAATGAGTGACTTTATCTATCCTTCGATAGACGGGGAAACATGCATGCACTGCCTTAAGCTCACAAGCACAATGCTTCCTGGACTTTATTAATATGAACACCCTGTACCAGATAGTGCACACTCCAACCAGAGGATCAACTATACTGGATCCAGTACTCACCAACATGGGAGGGGATTGCACCCACCCCACCCCCTGCCAACCAGTGTCATGCCCTCACTAGTGAGGCTGGATCAAAATTTGTCTCCTTTGAAATAAAAATTAACTCAAAAAAGTAACTAAACCTGTAATATTTAGAAGCTATTCTAAGGCAAATCCTATTAAGCAACAGTTTATCAAAATGCAAGGCTCCCCTAAACCCTAGACTTCAGCTATCTATACAGAATTATTCACAGAAATGCTATACAAACATGTATGTAGCTCAATAGAGGGTGCCACTTCTACCATGAGTAACTACCAGAAGTAATCCCAAAACAAACACCAAAAACAAACCTCACTCATGGAATCCTCACTTCAACAGGGTATATAACAAAAAAAAATGTCATGACTATTAGCAGGGATCAGGTTCTGGCGGTGCTTCCTTAAGGCCTAAAACACCGTGTCAGTGGTCCTCAACGATATTGTTAGTTATCTCCTGAATAGTTCAAAATTTGAACTATCAAGACCACTTCAAGCAGTCTTCAACTGCAACCTCAAAACAGCTTATGTACCCAGTGAATGGAGTAATGCGATGGTCATTCCTCTTCATTAGAGTGTACCATCAACTGACCCCGGGAACTACACTCCCATCAGTCTGACAAGTCTAATGTGCAAAGACACGGAAAGAATTATCTTGGAAATAATCAATAAGTACATTGGCAACCTACAGACATTGGAACCATCCCACATTGGCCTTGTTAAGGGCAGGTCATGTCAGCATAACCTGGTTTATTTCTTTGAAAAGGTCCCCAAGGCAATGGATGAGGGTAAAATATTGCATACTTCATACCTTGACCTGTCCAAGGCATTCAATACAATACTCCACTCAGGAATGGTTTTTCAATCTCTCTGAAATTGGCATAAATTACTGCATAAGTTGCTAGGTCGCTGGCTGGCTCACTGGTAAGACCCAAGAAGTCAGAATTGGTGAGACCACCTCCACCATCAGACTGGTCACCAGCTGAGTACTTCACAGCTCTGTGCTGTTCCTGCTTCTGTTTAGCATCTACTTCTCAGACGTCAAGGCTAATGTCAAAGGCCTTTGGCTCACCAAGTTTGCAGATGACTGGAAATCGGGAGCTGTCATAGATGCCGCCCATGACACGAATATCTTGCAAGCGGGTTTAACACTGACAAATGACTGGTACCAAAGCAATGGTTTAAAACTCAACATCGTGAAATTAAATTGTAATTCCCTTTGAGAAATTGTCCACCCAAGTTAATTACTACATTGATAAAACATTCCTAAGAGTCAATCAGATTGTCAGGAACTGAGAACATACATAGACAAGATATGTAGATTATTGCTCAGGCTGTGGATTGCATTGCATTACTGGAATCAAGTGGAAATTCCTTAAGATTCCAAGAGCAGGATAAGTTATTTCATATACTTATTTCACTGAACTGCACTTTTGAAACGATTATAATTGTGCTATACAGTTGATCTACTACATTTTGCACTGTTATAAAGCTTTTTTTATTGTTTCACTGCATTTATAAATTCATAGGTTCATAGGTTCATACTAGGCTATCTGCCCTAGGGCATTTATAAGCCTAGCCAGAGTGTGTTTGGCTTTCACCACCCATTTTAAAATTAATTTTGCTATGCCCTTTTTCGAGGTTAGTATACTGTGCCTCTGTCTAACAGTGACACAGAAGTGATACCCGGGGTAAACCTATGATCCCCCATCCACTCATCATGATTCCTCTTGAAGAGAGTCAATGACGGACTCTGCCTAACCTGGACTGGGATTTTATTCCAGAGTGAAGGGAGCCTCTGGGTTATGAATCTGTCCCTCCAGCATGTCCTATTTATTTCAGTGCTGAGGTTCAAGTCTCTCGAGCGCATAGCTCAATGGGATTTGGATTTTCTGAGGTGCAGCATGTCCATTAATTCTGAGTTGGGCATGGCTTTATACATCAGGCACAGATCGCCTCTGAACAGGCGGTATGCCACTGAGTAGAGCTGGAGTTTCTTTAACTGGGCAGCATATGGCATCTGTTTGAGCCCTTTGATCCTCTTGGTGAGGTGCTTTTGGGGTCTTTCCAGTTGCTGCAGGTGTCTGGTAAGGTACATCCCAAAAGGGGCATTGTACTCAATTATGGGCTTGATGAGGGATGAGTAAAGAGGTACGATGACATCCCCTGATCTAGATGTGAATCCCTTCATGATTAGGTGGGCTATATAAAATGATTTTCTAACCACTTTGGCCACGTGGTTGTCAAATGAGAGATTGCTATCAACTTGGGTCCCCAGGTCCCTAATTACTTCTTCCGTACTTAATGGATTACCACCTATGTGGTATTTTGTGGGCACTTTGTTTTTGCCAAAGGGGATGACTATACACTTTTTGGCGTTTAGCTTGAGGCCATGGCTCTGGCACCAGTTGTCTGTTTCTATGAGGCCCTTTTGGAGGATGCTTGTGTCGGCTGGAGAGTCGATTATAGCACCCAGTTTGCAGTCATCTGTGAACTTGGTCAGCCACAGTCCTTCCGTGTTTGCCTGTACCTCGGAGAAATATATACCGAACAGGAGAGGTCCCAGGACTGAACCTTGTGGGACACCACTTGTAACTGGTTTGGAGTCTGACATGGCTCCAGCAATTCTAAACATGTGGGTTCTGTCCTTGAGCCAGTTTGCAACCCATCTAGTGACATAGGGGTTTATATTTAAGCTGGTGAGCTTATCTATAATGCCCGAGTGGGGTATTGTATCAAAGGCTTTTGCGAGGTCCAGGTAGGCTGTGTGGACCACCTTCCCCTCGTCAATGGCCTTGGTGACTTTCAAAGAAATCAACCAGGTTTAAGAGGCAGGATCTGCCCTTAACAAAGCCGAACTGGGTAGGATCCAGTGTCTGTAGGTCCCCAATATCTTTTTTTTATGAGGTCCATGATGATCCTTTCCATAGCTTTGCAGACCAAGCTAGTCAGGCTTATGGGGCAATAGTTTCCAGGATCCGTTGAGGCACCACCTTTATGGAGAGGGACCACTGTTGCTGTACGCCACTCTTTGGGTACATATCCTGTGGTAAGGCTGAGATTGAACAGTAGTTTTATGTTTGGGTTTAGCTCTTCTTGGAGTTCATGTAGGACGCAGCCTGGGACACCATCTGGTCCCATTGATGCTGTGTTTTTTGCTTTAGAGAGCGCGGCTCTTACCTGAGCATCTGAGATGTCAGGGGGCAGCACTCTGCTGGGATAGATATTCGCCCTTTTGGTGGGGAGGGGGGGGAGAAGTTTGCGCTGAACCTGTCAGCTAGGATGTTGGCAATATCTGTGGGTTCGGTGTATTTTTTGTCATTTTGGAATAATTCTGAGCATATCTGGGAATTCCCACCCAGGTTCCTAACATAACTAAAGAAAGCCTTGTGATTATCCTTAGTATCCTGTGCAATTTTTCTCTCGAAGCTGGCCTTAGACGATTTTATGAGTGCCCGTAGTTTTTTGCTAACACTGATCAGAGATGCCTTCCCTTTTTGGGATTTTGCTCTATCATGTAGTAGCTTCCTCCTTCTATTGTATAGTTTGTTTATGGCTGGGGTCCACCAGACAGGACGTCTGCCTTTGGAGGATTGGGTCTTGGTTTTATTTGGATTGCATGATCCATGCATTCCTGAAGGTGTTCATAGAATGCATTTATAAAGGATTCTGTGGTCTGGGCCATATTTTCCAAAGGCCTGGGGGCTTTGAAGGATTCCACCTCAGTTTTGTGGAGTGTGAAATTTGCTTTAGAGACGTTTTTCACTGTGGTTTTCTGGGCAGGGGGTGGGGTTGGGATGTGAATATCCAGTGAGATTAGTTTATGGTCTGATCTTACCAGTGAGAGATACACTTCTGGTCTGGAGCATAGAGTCCCCATGTTGGTGATGATCAGGTCCAGTATGTTTTCCCCTCATGCGGGGATGGTACCAAGTTGTTCCATAGCATTTGAGTTTATAAATTCTAGGAACCTTTGAGCTAGGGTGTTGGAGCTAGAGTAATGCTCCCAGCCTATGTTTGGATAGTTGAAGTCACCCAATATAATGGTGTTTGGAGAGACCTTCATATTTTCCAGTGTTCTCAGGAAGGCCGAGTGGGGTTCCTGGGTTTGGGAGGGTGGTCTGTAGCAGGCTATAAACTGGAAGGCAGTTTTACCCACTGTTAGTTGCACATGGATAGTCTCTGATGCTTCGTGCTGTGCCACCAACCTGGAGGTGTTGGTATCGTTGATGAATATTGATACTCCCCCTCCTTTTCTGGTTCGCTCCAAGTTTTGGGGCTGAAAAGCATGGTAGAGGTATAACCTGGTAGTGCTGGGGTGCTCTCGGGAGCCTTGAACCAGGTTTCTGTTACTGCACAGATATCGATGTTCTCCATGCTAAGGAGAGTTTCGAGTGCATGCATCTTGAGGTTTAGACTTCTGGCGTTGAGTAGCATTACTCTTAGTTTCTTATCCCTTGTGATACCTATGTAGGTGGGTTTGTCTTTTGAGCCTTGCCTAAAAAGGCACTATGGGGGTAGCAAGAGCCTTTGCCAATATCCGAAAGCCCAGGGGTGACAGGTGCAAGCTGTCCCTAGCGAAGCATCGTGGCTTGTCAAGCATGTCATCCCAGGCTGACAGGCATTGGATCCCCTTTGAATGACACCAATACTTATGCCAATTGTTGAAATTGATCATCTTGTCTTCATATTGTGGCATCATTCTTGGTGAGGGTAAGATGCTACTCAAGGTCAGGGTCATACCGGCCTGGGCTATATGCTCAGAGAGCTCCTCTATGTCTCTTTCATGTAGTCCAGGGAGGTTCGTCTCAGGTCATTCACACCAGCATGGACAATGACTGAGTCATATTTGTACTTGCCTTGGAGTGACCTGAGTGCTTGTGTTATGTGGCGGATCCTAGTGCCTGACAGGCAGCTCACTGTGACCTTCTCCTTGTTCAGCCTGGTGAGCGGGATGTCAGTGTGCCTGAAGATAGAGTCACCTATTACAAGTGTATCAGGTGTGTTGTTTAGCCTTAAGGGCTGTGACTGTTCGGCACACTGGCTTTGTGAGCTATGTGTTGCACGTGTTTTGTTTTGGGGTAGCGGTTGCTTGGGTGTCTGCTTTTGAGGTCTCTGCTGCTTAGGCAGATTTTTATTTAGAGCCTCCGAGTATGTTTTTGTGTGTTTATGTGTTTGGTTTGCTGTCATGGTAGGTCTATGTGAGACTGGAATTGTAGTTAGTGTGGTTTCCTTCTCCTCCGGGTTTCGCCAGTACTGAGTTGAGAGAGCTTAGCCTCCAGTTTGGCTATATGGTTGCATCTCTCACATGTGTTGGAATTTGTTGGGAGGAGGAGGAGAGGGTTGTCTGTGTACATGAGGCAGTTGTAACATTGCCTCAAGATTCCCAGATTCACCAGCTGGACCGGAGAGGAGATTGACAACTGAACTTTGGGCATGCTAGAATAGTATTGGGAATTCCTTTATAATTTAAAAAAAAGGGCCAATGGGGAACAACGTACTCAAGGGGAGTTTGTGAGGGTGTAGTGCTTTTAATTTTTTAGTGCTGACTTATATAATTGCTTTAGTGAGCAAGTGCCAGGTAACTTAAATGCAATGTGTTACAGGTAACTTAAATGCAAAAATGACAAACAGTAACTTTCTTTCAAGTGAAACAAGGAAATAAGTACAGTAAGCAATGCAGATGTCACTAGGGATCCACAGAAGCGCTGAAAAGCCGCGTTTTAGGTGGATACTGTTTTATACTGTTTTAACTGTATTTTTATTGCTAGATACTGTTTCATTAATGAATTACTTAACTGTAAACTGCTTTTCCATACTGAGAGTTGTATTTCCTGTTTGAGTGCTCTATCCAAGCTTTTCAGTGCATTTTTGATTTTTTTAGGTTTCTGTGTTCTACAGCTAGGAACTGTAATAGTGTGCATTACTATAATTGTCTGTTTAAAAGTATTCTCTAGAGTCTGCTTGCTCCTTGATCTGTTTTAAAACTTTCATTTAGTGGCTACAGCTAGGAACTGTAATTTTTCCCACCCACCCTTCCTACTGTTGTGCGTTCTTATACTTAGTGGCTTTGCAGTTGCCACCCATACTGTATATTTGATCTGTGACACTCCTCTCAGTCTAGTGTCATAAATTCATTCAATCTAATAGAGAACATTTGTGAAGGCCAACCCACTCAGATTCTTAAAGTTGAATTAACCTCTGTTCCAGCTTTCTCCATTTCCACTTTTACTGAAAAAAAAAATCTAAGTTTGCTTCCCCCCCTTTCCTGTGGCAGGTCTTGTCCAGACACAGATTTGCTGTGTGTCCAGGACTGTTTGTGAGTTCCTAAGCCCCCCCCCCCACTTATCTGGGGTTAAACTTTTCCTGGTGCCATAAAGTCTGTTCTTCAAGTTTTGCCTTGCAACTAACCAGCTTTTTAGTTTTAGCACTAAAATCTGTTTCTTTGAGCTCAGCACTTGTTCAGAACTCATTGTAAGCACTAAAGTTACAAATTACTACAGCACTCAACTTTCTCCACTTGTCTAGAGGAAAACAGTTTTTAGTACTTAATAAATAATCAGCTATTCAGGCATGTCTAAAGGTCAGCTCCCAGTGTTTTCTCCTGTCTACCTGCTGAATCTGAGCATCTTGGGACAATGCAGCAATTGCCTCATGTACAAAGAAAACCCTCTCCTCCTACCACCCAACACTACGACCTGTGAGAGATGCACTTATATAGCCAAACTGAAAGCAAAGCTCTCTTCACCGAAGAGTAGACTAGACAGTAAAGAGGAGAAGGTAAACACTTGCACCACACTCATCACATAGTCCCTCAAAACCTACACCACCAAAACACACACACAGAAGCACAAAACACACACCTACAATTGCGGAGGCTCTCAGTACAAATCTGCCCAAACAACAGAGACCTCCAAAGCAGAAATGCAAGCAACTTCCACCCCCCAACACAACCCAAATGATACATAGCCCACATACTCAGTGTGTCACTCAACTACAGCCCATAAGGCATAACGTACCCAACACTCTAGTCATAGGTGACTCTATAGTCAGGCACACTGATGTTCCACTCACCAGGCTAAACAAGGAAAAAGTTACTGTCAGCTGCCTGTCAGGTGCCAGGATCTGCCACATAATGCACTCACTCAGGTCACTCCACAACAAGTACAAATATGACTCTGTCATTGTCCATGCTGGTGTGAATGACCTGAGATGTGCCTCCCTGGACTACATGAAAAGAGACATGGAGGAGCTCTCCGATCTTGTCGCCCAGGCATTTATGACCCTAGCCCTGAATAGCATCCTGCCATCACCCAGAATGATACCACAGTACAAGGACAAAATGATTGACTTTAACAATTTGCTAAGCGTCTGGTGTCATTCTAAGGGAATCCAGTATCTGTCTGCCTGGGCTGACATGATCGACAGACCACGCTGCTTTTCCAGAGATGGCCTGCACCTGTCGCCCTTGGGATTCCGGATACTGGCAAAGGCTCTTGCCACCCCTATAGTGCCTTCTTTAGGTAAGGTTCAAATGACAAATTCACCACCGTAACAGGTACAAGCAAGCAAAATCTGAGGGTAATGCCACTCAATGCTAGAAGTCTAAACCTCAAAATGCACTCACTCGAGGCACTCCTTAAAATGGAGAACACTGGCATCTGTGCAGTGACAGAGATCTGGTTCAAAGCTGCAGAGAGCACTCCTGCATTACCAGGCTATAATTCATACTACACCTTTTGGCCACCAAACCCAGACCGAAACACTAAAGGTGGAGGTGTGTCCATATTCATTAAGGATGTCCACACCTCCAAGCTAGTTGCTCAGCATAATGCATCTGAGATTATCCAAGTTTAACTAACTCTGGGCAAAACCACAATCCATATTTTAGCTTGCTACAGACCCCCCACCATGCTCCAGGATTCACACTCCTCTTTTCTTGATAAACTGCAAAATATTAAGGTACAGCCCAACACTCTAATAATGGGTGATTTCAACTACCCTACCATTAACTGGGAAAACTACTCATGTACCAACGCTTTTGCTCAACGTGTTCTGGAAATCATCAATTCCAATGCCTTGGATCAACTTATCCACACCCCCACCAGGGGCAGCAACATCCTACACCTGGTCATCACAAACATGGGTGACCGGTGTTCCACACCAGAGGTCAGCTCCTCGTTGGTCAGATCCGACCACAAGCTAATCACCCTAGACATCCACATCCCACTCCCACCCCCCATTAGGAAAACAACTGTAAAAAAAATTTCCAAAGCCAACTTCATGCTTCTTAAGACAGCAATGGCAAACTTCACAACACCCATGCAGATGGACAATAGAGGTATGACTGCTGAATCCTACGCAAATGCACTTTATAAGCACTTACACGAGTGCATGGATCATGCTATCCCTAACAGAACCAAGATGCTATCCACCAAAAAAAGGAAGCCAGTCTGGTGGTCTTCTGCCATAAACAAACTCTACAACAGAAGAAAGAAATTGTTGCAAAAAAGAGTAAAATTCCATGATTGGAGGACCTCCATGGTCAGCCTCAGTAAGAAGCTGAGATCCCTCATAAAATCATCCAAAGCTAGTTATGAAAACAAAATTTCCACTGATTCTAAAGACAACCACAAAGCATTCTATAGCTATGTCAAGAATCTCAAAGGCAACACTCAGATCTGCTCTGAGTTACAGCACAATGACACTAAATATATAGAACCAACTGATATTGCCAACATCCTGGCAGATAGGTTCAGTGCTAACTTTACCCCCCTCTCACCCCCTAAAGGGCCCATATTTATACCGGAAGAATGCAAAGTTCCTGTAATCACAGCTGCACAGGTAAAAACCTCACTCTCCAAAGCCAAGAACACAGCATCCATGTGACCTGACAACATCCCAGGCTGCCTTCTACACGAACTACAGAATGAGCTGGCATCCCACCTAAGTACCATGTTCAATCATAGCCTCACCTTAGGCTTTGTGCCCATTGAATGGCGCACCGTGACAGTTATCCCACTCCACAAAGGGGGGGCCACAACAGACCCCAGGAACTAATGCCCCATTAGCCTGATGAGCCTGGTCTGCAAGGCTATGGAACGTATCTTGTTGGAACTCATAAACAAAGACATTGGAGATCTCCAAACTCTGGACCCCACACAGTTCAGGTTTGTAAAAGGCAGATCATGTCTCCTAAACCTGATAGACTTCATTGAAGTAGTCACCAAAGCCATAGATGAGGGTAAGATGGTTCACACAGCCTATCTAGATCTCTCCATGGCATTTGGCACCATACCCCACTCTGGAATTATAGATAAACTCACTAAACTAGGTATAAATCCCTATGTCATAAGATGGGTTGACAGAGCCCACACTGTGAAAATAGAAGACTCCAAATCAGACTTTAGACCAGTGACAAGTGGAGTAACACATGGTTCAGTCCTAGGTCCTCTCCTGTTTGCTATCTACTTCTCTCAAGTACAGGCTAACACAGAAGGTCTTTGGCTAACTAAATTCACAGATGACTGCAAACTAGGAGCCATAATCAAAACTCCTAATGATGTGGACATCCTACAAAAGGGCCTCACTGAGACATATGCCTGGTGTCAAAACCATGGTCTCAAGCTCAATGCCAAAAAGTGCATTGTCATCCCCTTTGGTAAAAACTCTGTACCCATGAACTACCACATAGGCGGTAGTCTACTTAACACCAAAAGTGTGATAAGAGATTTTGGGACACAGGTGGACAGTAGTCTCTCCTTTGATAATCACATTGCCACAGTGGTCAGGAAATCCTTCTACGTGGCACACCTCATCAAAAAAGGTTTCTCATCCATCAAAAAAGATGTTATTGTGCCCCTCTACTCATCACTCATTAGACCCATTATAGAGAACAATGCCCCTTTTGGTATGTACCTCACAAGACATCTACAACAACTGGAAAGGCCACAAAAATACCTCAGAAAGAGGATTATTGGCCTCAAACAGATGCCTTACACAGACCGTCTCAAAAAACTCCAGCTTTACTCCGTCGCATATCGCCTACTCAAAGGCGATCTCTGCCTAACATACAAAGCTATGTCAAACCCAGAGCTGTTGGACATGCTCCACTTAAAGAAATCCCAATCCCTCCGAGCTACACGCTCTAGGGACCTAAACCTTGTCACCACAATAAACAGAACATGCTGGAGGGATAGATTTCTGTCCCAGAGACTTCCCATACTCTGGAACAGACTACCTATCTATGTCAAACAGAGCTCCTCATTAGCACTCTTCAAGAAAAATCTTGATGATTGGATGGGTAATAGGAAATTCACCCCGGGGATCACTTCTGTGGTTCTGCTTGACAGGGGCACAGGAAAATAATTTTCTTGGGTGGCGAAAGCATGGCACCTTTTAGGCTAGGCTTGTATAGGCCCTAGGGCCAATAGCCTAGTACCTACCTATGAAACTATGAACAATAATCTGGCCTTTGACCAACATGTAGCAAAAATAGTAAGAAAATCGTTCTATGCTGCCCAACTTATAGGTAAGGGTATGGCATCCAATTCCAAGGAAGTTACAGTACTGTTCTTTTCAGCCCTTATTAGACCCATCATTGAATACAATGCCTCATTATGCTATTTGTTCAGACATTGATACTGCAATAGATAATGTGACCAGGTTTCTATTTTTTACCTAGCTGATGACAAGTATTCTAGTCATCTAAAGCAGCAACAGTGTTAGTGTCAGTAATACAACAGGTATCACACTTGCCTTTGGTGCAGAAAGCTGTGGGTTCACTTCTCACACCAGGTAGATAGACTGATGATGCTGCACTCTTGAATGTGCCACCATTTGTATGAGACATTAAACCGATGCCCCATCTGCTTGAGCTGATGGCAGCAAAACTGGATATAAAAGATCCCATTGCACCTACTGAGGAGGAAAGTCCCCCAATGCCCTGGCCAAATTTCCTCTAGCAATATAAATACCACCTCAGAGCTCCCCTGAAAAGAGACTACTAGCCTAGTGGGACTACCCTGGTCAACAAAGGATAAATGAATAATCTAACAAACTAGCAATGCAAATGGAACAGTTTATATTGATTCAGTTCATTTTATAAACTGGAGATCAGTATGTTATCCAGTCTTCTAAGGGAGAAGCAAAGTATGATAAACAGCAATTTCGGGAATCAGATTTTTCCAAATATGTACTACATTAGATTATTTATTGACTACCTCAAATCCTTATGCACTTTATTTATTATATTCCTTGTCATCAAGGTTGTCCATTTAAGCTGGGCCCTATTTTCAACAGATGCCTGGGAGCACCCTCTGTCTCATTAAGTGACTTGTTCTTTCACACAGTAGGCAAATGGAGAAATTGTGAATCGAACTTAGGACTACAGGATGAAACTTGCTATCAGCTCATAGTTTTAATCCTTTACTATAATCTGCCAGATCTTTGCAAGCCTTTCAACCAAATGATTTCATCCAAGAGGGTGTCTTGAGCTACATTAAACTATCTACACTAAAGATGAGAACTTCATCAGCATTGCCTTCTTCTAACTGCTGTCAGAAGGAAGACTTATTGGGATCTTACTGTGAAATCAGCATGTTCATGGGTTATGAAAACTACCCATCACCCTAAGACGCTCTTTTTAATGCCTGTGGTCTAACAGGGTCAGGTCAAACTTCTGTTGGAAAATCAACACTGCTTCTTTCTTGAAAGCATATTCTGAACTATGCATTTTCTGTTCTTTACAATTGCTGAACATGCATTTACAATAGACGTGCAACATTTGTTTTATGGATGAGCCCCTATTCTACTACTGAACCACAATAAATTCTGATATTTCTTTGGAATATTGATCTCTCTGGCATTCAGAGATAAGTAGTTAATTGGCAACATGTTCTATTTTCTGACCTCCATCCCCTAAGACCACTTCTCATGGACATTGAAACAGCCTGCAGAGAGGATAGGTGGAACATCTCACCCTAACCTTTATGATTCAACTTCCTCCTTAACATTCCAGTGACCCCATGTACCCAGACATGGATTGCATGTGTGTTTAAGGGGGTGGGGCTATCCAACTTACCATACTAAGATGTTAAGTGAATTACTGGGAGGCAATTTTAAAACAGATGTAACACCTACACAGTCACAATGACACTTTGCTCTGATGCAGACTTTACACAGCTCCTAAAAAATAAGTGGCTTACCAGGCAATCAAAGAAGAAAAAGGAAAGGGTTTATATTACTAATTACAGTACAAAAACATAAAATATTAACATCAATTAAACTGCACTTTAGAAAAAAGGTACTCAGTCATGACAGATGTGACAAGACTCAGCTACAGCATACCTGATGAGACAGAACCAAAATGTAGAGCTATTAGATAAAAGTCCACAAAGGTTTACCTAGTGGCAGTGCTTGATGTTCCTCTGGGTAAGGAAGATTCATCTAAAGGGTAACATAATGATAGCAAAATACAAACTGCATTCTGCCAATTTGTTGAGCATCTAACATATTTGTTAATGCTATTCCTATTACTAGGTGTGGAAGGGTTTGTTCACTGACTGTTTCTTCAAACAGCTGAAAACTTTCCAGGAACAGACCTCTGGCATAAAGTCTGGATTGACTGCAAGACTTCCTTCTATTCCAATATAGTCTGTGACACCACTAGACTGAATAGTTACCTCTGTACTTCTCCATAGAAAACACTTTGCACTCTTCTCTTATGAAAAATAATGACTACTATTTAGCTATTCATTTGCTAAGAATGCAGGGTAATTTAAGTCTTCTGGCAATATGCTGTAGTTATATATTTGTATCTGCCCCACATACACTTTGCATTTATTTATAAAATCCACAGAGCATCCTTGCTACAATGTCACTGTACATCTGATAGCTGAAAAGAGCTTCATTTTATAGGTGATTGATATAGCTGATTTTTGCTGAGATGACACATAAACATATGAGGATAGTTTACCTGGCATAGGAGATTGATTGTAGTGAAGTGGTTCTATCTTTTCTGCTCTTTTTAAATTACGGATGGATTCAGTGAAATTCCCAAAGCTGCTGTAAGCGTAGCTTTTCATAGAAGGATACAGTGTCTGATCTCTCTAGCCCCTTAATAAACCAAGTAGTCTGAGGTTATTGTACCATTAACAATTTTCCAAGTCTAGTTTACTTTGCAGTTATTTATGCTGGCTGCACATGAGGGGTACAGTGGTGTATAAGGAATAGTATAGTGTTGTGACACTTACATTCTTTTGACTATTAATGAGACATGCATGTTTCCTAAAGCATATCACAAAGCATAAACTTACCTGTAAAAGTCTCCATGAAGGTCTTTAACTAATGAGGACTACACTGAAAATGTCATCCTGATAAAAACAATTTTAGCAATTCATTCTTTAATTTCTTTAATTTCTTCTTTGATATTCAAACAGATTGTTATTATGTATGTACTAGTAATGATTTCTCACACTAATACTCTGGAGACTCCCAGCCTAGCTAGATAGATGTTTTGTAAATAATTCTATGTCCTTGTAAATATTAATATGATCCACAGGCTTGGTTGACAAATGTAAAGAAAACTGTGTATATTCTGAACTTCAAAAATGTAACCACAGTGCACCCTGCTAGAAGAAAGCTGATAAGTAAAGCTTTTTATGACTGTTTGATCTCAACCTCGGAGACAGGATGTCTGGGTCAGGATTTTTTTCTATTGCCGAGATAATTACTAAGGTTTTACATGTAAAGTGTCTTTTATTGCTGTGGTTTCCTGGTAGCTGCAGCCTACAAAGAAATGTAAATTCTGAGTTTATGTTAACCTGGGAACTATAGGGGAAGTGATAAAAATGATGTAATGTGAAATGACTCAGCAGTACTGGGCATCATAAATTTAAAACTTTCTCAGAGAAAAAGATGGGGCATTTTGCATTTTATCTGAAGCTGACAACAACTCACCAGCACTTTGCCTTGTAAGTAAAGTTATTTAGGACATAGTTTCTCTTAGATTTAGATAGGAATTTAGCCAGATTAGTCTAGTGTTTTTCTATATTTATGTCTGACTATTCTACAATATTGTTTTAAAGTTCCTTTGATTTCTGAACTCTTGATTCACACTGTGTTGAACTGATGAGATTTGTCTTGTGTTTTTATTATGTATTATTAAATATGTTTCAACCTTTCAACTGTGGCTGTTTTGTGTAGAGATAATTTAAGCTCTTAAGAGTACTTGCATGTATTTGTTGATACTGTCCAAGCCACTCCAATAGTCTTGCTGCTCAGTCACACCTAGTATTTGGATAACAGTAATATTACACAGTGAAATTGGTCACCATTTGAGAAGGGCCTTATAGTAGCTGATATTAGTGGTTGGTGGCAGTCGGTACTACGTTATAGTCTAGGCAGAAAGGGGCACAGCTGGAGAACCTGTTCTAGCCTTCCCCAAGAGTGTCTGTGT
Organism: Protopterus annectens; assembly: GCF_019279795.1. Classification (NCBI taxonomy): domain Eukaryota; kingdom Metazoa; phylum Chordata; order Ceratodontiformes; family Protopteridae; genus Protopterus; species Protopterus annectens. Next base: position 1,278,709,795 of record NC_056729.1, read on the forward strand.
GTTTGCATATAAATCAAATCTTAAAGTGTGTGTGTCAGCTACTTGGGCAGGGACACAAAATACTGATTGGACAGAGAGGGTGCTGATGGTTTTAGCTTGATCACTAGGCTGAGATCTGGACCCTATAGCTGTGTCAGTGGGGAGTCGTATTGGGGATCTGGAGAGAAAGGGAGAAACCAGTCCCAGACTGACTGTAATCTCTGTGTGCTCTTAAGGGGAATTGTACTTTACTGTGTATGTACTTGTTATCCCCCCCAATGTGCACGCCCCTCACTGGTGCTAGTGGTAAGAACTGAGGCTCCTTGATTACTGTGCCAGTGCCCGGGCATCACAAATACCATTAGCCTATCATTTTTTTTCTTCCAAGAACTCTGCAGCTCGCATATGTCCACTTGTCTCTATTTTGTACTCTCCTTATATGCTGTTCATGAGGTGGTTGACACTTGAGTACAATTGTTTTTCCTGTTTCTGCTCCTACAGTCTGTTGATCTTCATCCCCTCCTAACCAGTTTCCTCCACAATACCAGTGAGAAAGCCAATCAGGAGAGGTCTTTCACATACAGAGCTATCAGAGGTGGTTTGAAGCTTATCTATGTTTTGGGTGTATCCCATTCACACATCCAGTTAAATGTTAAGGTCGCATATAAAATGGCCTGATTGCAGAGGATGTCTGTTCATTCTACTAGGATGTTCTCTCCAAGCAACCTTGCTCCTACCATGAATCACACGTAGTGCTTTCACTCATCCTCAGAATTGAAATTGCACCAACTTTGTGTGACTTCAAGAGTGCCTAACCTTCTCTGCCCCCAGGAGGGGCATGAGGGACATGACCTTTCACACTTCTTTGCCTGGATCATCCAATGCTAAAAATCACTAAATGAACAACGTTTGCATGAACCACAGTCAGGAGTCCATCTGCTTGAACTGTAGACATAACTTTAGCAGAGCATCATTTATGATCTAAAACTAATTTCCTTATCTTAAAAGAATACAGTGTCTATTTTAAAGATCACAGAGTTCTCCCACTTTGCAAAACTGCCTTGCAGATTGCTTGTGTGGCAGCATTCAAGGGATTTATCCATCAGCACTGGGTCAACTGAAGCTTTCAGTTTTAACTGACTACTGTGCTATTTATCAACATGCATTCAAAAATTAAACCACAAATCAGACAAAATAATAGCAAACTCTGAACCAAGTTGTTAATCTTTTTTAGGAGTTTTACAGGAAAATTTCACCTTCCTTGATATCATCCCATGTCTCTGCTAATTATTAATTGTGAAAACACTGTACATCACAGTACAGGGAATATCCACAATGGTTCTCTGAAAGAGTAGCTGCTGCTTGCAGTACACTACCAAAGTATATTAAAGCAAACACTAGTTTAGATATTTTAAGAGCAACTTAGACACATTTTGGAGATAATTGTTTTGGTATATTGTCAGGCTAGAAGGGTAATATTGTCCGAGCCTGAAATATTTCCATGTATATATATGTACATGTATGTATGTATGTATGTTTGTATGCATTTAGGCATCCGTATATATCTTAATTTCATAGTTAATATAAAATACCCTATTTACACTTCATTTCTAGAGTCATGAAGAAATTACAGTTCCTGAGCATTCTACACTCACCCATGCTTGCCTCATTTAAACTGCACTATTTTTCAGTATTGCAAGTAAAAGGTTAAGCAAGCTTTCCTGCTCGAAGAAAGGGAGAAAACTCACAGCTCTTACTTCACTGTTTGCCTTCTTTTGTGCATGCTTTTCTATACCAGTTTATGCTTGTTCTGCAGACACTTAGTACATGGTTTATGTTTATTGTATTTTCTTATTTATGTTGTATTTGTTTGCTGTTTGAGACACAGTACATACTTTAAGACTTTTTCTCAGTGCATTCCTGTATTCAGTTTCTTTTATGACTGGCTGCCATTCTTTTTATAACTATTATTAATTTGTAAAATTATACTTTTTTAAACATTTCAAAAAGCTTAGGTTGAGCTAATATGCTATTTTACCAGATTAGATATCAGCATTGGTTTATTTTGTATAGTGTTCTTTGCATTTTTTAAATTATCATTTTTGATGATACTGTATGGTTGCAAAACTTATTTCCTTTATACAATGATTGGCTCACATAAATTTTGTTTAGACTTATTAGATGGATGTTATGATTATGGGTGGCTGCTGTGGTGCAGCTGTTAGTGTTGCCACCTCACAGCAAGAGATTCTCTGGTTCAATCCTCGGCTAGGGTGCCTTTTGTGCGGAGTCTGCATGGTCACGTGAGTTTCCTCCAGTTGCTCCGGTTTCCTCCCACATCCCAAAGACATGCTGTAGGTGGATTGGATGCTCTAAATTGGCCCTAGGAGTGAGTGTGTGCATGTGTGTGCCTTCTGTGAAAGGTTGTGTGTGCCTTTTGTGGAAGGGTGGGCACTGAGCTGGCAACTCAACACCATAAAACTCCACTACCAATAATGAGCAGAGAGGTGATCTACTGTGGTGACCTCTAATGGGGAAAAGCTGAAAGAAGAAGATGGTTGTTATGATTCAGGTATTCAAGTACATGCTATACTATTTTGTAGATCTTTACAATTGTGAATACATCAAAGTTTCAAGGGTACAGTTGCTGAGAACTGAGGTCATAAAAAGTTTAAGTTATTGTCCTTTCCTGCTAACAAGTGGATTTGAATTTCTGTTGGTGCTTTTCCCTCTACAAAGCTCCCCACTACAGTCTAATCAAACAGAATTTGATGTCTACTTTATAATACACAACTGAACAACAGGTGCTGTATTATTTATGTTTAGATTAAGTATAACCAGACCATGTTCCCTTTCCAAATTAAATGCACCATTCATTAATTAAGTATCCATCAGCATGACTCTCAAGTATACCCCATTAGGAGGAGTGTTCATTTTGAGTCATTGCTTATTGTTCCATATTGAAAGGGTCTGTCACACATTCATTTTAATTAATATACATGATAAGTAATACTGGATCATACTAATTCATTTGAAGATCTTTTTGTAAGTATAAAGCATTTATTTATTTATTTATTTATTTATTTATTTATTTATTTATTGGCATTTGATTACCAGGACAGACCACTGGGCTAAGCAGAGCACATTTTCAGTGGAGGCTTAGGGAGAAAAGCTCAACAAGAAATACAATTAGAATGTAAGGGCACAGTGATAAATTTGTTACAAAGTAGCACATTTTGATATATAAAGCACACAGGAAAATCTTATTACAGTGAAATTCAAGTACAGTTGACATAGTAGAGTAGGTAAACATATTAATGTTTAGCAGATGTATTAAAGTGGAGGTTCTAAGCTTCAGCAACATTAAAAGACTGGTAGCAGTAAGTTATAGGAGAGATAGAGTATAAGAGGAATAGTGGTAAAAAAAAGCTAAGCAAGGTGAAAGGAAACAATGGTGTTAGACTAAGTGCACAAAGGTGAGAGAAAGACAGTACTATAGGTTTAGGAGAGAGGGCAAGGTTTCTAACAGAGAGAGGTAATGAGAGAGAGAGAAAGTTGAGTAAGGAAGTAAGCTTGAAGTGAACAGAGAGAGAAATATTAGGTGAGAAGTGAAGAATCTACATTATAGGAGGAGGAGGCTGAGTACAATTACAGATCTCAGTAGAGTGGAACCGATTACGAACAGCTGTTTTGAAGGAAATAGTGCTTTGGGTGGTGTGAATGGCTAGGGAAAGGCTGTTCCGGGTATTAGCTATAACCTAGGAGATTAGTAGTTAGGCAGCATGTAGTCTGGGTTTATGAACTACCAGAAGGTATTGGTTTTCTGATCTTAATGAACTATTGGGAATATATTGGGAAAATAAAGGAGTTTAGGGCACAGCAATCTTGAAGTTTAGTAAGTATTTTGTGTATGTTAGTTAGCTGGAGATAGGTGAGCTAGAGGGGGAAGTTTAAGCCAGTTTAGGAAGCTTAGGGGTATGCAGTGGTAGGTGAAAGGGTGAGAGTTTGTTACAAATTTAGCTATTTTGTTATAGCATATTTCTAATTTAGTTTTGAGTGAGGATTGAAGGTTGGTTAACAATGGGGCACCATAGACAAGAGAAGGTAGAAGGTAGATGGAAGTGATTTCTTGTTTTGCAAGTAGAGAGTGGAAGTGACTGTGTCTGTAAAGAAGGCCTAATTTTTTGTGAGTTTTACTAATATTATTTTGTATGTGTAGGTCAGATTTTAAGTTTTCACCAATTATTACTCCTAGCAGTTTGGTGTGAGAAACTACTGAAATTTTTGTGTGGTTCAGGGGGAGTATATTAAATTGAGATTTGCTGATGGGAGTATTTTTCTTTGGAGTGAATATTATGAGCATTGTTTTATTGGGGCTTAGAGACAGATGATTACTGTAGAGCCATGTCTCTGTGGTAGCAAATGCTGACTGTGGTATATTGTAGATGCGTAGCATTTTCAGCAGAGACTATAAGGGGAGTCATCTGTGTACTGAATGAGAGACCCTTGTTGAAATGATGAGTGGAGGTTATTTATAAAAAATATTAAACAGTAGCGATCCTAATATGGAGCCTTGTGGAAAACTGGTGGGGTTAAGGATATGTGGGGAAATGGAGTGTTTCCATTTTACAGCATGTTGTCTGTCAGACAGTAGCTTTTAAACCAGTTGAGGGATAAAGTAGATAGACCAATGTTGGAAAGTGGGGAAAGAAGGTGAGAATGAAAGATAGTATCAAAGGCCTTAGATAAGTCCAGAAATAGAGCAGAGTCAATTTTCCCAGAATCACGGGCTTTATTGACTGAGTCCATAAAGATTATTAGATCAGTTGACGTACTGTGGCCTGGTCTAATTCCATGCTGAGTTTGAGAGAGGATTTGATTGTTGAGAAGGAAGTGAGAAAGTTAGTTGTGTACACATTTTTCAAGGAGTTTAGAGATAGGGATAGAATAACTAAAGGGCAGAAGTTGGAGATCTTGGTTGAGGTACCTCTTTTGTGGAGTGATAGAATGTATGCTTTTTATAGCAGTTGGGAACATCAGATTCTTGGATGTATCTATTAATTAGTATGCTGATGGGGTAGGTAATAGGTTCTGCAGCGATTTGTAGATACTCTGCAGGTAAACCATCTGCTGCGTTGGAGCTAGCTTTAAGTTTTAGAAGTGGTATTTTTATGCTTGTGGTTGGGAGAGTAGTAAGTATGAATTTCAGGAAGGAATTGGTAGTAACTAAATGTGAGTGTGTGGTTTGGGGAGCTAAGACTGTTTGTGTTTTGAGAGAGTGGTTTGACATAGTGTGTTTGTAGTGGGGAGTAGAAACTGGGGTTGTGTTTGTTGGGAGAGAGTATACTGGCCAGGGATGTTTGCTATAGGAAGAGGTTTTGAGAAATTGGCTGTAATATTTTCTATGGCATCTATGAAGTAGGAGTTAAAAAGATTTACTGTTTGGTCTAGAGCTTTGTCAGGGTGGGGTCAAGAGTTATTTATTGTGCCCTGGTTTAAGAGAGTACCAGTAGAGGATCAGAATTGTTTAGGGTTATGTTTGTGGTTTTTTGAAGCTTTAAATAGTAGTATTTCTTCTCTTTATTTACAAGTTTTTTTTTACCTGGTTGCAAAGTTGTTTGAACTTTAATAGATCAGAATTGTTATTATGTTTATGCCATAATTTTCAGTCTCTGTCCCTGGTTAACATTAGTTCCTCTTGTTCGGGGGGGGGGGGGGGGGGTGCAAGGCTGTCGAATATTTTTAGAAAGGTAATGTCAAAATATTGTAGAGCATCATCTAAGGAAAGGATTTTTAGGTTGTTCCAGTTGATACTTTTCAGAATGTGGTTGAATTTGTATTGGTTGAAGTTGGAAAGGTTTCTAACATGTTTAAAGTGATGTTTTTTTATTTTTGTGCAAAGATGAGTAGATTGAGTAACAATGACAGGAAGGTGATCACTTAATAAGTTTGGGAGGGTATTGGCTGATGTGATTTTTCTGGGGTCAGAGACTAGGATCCAGTCTAAAATGGCACCTTCATTAGTTCTGTTATTATATCTGGTGGGGGTGGAGATAAGTTGGATGTAGTGAAACAGGTTAATATTAGCAGATGGAGCTTTAGAACTAATATATGACTAGTTGATGTTCACATTGCCAAGAATGATAGTTTCATTTTTTTTATGGTGTGGGAGGCCCAAGATAGTATTTCTTCAAGAACTGGTATGTTATTACCAGTAGAATGTAAAGGGCTATGATACAGAGATTTTTAGGGTTGCTTATTTTTCGAAAGGAGGCCAGGATTTCAGCATTAGAGAAGTGGGGTATGTGAAAGATAATGGTAGTATGTTCAAGGTATTTGGGAATAGGATGGCAACACCACCTCCTTTTTTTAGATCCATGTACTCTTATTGCACAGTAGTTTGATGGAAGGAATTCGGAGTCAGTTATGTTGGGTTTTAACCATGTCTCGGTGGTGGCAAGTATATCTGTTTTATTTTGGGCTAGCTAGGCATGCAGGTCAATTGTTTTGTTGCAAATGCTTTGAAGTTGAATGGTTTTTATGTGTAATGATTTGAAGCAATTGGTAGAGTTGTTTTCAATAGGAGGAATGTCAACAGTAGGACCTGGGTTGGGATGGATGTTGCCGCATTGTATTAATGGTGAGAAAATTGATGAAAGGGGTTATGTGTAATAATGTTATTTAGAGCTAATAAAGTGCAATATTATGGAGAGTTTATAACTTTAATGAAGAGTAGAAATGTGTGTGGGCAGAATAAGAATTTTGGAGCAGAGTAGTGGTGTTATGTCATACAGGTTAGGATATATTTCTGAGAAGCTTTCTGAGTAGCATATTTTAACCATCCTGTTAGTTGAAGCTGTTAGTAAAGTGCTATTAAATTTTTAACATTCTGCCTATTTCTTCCACATTATAAGAGGAAGTGCTCCACATTTTGGAGATGAGAGGTTGAGATATATAAGAACAATGTCCATCTGTAGTTTTTGTACTGCTGCCTGGAAATGTCCTCTCACTCTTTCTCTGCCTATCTCTCTCCCCCCTCCCTTTCTTTCTTTCTGTCTTTCTCCTCTATATATGTATCTCCTTATGTGTCTGTTTACCACAGTGAACATTACACTGAAGTTCTGTTTCCATGGGACTCAAAGCACATTAGTTTTGAGAACCATGTAATTTTGCAACTGATTAACTATGAGAAAATGTGGTTTTATATGGATTTTATAAATACAAAACTATATGTAAGTGACTTCTAAACTGCATTATAGCTGTGACATTTTATCAATAATGTTAGAACAGCACACACTGCTTTTCTGCCAATAAGGCGTTCCACTGACAAGATGTTTCCATTTTAATTTGTTGAAACACAGGTGCCCAGTAGGAAGGTAGCTGGAATAAAGAAGCTGAACCACGACAAAGTAAAATCTTCTTTTTTAATATAAAATGGTGAGCGCTTTCACAATTGTAACCATTGCTTCATCAGACAGTTCATTCAAACAGCAACAGCACTTAAATACTTTAATTCATTACTAAAACAACCAATCTTACCACTCATTTAATTCAGCATTCAGCAATCAATTACTATGGTTATGTTTTGCCCTTAGTTAATTGCTGAAGTCAGAAAAACTCTGTTTAAAAACCACATGCACAAAATGTAAAGACAAGAACATGTGGATAAATATAAATAAAATACATAAAAAGTCAATGAATAAATACATATACTCATGTTCCCCATTTAGTAACTAATGTGCCAGCATCCCCTTATCTGCTGTTCCCATTTGCTTCACTGCCCCATAAAGGTCCACTAAAAACTGTTCTGTGTCTTTCAAGACATATGCATATTCACTGAGTGCTGTCTTCAATTCCTTATCCAGGTATATAGAGATAGGTTCTGTTAGCCATCCTGCCCCTGCTACTATAGGTCTAAATTTCGGGTTATATGGGTCTTTGTACATCTTTTTGTATCTTGGGGAGGCAATGGATTTGAGGTATGAGTGGGTTTTCAACAATAAAATAATTAAAAAGATCTTTACTTAATAGTTCCATACACATGCATTCATATAAGGTACTAGCAATCTGTTCACTCATTTTAAACACAATTATTGTTGGTACTTCAACATATACATTTGGATCCTATAACATTTCTTGCATAGCTGTATTATAAAAGTCAGCATTCAATATCATTATGCGGCAATGTTGGTACATACAGACTGTTTTTCCTTAAACTGAACATCCCTTGCCTCATTACCATTTCCAAATTGTTGTTTCAGTGTTACATTTCTAGTAAACATACGTGGGCATAACAGAAATTCACTAATGTCCATTTTAGTCGAAGATATACAATTTAAACCTCTGTTTAATAAAGAAGTCTCAGCTGCAGACAGTTCATATTTGGAAATATTCCATATTAACTCTCCTGCCCATACCCCTACATTTTCTTCAAAGTGTGAGTTTGTAACTGACCTGGTGCCACTTTCCGTTTTTGGCCCCTGTAGATGTCCTGTTCCACAGATTTTCTCCACCCTGCTCGAAACGGTAGGGGTAGAACAGGAAAAAACTGTTGTTGTCCTCCTTCCATATCAATCTTCCTTCTTACCACAGCTGTAGTTGTGGAGGCAGTTGTTGCCTTATCATTGATTGCCGACTAATATAGAAACCTTCTTAAAAGCTTGTGAAAATGCCATTTATAGCACAGGAAACAATAGTTTTTTAGAAGAAGGAAAGTATACTTTGACAAAGAGTGAGCACAAAGCATTGTGTGACTTGGAGACTAATGAAAGTATAGTTATAAGACCCGCTGACAAAGGGGGACCAGTGGTGATATTGAATGCTGACTTTTATAATACAGCTATGCAAGAAATGTTATAGGATCCAAATGTATATGTTGAAGTACCAACAACAATTGTGTTTAAAATGAGTGAACAGATTGCTAGTACCTTATATGAATGCATGTGTATGGAACTATTAAGTAAAGATCTTTTTAATTATTTTATTGTTGAAAATCCACTCATACCTCAAATCCATGGCCTCCCCAAGATACACAAAGACCCATATAACCTGAAATTTAGACCTATAGTAGAATGGGCAGGATGGCTAACAGAACCTATCTCTATATACCTGGATAAGGAATTGAAGACAGCACTCAATGAATATGCATATATCTTGAAAGACACAGAACAGTTTTTAGTGGACCTTTATGGGACAGTGAAGCAAATGGGAACAGCAGATATGGGGATGCTGGCCACACTAGATGTAGTGTCTTTATTTACAAGTATACCCAATGACCAGGAGATAAGCATGGTAAAATCAGTGTTGACAAGGCAGGGAAAGTTCTCTAATACTAAGATAGACTTTCTCTGTATGTTACTAGAATTGGTACTAGAGCACAACATATTTATGTTCAATGGCATATGCTATAAGCAGTTGTCAGGGGTTGCCATGGGCACAAGTTGTGTCAACACATATGCAAACCTGGTTATGGTTAACTGGGAATATGAACATCTGTTAGGTAATACCCAAATAGCCTTTTATAGGCATTTCTTAGATGATCTTTTTATTTTTTGGAAAGGTGATGGTGAACAACTTAAATCCCTGTATGCGCACCTAAATACTACTAGTGACTTTTCAAAGTTTACGATGAACTGTTCTGAGACGAGTTTAGACTTTCTGGACGTTACCATATACAGAGAAAATGACCAATGATCTATGAAATTACATAGGAAACAATGCTACAGACCATCTTTTCTACAGTATGCATAACCCTAAGACTTTTCCTAATATAATCACAGGTCAGGCAATGAGAACATCTCACCTATGTTGTCAAGAGGAAGTGTATAGAAGTGTGTTAATTAAGATAAGAACAGGTTTCATTAATAGGGGGTACAGTGAACATGAAATTGATAAGGTGTACCATAATGTACACAAAGAAAGGAAAGGTAAAGCTAAGCTCTACTACTCTGATAGAGCAGGTAGTGAGCGGGTAGGTATTAGGAATAGTGTATTACCATACATTCCGATGGTTTTACCATATACAAGAGATGTGAAAAGGTTTGAAACCATCATACAACAAAATTGGCATATGTTGTTAGTAGACAAGGATACTACCAACATAGTGGGTGGACAACCACATTTTGCATTTAGAAATAAGAAAAATCTGAAACAGCAGCTTTGCTATCCAAGTATACCTTCTCTGATGGATAGGACAGTGAATGGTACCCATAGATGTGGAAAATGTACACAGTGCATTTATATAGATGAATCAAGTTTTTTTAAGCACCCTGAAACAGGGTGTCTATGGGAGCTAAGAAATTCTGCTGATTGCAATACTAAAAATGTAATATATGTAGCTCACTGCACAACATGTTTCCATTTCTATGTTGGCAAAACTAACCGACACCTTAGGGAACGGATAAGGGATCACGTTTACTGCACTAGAAAAGGGCAACTGTATAGTGCTTTGGCTAAGCATACATTGGATACGGGGATGACCATATATTTTTGTTTCAGGTTTTACACATTCAGAATGCCAGCAATAGGATGGGGGACATAGTCAATACTACTGAAAATATGGAAGTAAAATGGATTTTGCATTTAGGAGCACACAGAGGTTTGGGTTTGAATGATAGTGTTCCATTGAAGCCAGTGCTAAAATCTAGAAGGTTAAAATAAAATAAAAAACAAAAGTATTATTTTAACAAGAGAAGACTACATAAACACATGTAGGGCTTTGGGTCAATATGACAGTACTTCTTGAGCTACTTATAGCATAGATATCACTAAAGACAAGCATTTGTTGAGATGTATGTATTAAAGCATATGGATTTACTAGGTGGACAACATGTGCATTTATTAGGCAGAATATATGCATTAAGTTGTTGAGTGTGTACTGCTTATACTTTTATATATATTTTTATATATATTTTTATGCTTATACCCACGCACATAAGTAGTTACTAAATGGGGAACATGAGTATATGTATTTATTCACTGACTTTTTATGTATTTTATTTATATTTATCCACATGTTCTTGTCTTTACATTTTGTGTATGTGGTTTTTAAACAGTTTTTTCTGACTTCAGCAATTAACTAAGGGCAAAATGTAACCATAGTAACTGATTGCTGAGTGCTGAATTAACTGAGTGGTAGGATTTGTTGTTTTAGTAATTAATTAAAGTATTTAAGTGCTGTTGCTGTTTGAATGAACTGTCTGATGAAGCAATGGTTGCCATTGTGAAAGTGGTCACCATTTTGTATTAAAAAAGATTTTACTTTGTTATGGTTCAGCTTCTTTATTCCAGCTACCTTCCTACTGGGCACCTGTGTTTTGACATTTTCCAATTCTGGGCTGGTTTGGATTGATTTATTTCCATTTTAATTTGTTTAGTTTAATATAAATATGTATACACACATACACAACAAACAAGCACACACACACACATGTGCACACACATATATTTATACATATATATAACCCAACCCGGTTTGGCTTAGTCAAGGGAAAATCATGCCTATTAAAACCTGATGGACTTCTTTGACTAGGTCACCAAGTTAATAGATGAAGGGAAAATGTACATAGCACCTACCTGGACAAGGCTAATGTGTTTGATACAACATCCCACTTTACTCTAGTTGACAAACTCACCAAACTGGGCATAAACCCCTACATAATTTGCTAGGTGCCAGCTGGTCACAGGACCGAGGAAACAAGACTGGTAACACCACCTCTAGTAACAGACCAGTCATCAGCGGGGTACCTCAGGGATCCATGCTAGGACTACTCTTATTTGGCATCTACTTTTTGGGAGTAAAGGCTAATGTTAAGGGCTTTTGACTGACCATGTCCGCAGATTAATGTAAATTGTCAGCTATCATAGATTCCCCCTATGACGCAATCATCTTACAGGAGCGTGTAAAAAATACAAATGAAAGGTGCCAAAATCACCAACAAAAACTCAATGCCAAGAAGTGCATTATAGTGTCTGTTTTGAGAATTGCCACTCAGGCTAATTACTCCCTGGATAAGCCACCAATAAGAGATGACCCAGTAGTCAGGGATCTGGGACCATATACAGACAGTAATCTGGCCTTTCACCAACATGCAGCCAAGGTAGTAAGAAAATCATTCTATGTTGCTCAACTTATAAGTAGGGTCATGGCATCCTGATAGTGCCACTTTATTTGGCCCTTATCAGATCCATCATTGAGAATAATGCCCCTTTGGCATGTACCTGACCAGACATATGCAAGATCTAATAACCCCACAAAGGTTCCCTATCAGGAGAATTCAGGATATAAACACATTGCCTAAGCCCTATTTCTATACACTGTCTCCTTCAGGTTAGTGAGAGGCATTCTGGCATACAAGGCATTCTTGGATCCAGTTCTGATGGATCTTTTGCACATCCACAAAATGAACAGCAGCAGAATCACTAGATCCAATGATTTTGATTTTTTTTGTGACATAAATAAGATGTACTGGCAAGATAGATATGTGTCTCTGATTATTACCATGCTCATGAACAAGCACCTCATCCATGTAAATTACAGTTCATCCTTAACTCTATTTAAGCTTGACCTTGACCAATGGATGTGAAACTGGAAGTTCACCCCAGGTCTGGCCCCCATCTCTCTGATAGTAAGTGGCAGACAGTAATACCCAAACACACATACTCCCCATAACCTCTAGAAACTTCAAAACTATCATGATCCCTACTAATAAATGCCCATGATACATAGTGACACAATATAGCTGGATTGCATAGCTAGGCTTATAAAGGTCCTAGAGCTAATTAGCCTAGTGTATAACAATGAACCTAAAAATTATGTATTTTTCTGATATCTGTCAGTTTATTTCACAAATTTCAGATTTGATTGAGCCTTCAAAAGTACAGGAGGTACAGCAGTTTTATTACATAAGTTTATAAATATAAAGTTTCAAAGATGTCCACACTCCCCATCTAAACATTATGACCCTACAGTTATAAAAGTCATGTGTAGAAAGTACTAACATCTTATCTGCATTTACATAATTCAACTACAACAGACATTCTGGAATACTGCCACAATCAACTGACTGAGTTGGATGTAAAAAATCCCATGACAATTACTGAAGAAAGAGTAGGAGTCATTCCATGGTCCTCTGCCAAATTCTCCCTAATTGGTAAGAATACCACCTATTGTCTCCCTGGAAGGAGTACATTGGCCTAGTAGGACTAACCCACCCCCTCTGGCATCACGAGGCCCCAGATAGGCTCTCCACTGACACTGAGCAAAGTGGCACCATCAGTCTTTACTGGCATGAGTAAGAGGCACAGGGTGCTCTGAGCAAGAACAGGTTCTCCTCTCCCCACAAAAGTGCGAAGCCTGCCCCTCTACCCATGCTAAAAGATTGACTCAAGGGCTGACTTTCAATATATCACAGCTTTTTGCTTCTCTGTTATGTATAAAATCCTGACCCAGAATGAGGTCATATATATGAATGATTTAGCACATGGTTCTCCATGAACATGCAGTGCACTTTTGGAGGGAGGCAGCCCCCTTCCATCCACGTTGCTTGTTGACCCTTGTGCTTGGCTATCCTTGGCCAACCAGGGATCTGCAGTTCTGTAGTATCATTACATTTAGGTGGGATTCTGACATAGTGTATTCGGTCATAATCCCACGGATGGTAGCTTTGCACCATCGGGTCCTCAGCCAAGCACATACACCAAATATCTGAACCTGCAGTTCCTCTCTCACTGATCAGGATTACTATTGCAACAATATATTAAAACTAACCTGCCTCTTGATCAAAAAGCAAATAAATACATTTCTGTGGTCATACTCTAATGACAGCTCTGTGTGTAGCCACTAATAGTTATACTGCAATACAGCAAACATTGCACAGTAACTACATGTCTGTGAATGTCTCATTATCTCAGCCTTCAGAATTTACCTGACACTGACAATGAATCACATCCAATATTTTCTGTCTGGAAAAAAATCAAAAAATCCAAAGCATATACATTTTTACCAATATTCATTCCAAAAAGCTACTTTAACCAGAAGAGATGTATTTATCAGGTTACCAAAATAAATTGGAACTTCATCCTAATTCTACCAGATTTTACTGATACTCTTCAGTACTTTATCAATAACGTTCTATATGGTGTAGACATAGTGTAGCATCCATCAGTAAAAAACATTCAATGACATGCATTCACTATGAACTATACCATGCCTCATATATCTCATGACACTGAGATATAGGGTCAGATTCCAAACGAAAGTGGGGAGAGGAGAACCTGTTCTTGCTCAGAGCACCCTGTACCTCTTACTCATGCCAGTAAAGACTGATGGTGCCACTTTGCTCAGTGTCAGTGGAGAGCCTATATGGGGCCTCGTGATGCTGGAGGGGGTGGGTTAGTCCTACTAGGCCAATGTACTCTTTCCAGGGAGACAATAGGTGGTATTCATACCAATTAGGGAGAATTTGGCAGAGCACCATGGAATGACTCCTACACCAGCTGCTGACAAAATTACAGAAGACATGCTGGAATCCATCTGAGTAATTATTTATTCAGTGCAGGAAAATTATGGATGCTGAGCACACCTATCAGATTCCAAATCCCAATGTGCACACCTAGCACAACTTAAATGTGATAAAATGCTCCACTTACTATGTTTCCAAACACCTCTGTGAATACCATATTGTAACCCAGCAAAAAAAAATTACTTTTGGCAAGGAGGAAGCTTCTTTGTTCACCAGTGGGAGTGGGGAGCACTGAGCAGCCTATTTGTCCAGTTTGGAGTGGCATCAGCCAGTAACTAGTAGTCGATTGGCCATTTGGGGTCAATTCCCAGCTCTTTTCAACCCCCTGCTATAAAGCACGCTAAAACGCGCTTTTGAGCTTGTTATCAACTCAGCACAGCTCCACGTGGTGTCCTGCAGAGTGATTCAAGCAGCAGAGCGCAAGAGAGTGAATCTTTCTGGATAAAAGTACACTTTTTGTGTTTTTTCTGGTACTTACAGTCTAGCGACTGCATTTCTGACTGTTTGCTAAAATCTTCTACTGCATTTTAAGCTGTTACTGTGTATCTGATAGTTGTTACACTTTAAAGTTTCGTTTTTGTTAATTTATAACTGTAGGCTACACACTCAAGTGCGCTAGCTGATTTATAGCATTTAAAAGCATTTATTGCCTGTTTTCTGCTCTGTTCTACTGAAAAAAAAACAAAAAAACAAAAAAAAATTCTATTGTTTCCCGCCTTTCTGAGCTAGATTAGTCCAGTATCAGAGCTTGCTGATCTCTGGGCTTTTGTCTTGTTTCCTGTAACTGTTCCATATCCTTTTTTGGCAAGGAGGAAGCTTCTTTGTTCACCAGTGGGAGTGGGGAGCACTGAGCAGCCTATTTGTCCAGTTTGGAGTGGCATCAGCCAGTAACTAGTAGGTGATATCCATTTGGGGTCAATTCCCAGCTCTTTTCAACCCCCTGCTATAAAGCATGCTAAAACGTGCTTTTGAGCTTGTTATCAACTCAGCACAGCTCCACGTGGTGTCCTGCAGAGTGATTCAAGCAGCAGAGAGTGAGAGAGTGAATCTTTCTGGATAAAAGTACACTTTTTGTGTTTTTTCTGGTAGTTACAGTCTAGCGACTCCATTTCTGACTGTTTTCTAAAATCTTCTACTGCATTTTAAGCTGTTACTGTGTATCTGGTAGTTGTTGCACTTTAAAGTTTCTAAATAAGAAGAATATATACTCCCAATGAGCTCATATAACCTCCAGAAGTAAAACTGAAAGAAACAATACAGTACCAGAGAACAAAAGTCCTTCCAGGAGGCAGACAACAGCAATTTCCAATGTAGTTCAAAGAATAATCCACAAAAACAGTCTTCAAAGACAGCTCCACAAGGAAAAACAGGAACATTCAATTCTGATAAAACACAGCACTGCTTTATTCGAACCAAACACAAGCGCTTTCACTACTGCTTCTTCAGGTGTATGAACAAGTTAAAATAGCACCTGTTTAAATACCAAACAACTGAGCACATGATCAATTAGTTTAAAGGCAACATGTCACAAAAAAACTTGCCTAAAGGATAAAATACAAAAATACATTTAAAACACACATAAATATATATAACTAAATGTATAACTAAATGTATAAAGTGCATAAATAAGTATACATAGAAAATAATAAATAATAAATAAAACTAATAAAAAGTTACCTACGTAGTTTCCTTTTCTTTAATGTTGGCTTCATGGGCATACTATCATTCAAACCATGGCCAAATGTAGCCCTCAGCATAACAATCCACCTAGCTTCATGTTCTTCAGTTCTTCCTCTGACATCACTAAACCTATCACTGACAATAGCTTTTGATATTACCATGAACTTGAAGCTATGGTTGGTACCTTTCTCTATAACATGTTTTGCTAGGGCATTAACCCTAGAGCCTTTGGCAATGTGATAAACATGCTCCCTGATTCTCTCCTTTAACACTCTATCTGTTTTTCCAACATAGAAACTTTGACACAGAGAGCACACCGCAAGATAAACAACATGCTTAGTATAGCAACTAGCACTAACCCTTATATCAAATATTCTTTTGGTGTCAGGATGTTGAAAGGTAACTCCCTCTAAAATGTAAGTGCACTGATTGCATTTGCCACATGGTTTAGTACCACTAACTACATCATCCAACCCACATCTTTTAGGTATACACAACCTCCTCTTCAGATTTCTCTTGTTCTTAAAAGTAAACTGGGGCACTTCTCCTATTATGTCTTTCAAAACTGGATCTGTCAACAGTATATTCCAATGCTCATTAAACACATTGGTGTACTTCCTAACATCTCTAGTGTACGGAATACACATGGCAAGCTTAGTGTCACTACTCAATAAATTCTTCTTCCTCTTATCCCCACCTGAGAAATAAGGTTTAGCTCTACTAGTTCTTAGTTGCCTAACCTCAGAACTCCTATCCTCCACCAACCTTCCTTCATAACCTCTGCCCCTTAATTCCTCACTGGTGGTTTTAAGTTGTTGTTCAAAGTCACTATCCCTAACGTTCAGCCTAGAGGCTCTAAAAAATTGATTCTGTACAATATTGGTAAACACATGCCTCGGATGCATACTATCCCTGCTGAGCAGACTATTAACATAACATTCCTTCCTGTGTAATTTAGTGTAGATATCCCCAGATTCATTCTTCTCTGCTAAGACATCAAGAAAACTAATGCTCGACTTAGAGTACCCCAAAGTAAATTTCAAGAAGGTGGTAGTCCCATTCAAATAATTAACAAAAGTTAACAACTCATCCTCAGTGCCTCCCCACAAAATAAAAAGATCATCAACAAATCGCCGATATAAAATAATATTCTCTTCATATGGACTGGAGTGAATGAATTCCATCTCCCAAGCCAACATGACCCCATTAGCATAACTATTAGAACTGGAACTGCCCATAGCTACACCATTTTTCTGATGGTATACTTTACCATCAAACATGAAAACATTATTCTCCAAAACAATGTTCAACAAATCCTGTATTAATGCTATTTCTTCACCCCTATATAAATCACTAGAAGACAGTAATCTGCTCAAATATTCAAGACCTATAGAATTAGGGATGACTGTAAATAATGAGACCACATCTAGAGTGACTAAAAACACACTATCCATCCTATCAACATTCTCTGTACATACAAATAAATCATTTAAAAAATGTTCAGTGTCCCGTAGTAATGTTTGATGTTTCTCTAGTAGTGGTTTTAATTTAAAATCTAAATAGATTGAAATAGCTTCAGTACACCATCCACCCCCTGAGACAACTAAATTCTTAAGTAGCTTGGGCAGTCCCTGTATCTGAGGTATCACATATTTCTCAAACAAAAAATACTTCTGCAATTCACAATTTAAAAATCCATGCTCCCCCATCAACTTAATTTCATTACTAACAGAAAGTGCCATGGTCTTCACTTTCTGTAAAGTTGTGGGTTCATAAAAACTCACATCTGACAACATTTCACCCATAAGCTCATTATAAAATTCAGCATCAAACACCACAATCCGGCCACCCTAATCAGCTGGTCGTATAACTAATTTGTCATTCTTCTCTAAATCACGCAAAGCACATGATTCTTGTTTAGTAAGATTATTCCTACCAAAAGTTCTCTTATCACATTGTGCATTGTTATATACTTCATAGATGTCAGCAATACATATTTGTTCAAAAGCATTAATGACAGGTGAAAGTATAGGTGTATAGCAACTTGGTTTAACAAACTTAGAGAAGTCAGAAGGCTTAATACCAGCCGCCTGTCTATACATAGTTTTTAGCATTAGATTTCTCGTAAGCAACTTAAAATCTAGAATCAAGTCAACTATATTCATATCTGAAGCAGGGATAAAAGTTAGTCCCTTACTCAAAACACTATATTCAGATTCAGTCAAATAATGACTAGACAATTTTGTTACAAATGTCTTACTTGCTGTTGGAAGGCCTTCTTTATGGGCCAAATGTTGTCCATATTTTCTTCGTTCTTCCTTTTGTAGCGTAGTGCTTCTTCCCCTGTTCTGAACATTCTCCTTCTTCATACCAGTTCTCCCGACGGACCTGTCTCGAACCTGTAAAGGAAAATTTAACTTGTGAATGAGCAGAGCATCTGCTCGCCCATCTGGCTGCCCTTCAATGCCACCTATA
Organism: Protopterus annectens; assembly: GCF_019279795.1. NCBI lineage: Eukaryota > Metazoa > Chordata > Ceratodontiformes > Protopteridae > Protopterus > Protopterus annectens. The sequence goes on from NC_056729.1 coordinate 1,278,728,451, forward strand.
TCAGCCAATAAGTGATTCGAACCATCACTATGAGGTTCCGAATGAACCTCAGCAACAGTTACCACAGTTCTCTTTTTAGGGATAGCGTCAGGTACCAAAACAACAGAAGGACCTGTTGAAGTCAAATTATTCGCTGTGTCACTCGGAACTCTCATGTTAACACCATCTCCTCGCTTTGGTGAATGAACTCGCTCAAGACGCAGAGAACTGACGTCATTACGTTGTCGAACTGCATCATTACGCTCATTAACCAGGTTGGAATCTGGTTCACTACCATTAGTAGTAGAAATATGGGGCCACGAGAAGATATGCCCTAACTGAAAATCCTTCTGGTCTCTATGTAATTTACTCATTTTCAATTGCATTAACTTCCGTTTATACGACAAAACATGTTCCATAGTTTCATTCAGTAATTGTTCAAAAATGTCACATTCATACTTAGCTGCCAACTGCTGAAATTTACTATCTATAATGCCAATAAGCGTAGTTTCTCTCCTTCTTGCTGCTTCAATCAATAGGTTAAGGTAGCTCAAACTAGTAGAGATATTTAATTTCTGCCACTCAGTCAGTAGTATATCATCAACACCAACTTGCGCTGGCATTTTCAATACCCTTAAACCACGTGGAATGACCTTCTCCTTTACACAGACCTCTAAATGGAACCTTTCATATTGAGTACGAGCTAGTTTGGATAATTCTCTTTCCAAATCTAGCAACTCAGTTCTAAGCGCTAAAAAGTCAAAATTGATTACATCTTCTTGTGTGACAACACCACATGATAACAAGGGGTTGTCTGTAACAACAATTTTACTAATGAAAGATTCAGTCTTATGATTTTTATCTTTACCTTCATCCCCAGACGCACGGGTCCCATGGGGACTACGAATGGGTGTATAATCCAATTCAATTTCTTCATTACTAGCAGCCATGTCTAAGGTGCTCTAGGGAGAATTGTAGAAATATGCTAAATAAGAAGAATATATACTCCCAATGAGCTCCTATAACCTCCAGAAGTAAAACTGAAAGAAACAATACAGTACCAGAGAACAAAAGTCCTTCCAGGAGGCAGACAACAGCAATTTCCAATGTAGTTCAAAGAATAATCCACAAAAACAGTCTTCAAAGACAGCTCCACAAGGAAAAACAGGAACATTCAATTCTGATAAAACACAGCACTGCTTTATTCGAACCAAACACAAGCGCTTTCACTACTGCTTCTTCAGGTGTATGAAAAAAGTTAAAATAGCACCTGTTTAAATACAAAACAACTGAGCACATGATCAATTAGTTTAAAGGCAACATGTCACAAAAAAACTTGCCTAAAGGATAAAATATAAAAATACATTTAAAACACACATAAATATATATAACTAAATGTATAACTAAATGTATAAAGTGCATAAATAAGTATACATAGAAAATAATAAATAATAAATAAAACTAATAAAAAGTTACCTACGTAGTTTCCTTTTCTTTAATGTTGGCTTCATGGGCATACTATCATTCAAACCATGGCCAAATGTAGCCCTCAGCATAACAATCCACCTAGCTTCAAGTTCTTCAGTTCTTCCTCTGACATCACTAAACCTATCACTGACAATAGCTTTTGATATTACCATGAACTTGAAGCTATGGTTGGTACCTTTCTCTATAACATGTTTTGCTAGGGCATTAACCCTAGAGCCTTTGGCAATGTGATAAACATGCTCCCTGATTCTCTCCTTTAACATCCTATCTGTTTTTCCAACATAGAAACTTTGACACAGAGAGCACACACGGTAAGATAAACAACATGCTTAGTATAGCAACTAGCACTAACCCTTATATCAAATATTCTTTTGGTGTCAGGATGTTGAAAGGTAACTCCCTCTAAAATGTAAGTGCACTGATTGCATTTGCCACATGGTTTAGTACCACTAACTACATCATCCAACCCACATCTTTTAGGTATACACAACCTCCTCTTCAGATTTCTCTTGTTCTTAAAAGTAAACTGGGGCACTTCTCCTATTATGTCTTTCAAAACTGGATCTGTCAACAGTATATTCCAATGCTCATTAAACACATTGGTGTACTTCCTAACATCTCTAGTGTACGGAATACACATGGCAAGCTTAGTGTCACTACTCAATAAATTCTTCTTCCTCTTATCCCCACCTGAGAAATAAGGTTTAGCTCTACTAGTTCTTAGTTGCCTAACCTCAGAACTCCTATCCTCCACCAACCTTCCTTCATAACCTCTGCCCCTTAATTCCTCACTGGTGGTTTTAAGTTGTTGTTCAAAGTCACTATCCCTAATGTTCAGCCTAGAGGCTCTAAAAAATTTATTTTTGTATTTTATCCTTTAGGCAAGTTTTTTTGTGACATGTTGCCTTTAAACTAATTGATCATGTGCTCACTTGTTTGGTATTTAAACAGGTGCTATTTTAACTTTTTTCATACACCTGAAGAAGCAGTAGTGAAAGCGCTTGTGTTTGGTTTGAATAAAGCAGTGCTGTGTTTTATCAGAATTGAATGTTCCTGTTTTTCCTTGTGGAGCTGTCTTTGAAGACTGTTTTTGTGGATTATTCTTTGAACTACATTGGAAATTGCTGTTGTCCGCCTCCTGGAAGGACTTTTGTTCTCTGGTACTTTAAAGTTTCATTTTTGTTAATTTATAACTGTAGGCTACACACTCAAGTGCGCTAGCCAATTTATAGCATTTAAAAGCATTTATTGCCTGTTTTCTGCTCTGTTCTACTGAAAAAAAAAAACAAAAACAAAAAAAAATCCTCTTGTTTCCCGCCTTTCTGAGCTAGATTAGTCCAGTATCAGAGCTTGCTGATCCCTGGGCTTTTGTCTTGGTTCCTGTAACTGTTCCATATCCTTTTTTGGCAAGGAGGAAGCTTCTTTGTTCACCAGTGGGAGTGGGGAGCACTGAGCAGCCTATTTGTCCAGTTTGGAGTGGCATCAGCCAGTAACTAGAAGTCGATATCCATTTGGGGTCAATTCCCAGCTCTTTTCAACCCCCTGCTATAAAGCACACTAAAACGTGCTTTTGAGCTTGTTATCAACTCAGCACAGCTCCACGTGGTGTCCTGCAGAGTGATTCAAGCAGCAGAGAGCGAGAGAGTGAATCTTTCTGGATAAAAGTACACTTTTTGTGTTTTTTCTGGTAGTTACAGTCTAGCGACTGCATTTCTGACTGTTTGCTAAAATCTTCTACTGCATTTTAAGCTGTTACTGTGTATCTGATAGTTGTTGCATTTAAAGTTTCGTTTTTGTTAATTTATAACTGTAGGCTACACACTCAGGTGTGCTAGCCAATTTATAGCATTTAAAAGCATTTATTGCCTGTGTTCTGCTCTGTTCTACTGAAAAAAAAAAAAAAAAAAAAAAAAAAAAAAATTCTCTTGTTTCCTGCCTTTCTGAGCTAGATTAGTCCAGTATCAGAGCTTGCTGATCCCTGGGCTTTTGTCTTGGTTCCTGTAACTGTTCCATATCCTTTTTTGGCAAGAAGGAAGCTTCTTTGTTCACCAGTGGGAGTGGGGAGCACTGAGCAGCCTATTTGTCCAGTTTGGAGTGGCATCAGCCAGTAACTAGTAGTCGAGTGCCCTTTCGGCATGTACCTCACAAAGCACATGCAGCAGCTGGAGAGACCATAGAGATTCCTCACCAAGAGAATCCAGGGCCTCAAACATCTATCTTACACAGATAGGCTAAAAGCCCTATCCCTCTACTCAGTCTCCTACAGACTCCTCAGAGGTGACTTCTCTATGGCATACAAAGCAATCTCAGACCCCGTCCTGATGGGACTGCTGCATATCCACAGGTCAAGCTCCACGCGAGTAACCCACACCTCAACCAGGTGTGTGACATCAATAGGACTTGTTGGTGGGACAAATATGTGTCCCAGAGACTCCCTCTTTTGTGGAATAGACTCCCTCTCCACATAAAGTAGAGTACCTCATTAAACCTTTTTAAATGCAACCTGGATAACTGGATGGGGAACAGAAAATACACCCTGGGATTCCACCTGTGTCCCTGCTGGACAGTGGCATAGGGTGCTGATTTGTTTAAACATGGGCTAAATTCTTGGCTAGGCTTGTAAGGGCCTCAGGGCCAATAGCCAAAAAAAAAAATTCATAAATTCATATGATTGGCCATTTGGGGTCAATTCCCAGCTCTTTTCAACCCCCTGCTATAAAGCACGCTAAAGGTTAAACTATTTAGGCAACCTAAAGTCCACTCTTCATTTTTTCCCTTAGAACAGCTCTTCTTGAACTCTACTTGTAATATAACCAGCCTATTCTCTGTCAGAAAAGTTCAGTTCTACTTGATTCCTAAGTAGACTTTTCTCTATCTGGAAAGCTTGCACTTGCTCCTAAAGTACTTTTTACTCTGATATAGCACTTTTTATTATACATAGTACCCCACCAGCCTAAAACCCCTTTTTCGATCACCCACATCCCTCAAAGTCTTTTCAAACTCAATTACATAAAGTTTTTGTCTTTTCCTTCTAGCATGTCGAGGGGTCAGTTGCTCGCGTCCTCTCCTGCTCAGCTGGTGAATCTGGGAATATTGAGGCAATGTTACAATTGCCTCATGTACACAGACAACCCTCTCCTTCTCCCACAAAACACAAATACATGCGAGAGATGCACCTATATAGCCAAACTGGAGGCTGAGCTCTCTCAACATAGGACTGGCAAGACCAGACAGGAGGAGAAGGAAACCACACACACCACAAACCCAGTCTCACATAGAACTATCACAACTTCAAATCATACACATAAACACACAAAGACATACTCAGAGGCTCTGATCAAAAATCTACCAAAACAGCAGAGGCCACCAAAGCAGACACCCAAACAACTGCCACCTCATGACACAACACATGCAACACATAGACCACAAAGTCAGTGTGCCAAACAGTCACAGCCCTTAAGGCCAAACACAATGCCAGACACACTCGTCATATGTGACTCCATAGTCAGACACACTGACATCCCACTTACCATATTGAGTAAGGAGAAGGTCACAGTAAGCTGCCTGTCAGGCGCTAGAATCCGCCACATAACGCAAGCACTCAGGTCACTCAACAGCAAGTACAAGTATGACTCAGTCATTGTCCATGCTGGTGTGAATGTCCTGAGACATACCTCCCTGGACTACATGAAAAGAGACATATAGGAGCTCTCTGATTATGTAGACCAGGCAGGTATGACCCTGACCCTGATCAGTATCCTACCTTCACCAAGAATGATGCCACAATACAGAGACAAAATGATCAGCTTTAATAATTGGCTTAATCTCTGGTGTCATTCAAAGGGGATCCAATGTCTGTCTGCCTGGGATGACATGCTGGACAAGCCATGCTGCTTCGCAAGGGACGGCTTGCACCTGTCACCCCTGGGCTTCCGGATATTGGCAAAGGCTCTTGCCACCCCCATAGTGCCTTTTTTAGGCAAGGCTCAAATTCTAAACCTACCACCCTAGAACACAAAAAAGAAAATAAACTAAGGGTAATGCTGCTCAATGCCAGAAGTCTCAACCTCAAGATGCACGCACTCAAAGCCCTTCTCAGTATGGAGAACATTGATGTCTGTGCTGTGACTGAAACCTGGTTCAAGGCTCCTGAGAGCACCCCGGCACTATCAGGTTTTACCTCATATCATGCGTTCTGGCCCCAAAACCTGGACCACACCAAGAAAGGAGGGAGGGTATCCATATTCATTAAGGATACCCACACCTCCTGGTTGGTGGCAACACACGAAGCATCGGAGACCATCCAGGTGCAATTAACCGTAGGCAAGACTGCTGTACAATTTGTAGCATGTTACAGGCCACCCTCTCAAACTCAGGAACCTCACACAACTTTCCTGAAAACACTGGAGGGGATAAATATATCTCCAAACACCATCATATTAGGTGATTTCAACTACCCGAATATAGACTGGGATCATTACTCAAGCCCCAACACTCTAGCCCAAAGGTTCCTAGAGTTCATAAACTCTAATGCCATGGAACAACTAGTCACCATCCCCACAAGAGGAGAAAACATACTAGATCTCATCATCATGAACATGGGAAAACAATGTTCAGCACCGGAGGTGTACCCCTCATTGGTGAGATCAGATCATAAACTAATCTCACTGGAAGTCCACATCCCGCCCCCACCCCAGATGAAAAAGACCACAGTGAAGAACTTCTCAAAAGCCGACTTCACACTTCTTAAGACTGGTGTGGTTTCCTTCAAGGCCCCCAAGCCAGCGGAAAACATTACCCAAGCCGCTGAATCACTTACAAATGCCTTCTCTCAGCACCTCCAGGACTGCATGAATCAGGCAATCCCAAACAAAACAAAGACTCTTTGCACCAAAGGCAAGCGCCCAGTTTGGTGGACCCCAGCCATAAACAAGCTCTATAATAAAAGGAGAAAGCTACTACAAGATAGAGCAAAATCCTTAAAAGGGAAGACACCCTTGATCATTATAAGTAAAAAACTACGATCACTCATAAAATCATCCAAGGCAAATTTTGAGAGAAAAGTCGCTAAGGACTCAAAAGACAATCATAAGGCCTGTTTTAGCTATGTTAGAAACCTGGGAGGAAACTCCCAGATATGCTCAGAATTAGTTCAAAATGATGTAAAAATCACTGAACCAACAGACATTGCCAACATACTGGCGGACAGGTTCAGTGCAAATTCCCCCCCCCTCCCCCCCAAAAGGAGAGATATCTATCCCAGCGGATTGTAGCCTCCCACACATCTCAAATGCTCAGGTAAAAACTGCTCTCTCCAAGGCAAAAAACACAGCATCTATGGGACCAGATGGTGTCCCCGGTTGTGTGCTCCACGAACTCAATGAGGAATTAAACACATAGTTAGGGCAGCTGTTTAATCTTAGCCTCACCTCAGGACACGTACCCAGGGAGTGGCATACGGCAACTGTGGTCCCACTTCACAAAGGCGGTACCTCCAATGACCCTGGAAATTACCGCCCCATCAGCTTAACAAGCCTGGTCTGCAAAGCTATGGAGAGGATCATAATGGAACTCATAAATAAAGACATAGGGGACTTACAGACATTGGATCCAACCCAGTTTGGCTTTGTCAAGGGCAGATCATGCCTTTTAAACTTGGCTGACTTTTTTGAAACAGTCACCAAGGCCATTGATGAAGGCAAGGCAGTCCACACAGCCTACCTTGACCTTGCAAAAGCTTTTGACACAATACCTCACTCAGGTATCATTGAAAAACTCACCATCTTAAATGTAAACCCATACGTCACAAGATGGGTTGCAAACTGGCTAAGTGACAGAACCCACAGGGAGAGAGTTGCTGGCGCCATGTCAGACTCCAAGCCGGTCACAAGTGGTGTCCCACAGGGCTCAGTCCTGGGCCCCCTCTTGTTCGGCATCTACTTTTCAGAAGTACAGGCAAACACAGGAGGATTATGGCTGACAAAGTTTGCAGATGACTGCAAACTGGGCGCCATAGTTGAAAACACATCAGACACAGATATCCTTCAGAAGGGTCTCATAGAAATGGATAACTGGTGCCAGAACCATGGCCTAAAGTTAAACGCCAAAAAATGCATAGTCATACCCTTCGGGAAAAACAAGGTTACCCCCAGCTACCATATAGGTGGCAATCTACTAAGCACAGAAGAAGTTATTAGGGATCTGGGAACCCAGGTTGTCAGAAACCTTTCGTTTGACACTCACGTTGCCAAGATAGTTAGGAAGACCTTCTACATTGCCCACCTGATCATGAAGGGATTCGCATCTAGATCAAGGGAGGTCATTGTTCCCCTATACTCATCACTCATCAGACCAATGATTGAGTACAATGCCCCATTCGGAATGTATCTTACCCGACACCTGCAGCAATTGGAAAGGCCCCAAAGGTTCCTCACCAAAAGGATAAAGGGTCTCAAAAATATATCTTATGCTGCCCGACTGAAGGATCTCCAGCTCTATTCAGTCGCATACCGTCTGCTCAGAGGTGACCTGTGCCTGACATACAAGGCCATGTCCAACCCGGAATTAATTGACATGCTCCACCTCAAAAAATCTAAATCCATCAGAACTACAAGAGGAAGAGACTTAAACCTTAACACAGTAATAAATAGGACGTGCTGGAGGGACAGATTCATCACCCAGAGACTCCCTATGCTGTGGAACAAAATCCTGGTACATGTGAGGCAGAGCACCTCGCTGGCTCTGTTCAAGAGAAATCTTGACCAATGGATGGGAGATCGCAAGTTTACCCCGGGGATCACCTCAGTGTCACTGCTGGACAGAGGCACGGCAAAATAACGGGCATAGTACCCTTCAAACTTAAGGGGTGGTGTAAGCCACAAAACTTTGGGCTAGGCTTATAAATGCCCTAGGGCAGATAGTCTAGTATGAACCTATGAACCTATGATGGAAATCTGTGGAATCCATAATATTACTGAAATATTAAAACAGGATGCAACCACCTGTAAAGAAAATACAACAGACTGTAGTACTGCAAGCCATACAGGAAGATGTGGCAATGTGCCCCAAAAGTCAGCCAGTTAGACACAGAACCAGACTAGAACTAAGCCAACTGACAGAGCAAGAAATAACTAACAGGTACTGCTTAGACAGACAGCTGGTGCAGTCTGCATGAATCAAGTGCACCCCCACACATGTCTGTGCATACATTGCTAGGCAACCCTACACCTGTCAAAACCAAAGGGCATTCCAATGGCATATGGGAGATGCTGTAGGAGTGTCCAAGACAGTTGTGAGTTGCATCTTCTCACCTCTCACAATTCCTGGCAGCAATTAGCTAATTTAAATGTTGTCAGGTGGGAAGTTTCACTGTTTTCCAATGAGGTCAAATCCCCTTTCCTCAGAACAGCGTGACAGCAGAGTTAAGGTTAATTATATTAAGTTAAGTGGCGAAGATACTAAAACCCATTGTATTTGGGTTTGGGGGTGTCACTCTGTGTAAAAATGTGTTAGTTTTCTGATTATTTTTTTTCCTTCAAAATTGAGTAACATTTAAAGTACTAAGCCTGAGTTATTCTCTTGGGTAACATAAAACCATTTTTCTTGCGACACACATTACATTTCTTCTTATTATCTTCCTTCTAAGTAAAATCTGAAATAATTTGCATGATTCTATTGATGTGACACTGGTCATTTTAATATCCAACCTAGAGTGTTTCTTTATCCCAAACTAGATTTTCATTTGATGTGCTATCACTTCTTGCGCAAGAAATTGCATTGTAAGAATTATGGAATCCTGTGAGATATATCTTTATTGCCTTCAAGGATTTACTCGACAGATAAAATCCTAAAAAATATACAAGTGGCATTTGCTGTAGTTTCTTTAGTCAGATAAACTGCTGGCAATTTCCAGGGATGGTACCTACTTGAAAATGAAACTGATCTTGTCAGCTCAATGACTTTTTTATAACATTCTTTTCTTCTCATTTTCTAGTCTGTAGAGCATTTAATTTAAAATGTGAAGGCAACATACAGCTTCTTTCACCACACTATTTCTACAGATTCTCCTACCTGCTAGTACATGGCAATGCTGTCTCAATACAGTACTGTACACAGAATCAAAGCAATGCTAGGGAAATACCAACCACAAACCTGTGTTGTAGTAATGACCACCAAACACAGGTTGAGAAATAAAGTGGATAATTCCCCTGAACAATTCATCCATCTGTAACTTCTGGTCAGTTTTATAAATTCAATAACAAATTTGTTACAATTTTGGCACTTCCTGTCTGTATACGAATAGCAGTGCAATTTTTAATTTGAGTAAGACTTCAATGAAAGGAGGTATTGTGTGCAAAAGGAAAGTTATGTACAGTTAGGTGCTCCCTTTGCCAAAATATTCACGTACTTTTTCAAGTACCATAATCAAAATTCTTGAGAATATCCATATTATTATTATTTAAAGGTTCAAAGTCAACAGTCAAAGTGAAACCTTGTACTGGGGTTATTATTAAAGTCTAATGGCTCATTGCTCTGTTATGAGATTCATTTTGTTTTTCAGGTTTTGAGATATCACGCTAATACAAAACTAATTCATCACAATGAGAGTCTGCCTTGGTTTGGTGTGGTTGAAATTGTTCAAAAATATGTGTGCGTTTCTGTACATATATCTATCTAGAGATAAAAAATATATACACACACATATATATATATATATATATATATATATATATATATATATATATATATATATATATATGGGTCTGGTTCATTTTGCTGAAAGCACATTTTGATGAATTTTATGTCAACAAGACCAAATCGCCGAAAACTCATTTCGCCGAATTTCATTTACTGAATATAGTAGTGGCAGTGTATATGCCCTGTTCCCCACTGTAGTGTGATCCTGGAGTTAGAATATATAGTTGGGGGGGTGGGGGCACAGCCCCCCACATTGGGGGGTTTGGGGGGCATACCCCCCACCTAGCTTGTTTTATACTATGCAGTTTCTGTTAACAGAGTAAGTAAGTACTTTTTAATCAAGCAAGGTGGGGCTATGCCCCCCACACCCCCAATGTGGAGGGCTGTGCCGCCCACCCCCCCCAAACTATATATTCTAACTCCAGGATCGCACTACATTAGGGAATAGGGCATATACACTGCCAGTACTATTTTTGGTGAAATTAAATTCGTCAAAATGAGTTTTCGGCAATTTGTGCTTTCGGTGATTTGGTCTTGGTGAAATACAAGCTGGCGAAATGTGCTTTCGGTGAAATGAACCCAATCCATATATATATATATATATATATATATATATATATATATATATATATATATAACTATGCACACACACACATATACATATATATATATATATATATATACATATATATATATATATATATATATATATATATATATATATATGTGTGTGTGTGTAAAAAACTATATATATATATTAATTTGGATCTACTTTAGCAGATCAAAAGTTCCGAAAACTGAAATTCTAATTCACAAAATGGAAGCAATCTTGCCCTGCTACAAAAATGTTAAAAACAATATATGCTTAATTTAAATTTTTTTTTTTTTTATTTTTATTTTTTTTATTTAACATTTGTTGACCGGGAATGTCCGACTAGGTTCCTCAGAGCCTGTTTTCAGTGGAGGCCCGGGGAGAAACGCTCCAGATGCATGTCTTTGGAATGTGGGAGGAAACCGGAGTACCCGGAGGAAACCCACACAAACACAGGAAGAACATGCAAACTCCACACAGAAGGCACCCCAGCTGAGAATCGAACTGGAGAACCTCTTGCTGTGAGGTGACAACATTAACCGCTGCACCACTGTGCCGCCCAAATTAGTGTTTATAATGGAACAGCTGTTATGTGTTCACCGCGATCTCCATTCAGAATGCCTGAGTGTTATTGAACATGGGCAGTACATGCTTCATTCTTACAAGTTTTGAAATGTTAAAGTTTTATTATTTTGAATTTGCGATTTTCTCGTCTAGTCAGTTAGAATTACTGTTTTCCAAACTTTTGATCTACTGAAGTAGATCCACAGACCTATATCCAATGTTTTGTTTTCTGGGTCTGTGTACTACAGTTGTCTGCAGTAACTTAATACAATACTATCATGAGATTAAGCATATATTTAGTATTGTAAAAGGAGCTTTCTATTAAAGTGATTTCCATTTCAATGGAAACTAGCACTTTTGTATTCTAACAACAGTGGACTAACCATAAGCCTCTTCAATATGCTTTATTGTACATGTTAAACTATAGGCATACTGTTTGCCTTAATTAGCAAGAAGCTCAGATTTTTCTGTGCCCCATTTCTCTTATTGCATGTTATTTGATGTTAAATTGTTTTCAAAGGCCTATTTAACACTTGCTTTTGTCTAATCTAGCCTGCATATAAAAAAAAGAAATTAAGGCAAGTCTTCTAACAATTAATACAGCACAAGCCACTGTCATCATTAAGGAGCTTGGAGATCGTAGCCCATTGTACAGACAGATAAAAAGTACTAGATCAGAAATTTGTAATCAGCAGTTAAGGGAGCGGTAGAACTCTGTCACAGCAGTTTATTCAGAGTAGCAAGGTGCCCTTGGCATTTACTGCATTAGAAGATATGAACTGCACCTCAGGCACAACCAGCTTCATTTTTATCTAGTCAGAGAAAAAAAAAACATTTTCACATTTGCACTACATAAATTGTTACTCTCATGCCACAGAGCAAGGCTAAATCATTTATTTCAATTGCTTTGCTGTTTTCAAACTACTTTCATTTCTAGTTAACTGCCTGGAAACTATTTCTTTTTATAACTATGATTCTAATTACTGAACATATCAAGGTTGATGGAAGGGCTTTGTAGCCATTTGTTTCTTTTCTGAGGTGTGTGGGTCATCATCTAATGTATTATGTAGAACCCTAGAGACAGGGTTATCCTGCCTAATTGGAAGGACTTTTTTGGTTTTTTTTAACTGGATTGTAAAACAGCATTTCCAAAATATATTCACTACAGCCATGCATGGATGTCTCCTTATTTGAATGCTCTCTTAAGGTACATTTTCTTTTTTAAACAGCGATATAATTTACTTTAAGATTTCTTAACATATTCTTTTTTGTTAATTGTTGACTGCAGGAAAACAGGCAAACATTAACTAGAAATATTTTTTTCAGTCATCTTCTATAGTCACTGACTGAGATCTATGTATGTCATTTATATGCAGGACAGCACAGCTTGGAAAGTTACTTCCTATAAAAAAATGAAAAAAAAAAGTTTCTATTTAGGGAAAATATTTGTATGACAAAAGTTTACAATAAAACTGTCTGACACAACAAATTGGAAATGTTGATGTGCAAACTACTTGACGCAGCATTAAAACTAACTTTACAATTATTAAAACTTTTCAGGGGGTTAAATACTCAACAACATGGGGGCAACATCACCCCACACCACTGCTACTTACATATAACAACTCCAAGACCATGTAGCTTAGAGTAAGATGAACCTGAGTATTTAGTAAAAGTGGATTTACATCTCCTGAAGCTAACATTATGTGCTGGCTGTGTGCATTACTAATCAAATATGCTATACTCCTGCTCAAGCCCATAACTCATAGCTACACTAAGGTACAAGCATGGCTCATGTAAACAATGTACACACAGGACTGTAAACAAGCTTAAGCTCAGTAAGCAAGTATATCTGAATGACACAACAATATGTTTGAACAGGCATGCAGGTAACACAAGTGTACATATTCCCATGCCTTACACGTACTGAAGTAAAAATGCAGGAATAATGGGAATGGAGTTACAGCACAATGGCACTGAATATACAGAACCAACTGATATTGCCAACATCCTGGCAGATAGGTTCAGTGCTAACTTTACCCCCCCTCAACCCCTAAAGGGCCTATCTCTATACCGGAAGAATGCAAAGTTCCTGTAATCATGGCTGTGCAGGTAAAAACCTCACTCTCCAAAGCTAAGAACAAAGCATCCATGGGACCTAACAACATCTCAGGCTGCCCTCTATACGAACTACAGAATGAACTGGCACCCCACCTAAGTACCATGTTCAGTCATAGCCTCACCTCAGGTTTTGTGCCCATTGAATAGCGCACCATAACAGTTATCCCACTCCACAAAGGGGGAGCCATGACAGACCCTGGGAACTACTTCCCCATTAGCCTGATGAGCCTGGTCTGCAAGGCCATGGGATGTATCATCATGGAACTCATAAACAAAGACATTGGAGCTCTCCAAACCCTGGACTCCACACAGTTCAGGTTTGTAAAAGGGAGATCATGTCTCCTAAACCTGATAGACTTCTTTAAAGCAGTCACTAAAGCTATAGATGAGGGTAAGGTGGTTCAGACAGCCTATCTAGATCTCGCCAAGGTGTTCGACACCATCCCCCTCTCTGCAATTATAGATAAACTCACTAAACTAGGTATAAATCCCTATGTCACAAGATGGGTTGCCAACTGGCTTACTGACAGAACCCACACTGTGAAAGTAGCAGACTCCAAATCAGACTTCAGACCAGTGATAAGTGGAGTACCACAGGGTTCAATCCTGGTTCCTCTCTTGTTTGGTATCTACTTTTCTGAAGTACAGGCTAACACAGAAGGTCTTTGGCTAACTAAGTTCACAGATGACTGCAAGCTAGGAGCCATAATTGAAACTCCTAATGATGTGGACATCCTGCAAAAGGGCCTCACTGAGACAGATGCTTGCTGTCAAAGCCATGGCCTCAAGCTCAATGCCAAAAACTGCATTGTCATCCCCTTTGGTAAAAATTCTGTACCCATGAACTACCACATAGACAGTAGTCTACTTAACACTGAAAGTGTGATAAGACACCTTGGGGCACAGGTGGACAGTAGTCTCTCCTTTGATAATCACATCACCACAGTGGTCAGGAAATCCTTCTACATGGCACACCTCATCACAAAAGGTTTCTCATCCAGAAAAAAGAGGTTATTGCTCCCCCCTACTCATTACTCATTAGACCAATTATAGAGTACAATGCCCCTTTTGGTATGTACCTCACAAGACATCTACAACAACTGGAAAGACCACAGAAATACCTCACAAAGAGGATTACTGGCCTCAAACAGATGCCCTATGCAGACAGTCTCAAAAAACTCCAGCTTTACTCCGTCGCATATTGCCTACTCAGAGGCGATCTCTGCCTAACATACAAAGCTATGCCAAACCCAGAACTGTTGGACATGCTCCACTTAAAGAAATCCCAGTCCCTCCGAGCTACATGCTCTAGGGACCTAAACCTTGCCACCACAATAAACAGAACATGCTGGAGGGATAGATTCCTATCCCAGAGACTTCCCATACTCTGGAACAGACTACCTATCTATGTCAAACAGAGCTCCTCATTAGCACTCTTCAAGAAAAATCTTGATGATTGGATGGGTAATAGCAAATAAACCCCGGGGATCACTTCTGTGGCTCTGCTTGACAGAGGCACAGGAAAATAATTTTCTTGGGTGGAGAAAGCCAGGGTACCTTTTAGGCTAGGCTTGTATAGGCCCTAGGGCCAATAGCCTAGTACCTACTTATGAACCTATGAACCTATAAAACTATGTATCAGTTGAGAAACATAAGGAACACCTCTGGACATAATTCCCATAAAAGCACTGATAGTGTAAACAATACTGACACTTGTGTCAGCAACATGCATGATGGGAAGGGTGGGAGCTGAGATACTTAGTACAGCCTAGATCAGTATGTAGTGGAATCCACAAGGGCCTGCCAAAGAAACAGAACTGTCAGAGTAGCATATTTCTTGAAGCGCATGCTGAAGTGTGTAATGCATAACGTATAACTACCACAGATGAGATATAGAACACTGGAAATGTGTGGCATGTCATGTAAATGTACTAGGATGGAAACTCTGGAAGATATTAATCATGAAAATGTAGTCCAATGACATCAATGTTGTGTGTCTGTGAATGCCACTGTATGCCTATGGAAATGATTAGTTGTGTGTGAAAAGAAGACCCCCCCAAGACAGTTCACCCCAAGAGAAGTAATCAGAAAGATATATGTGTCTTATGTCAGTATTGTGTAATGACAGATGTTGCATGCACAGTTTCACATTATTAAACGTGATGGGAGTGTATAGCAGTTGTGGCTTATGTGTGTAGTTCCTGATGTTGCCACACATACACAAATTAATGGAATCTGATAAAGTACACCTCTGAAGGCAGTGTACTATCATGTCCTAAATCAAAATGTCTCCCTGATTGAGCATTGTGCAACACAGCGATGATACCTGGATCACAACACACAACATACCTCACTGACATGGGCAACAGTATCATCAGGTAGTGAATCAACTGTAGAAAATGCTAAGGGTCACACACAACTTGCACACACTGTTTTATAACAATGTTGGTGTCCTCCTTGCATCAGCCACTACCTCCATTATGTAGTTGTCAACACAGCCATACTGCCAGAGGCAAACTCTCAGAAGTGTTTGCCAAAAAACAACAAACTTCAGTGCTATTTCACAACAGCGGTGACTTACTGGTCTTTGTGCTAACCATTGTGCAGTGGAATACATCATTATACACAGCATGCTCATAAGGAAACATGGGATTTAGTGACTGGACACCACCTCCCCGTCCCAAAAACATAACAAACTATCATAACAAACAAACTATTATGTGTTGTGAAAACTATGTAGCATGAGGCACACCAATATCTTTTGAATAAGCCATTCTTGCCTGTAACCACTGTAATGTGAAAAAGATCATAGAAGACATGCGTGACTGGATTATAACATATGCAATTTAAGTTATGTACCTCTTCGCTTGTGCACTAACTGAAGATGTGACACAAAACTTCATATCACATTTTTCAGGCAGCATATACTTAAAGGGATAACTTATACATAGTACACAAATGCATATGGCTACCATTAAAAGAATTACAAAAGTTAACATTTCTCACCCCAGCTGTAAGAGTCTACAGTAAGTAAAACTGTAATTATCAATTGCTTTTGCAAAGCTAATCCCACACAGACTTGAACAACAGGCTTCTTGGGTTCATAGCTCATAGAGTTGTATATCATCCACTGATGCTACAGAGAGAACTGCATCTGAAGTCTCATAAAGCATACACTTGAATCTCATAATGTGGCTGAAGTCTGTTGCAATGGTTAGCCATCCTCTAAATAATATTCTGTTGCTCAAAAACCTTTAGTCCTATTAGTGCTCACAGTAGTGTTGGTTTGCATGTCACCATCTGTTGAGTAAGCCAGTCCTGTCTATTATTATTGTCCTCCACAATGACATGACAAGATTCAGACTCCTGCCTATCTAGGTCCACAGTCTAGACAACTGCATGTTAATGCTGATGTCATAGAAGAGGTAACTGTTACCATTGTCAGAAAGCACTTAATTGCATTGGATGAATTCAGTGGTGCATTTGAAGCCATATAACTTACATAAAATGTGTTTGAGTTAGCAAAATGATGTAGCCATATAAATAAATAAATACATGTTCATCATAAATTTATTTTATCCACATCACATCTGTTGATGAATCTATTACTATGCAATTCAGATTATCTGTTATACAAACCCAGCAGGTGATAATAGTTGTATTTGAACCACTACCTGTCTACATCAACATTTTAAATATCTGTGTATTACTTCCTTTTCTCACAGGAGACTTTAAACTACAAGTGTCAGAAAGCACCCACTTCAGGGTTTGACTTAAGCATTGTTTTGGAATACTCATATACCCCCTAAAACCCTAAAACGTGTCAACCCGAGGAAAGCAGCTGGTCCTGACAACATCATGGGCAGGGAATTTAGGGAATGTGGGACAGAACTGGCTCCAGTACTCACTGACATATTCAACACTTCACTCCATCTAGCCAGTGTTCCGAAATGCTTCAAGGAGATGACTATCATTTCTCTACCCAAGACACCACAGCCAACAACTCTGAATGACTACCAACCAGTTGCTTTAACCTTGACAGTAATGCAATTGGATTCTGAGCTTCCTTACTGAAAGGCCTCAAAAGGTTCATGTGGGAGACAACAGCTCTGGAATTATCATCCTGAACACAGGAGTACCACATGGGTGTGTCTTAAGCCCTCTCCTTTCACTCTGCTGACACATGACTGCATGGCTACACATGAGAAGAACAGGATCATCTAATTCACAGATGACACCACTGTTATAGGCCTGGTCAAAAGACTGAGAGGAGGAGGCTTACAGGAACGGGATTGAACAACTATTTCTCTGGTGTGACAGCAACAATCTAGCACTGAATGTCAGCAAGACAAAGGAGTTGATTGTTGATTTCAGAAGATCTTCACTCAAACCTCTAGTGATGAAAGGGAAGACAGTGGAAAGGGTCAGGAGTATAAAGTTCTTGGGTGTTCATCTCATGGAGAATTTATCCTGGTCAGTCCATGTATCCAGCACAGTCAAAAAAGCACAGCAATGCTTGCACTTTCTAAGGAAATTTAGGAAGGCAAATTACCAGGCTCCATACTTCAGACCTTTTATAGGGGAACCATTGAAAGTGTCCTGACCAACAGAATTGCAGTCTGGTATGGGAGCTGTAATAATCAGGATTGAAAAGCTCTCAAGAGTGTTGTAAGGTTAGCAGAAAGAATCATGGGCACCTCCTTTTCTCCTCTGGAAGATCTACACAAATGCTGGTGCATCAACAGGGCCAAAAAGATTTCCAGTAATCCAACACATCCTGCCAATGGTCTGTACACTCGCCTATCCTCTGGCAGGAGATACCAAAGCCTCCTGTGTAAGACCACCAGTCTGAAAAACAGTTTCTTTCCGCTCTCCATTAGACTGTTGAACTCTTGGGAAAAATGAACCATGAAAGGCTTTACCAGAAAGGCTCATCCAGACTCTGCTACACTTGTTTGTGAAAGGTTAGTTTTTTGTTTTATTTTTTTATTTTTATTTGCCTTGAATACTTTTTGAATTTTGTAGTTTTTTTTCTTTACTTTTATTTTGTTTTTGTTTAACAGCATATTAAAACTTAAAACTCTCTTAAACAGTCTCTCTCTCTGTTCTGGAGCAGAATTTTCCTCCTCCTCCCACCCATTTTAAGTTGTCTTGTTAAATACCACTGTCTCTAGTCTTATGTTAATCTTACCATAATCTGATTTCTATCTCACTTCTACTTTCTCTCACTTATTTCAAAAGCTGTCAGTAATCACAAAACCATGATTTTGAAACCACCCCTTTTTAATTTTTTATTATTATATTTTCATTACAGCCCAAAAATATAAAAAAATAAAAAGTAACCACCCTTTCAGTTTTAAAAAGTGTTTTTAAAATAGTAACTAACACTAAAACTCTTAACTTTTTAAACAGGTAAAACTCCAAGTACTCTACTTTCATATACTTCTCTCACAGTGCAGTGTGCAATCTTTTCTTCAATCTTACCTTCTTTTATCCTGTTACTGCACACTTTCTAATACCTAAAAAGATCAATCTACTTTTACTTAAAGTAGACTTTTTTCTATCTGTTAAACCTAGCACTTGCTCCTACAGTACTTATTACGGGATGATGTCCTCCTCTCTCTGGTGAACCTGACCTGTGAATGAATGAGGCAATGCAATGCCCTCATGTACATGTACACAAAACCTCCTCTCCTCCCACAAAACACAACACATACATGGAGATGCAACTACCACGGCCACCAAAGAGGCTGAGCTTCTCTCTCAACATAGGAAGACCAGTCAGGAGGAGAAGGTTACCACACACACTATAGACCCAGTCTCACAGTACCATCACAATCACTCAAAATCATACACACATAAACACACAAATGAATCTACAAAATGCCTTCTACCAGCACCTGCAGGGCTGATGGATAAAAGGCAATCCCAGGCAAAACAAAGATAAGACACTAAGTAAAAAAAAAACTAAAAACTCTAAAAAAAAATCAAAAGCAAATAAAAAAAAAAAAAAAAAAAGACTCAAAGAAAAAATCATAAGGCCTTCTATAACAAAGGTTAGAAACCTGGGGGCTAATAAACCAACCCCACTCATGCTCAGAGAAGATGACTGATGATACAAGATTACTGATCCTATAGACATTACCAACAGACTGGCTGAACATACTTCCAAAAAAAACCCCCCCCCCCCCCAAAATCCCCCCTCAAAAGGAAAGATATCTATACGCCTCCGCCCAACCCCCCAAGTCTCTCCAATGAAAAACAAAGCAAAAATCCAATGAAGCAAACAGTGATCCCCGGCTGTGTGCTCCACTCAACCTCCACGGAAAGGAAAAGGAATTAAACCCACAGCTAGGGTAGTTGTTTAATCCTTCTTACTTCTTCTGCAACTGTGGGTGACAACTGGGGTCACTGCAACTGTGGTCCCCAACTTCCGAAAGTCTCCGGTCTCACCCGACCCTTAGGCCCTTATTAGCTTGAGCCAGAAGCCTTGGATCATAGAGAGAGGATGGGACCTCCCCATAATAATAACATAGGAATTTTCCATCTTTTGGATCCATCCCAGTTTGGCTTTGGCAAAGGCAGATCATGCCTTCTAAACTTGGTGACTTTTGAAACAGTTTTCAAAAAAGAAAGCCATTGAAAGGCAGTCATACACCCTACCTCCCGACTGGCAAAGGGCCTTTGATACAATACCACTTTCGGGTATTCAAAAAAAAAATCAGCTAAATGCTAACACCCACACATCACAAGATGGGGTTGCAACTGGATTGAGTGACAGAACCCACAGGGTCAGGTTGCTGGCGCCCCATCAGACTCAAAAAGCCTGTCACAAGTGGTGTACCACAGGGCTCAGTCCTGGCCTCTCTTTTAAGGACCAGAAAATGGTCTCACAGAATGGAGCCAAGTTAAAAAAGTAAAATGCCAAAAAATGCCAAAATACAAAAGAAAAAAAAAAAAGGGAAACCCTAAGGTTAAAATGCAATCCAATCCACTGAGTAAGAAGAAGTTATCAGGGACCTGGGGACCCAGGTTGATAGTAGTCTCTGTCATTCACACAATAGTAAGTAGTTAGAAGAAGACCTTCATCTACATTGCTTATCATGAATGAAGGGATTCTCATCTAGATCAAGGAGGTCATAGTCTCCCTACTCACTCATCATCAGACCAATGATTGATTACAATGCCCCCCCCGAATGTGGTCTGACCCGACACGACAAGCAGCTGGAGAGGGCACAAAAAGTTCTCACCAAAGGATAAAGGGTCTCAAACATCTGTCCTATGTAGCCTAGTATGAACCTATGAACCTATGAACCTATGACTTCTGTTAAATAACTAGCCTGTCAAGGGGTTTATTTTATGGATGTGCAATAACTAAGTGCAATACTAAGGTAGCTCACCTACACACTGAAGGACTGTAAAGTACAATATACAAACTGTGCAGTGATTCAGTCTAATCATAGATATGCTGCTATTGTTTCAATTTTACTTTGACAATATTACCTTCATATTGTTCCTTGTCTTCCTTGTCTCCTGTTCTGGGTGGATGTGGGTCACTGCTGTCCTACTTTACTTACAAATTGCTACTTATTAAATTTCTACTATGATATTTTATCAATGTTTCTCTATCTATATGTGCAACTGTTTCCTGCATTGAGAACGAAGCACTGTAATTTTGTTCAGCTACACTGCTTCATAGCTCTAAATGACAATAAAGTTTTCTTTGACTTGACTTGAACTAATGGCCTGAAAAATGTATTGCACAACTCATAGTACAGTTCAAGGCTGTCTTCAGGCCAATTTCAGTCACATAATGTTCTCTTTTCCTTCCACTCCAGTAACAAAAGTTATATGGGTGAGATAGCCCATTTTATGAGCAGATATTGTGTGTGTAAACTTCATAGAGAATTATCACCAATACCAATAAAGTGTTAAGCGGCATTGTTGTTTCCTAAATAAATCTGTGTTAATATATGCAGTAGTGCTGTATTCATTGCATGTCTGTTCTAAGTTTATGCAGTCAATTGCTACATTAGTTGCAGATATCCCCTGCAGTCACAGCTGTTGGGGGTCTACATCCATGGCTGCCAACAAAGGTATGACGGCTGTTTAGTTTACTTAATGTATGCAAACATACCACTCAAGTGTCACAGTTTTTCATAATGTAATTAGAACTGCCTAATTTTTCTGTCACATGATTACCATATAAATGATTACCTGGAATGCTATGTATTACCAGCACTGTGTACAGAACACCTTGTTAGTTATGTAAGTCCATATTATGTGAAATTGTTCTGTGTAGTTGTGTACCTGCTTTTGTTAGTGCTTTGCCCATATTGTCCCACGCTAACAGCTTGAGAGCTATGTACATGCTACATCAGCTATCAAAAAATTATAGTCACTGTACTCACAACTGGCACTGCATGCCTGTACAAGTATGTAGTACCACTGTTTTCAGGGATATCATCTGTGATGTCACTAATGGTATATTTTTTTCATTCTCCACCCCTTATCTGCTTTAATTTATTATTGTTAATTATTATGATTTAATATTACTATATTTTGTTAAACTTTAATTTATTATTATTTATTATTATTATTATTCAATATTAACATATTTTGTTAAACTAACTGTTTTGTTGGCCTTATGGTTTAATTCATACTAGCTTGCTGTTAACATACTGACAGTTATGTTACTTAATGTTGTGTTACACATAATATACCTTAATACATATTTGGATTAATAAATATGTTCCATTCTGTTAATACTAACATTGGTTTGGTTATTACTAATCTTAACTTATTGTTCTAAGTACTTTACTACAGTGCATCAAAGTTGTCAGCTTCCTCATGATCTGTTTACCTTGTCTCCTCTGGCCATGGTACCAGGTCCCAGCACATCTGGAACCCAGCTTGGTGGTGGCCCCTCTGCTGCCCCTACACTACCTGCAGGGTCGGGCAGTACCACCACAAGGGACTTGGACAGGCCTCCCTCTGGGAGCTGTGGTGGAGGGGGATTTCTCACCCGTGACAGACTGCCAGGTTTGGTGCAAAGGATCAGAATTTGTGGGTTTGGATGACACCTGCGTTGTATTGAGAGCCTGCTGTTCACCCTGGTAGGGCAGAGTCACCCTGGTGGCTAGCCTCTACCACTGTCTCCCTTGGGGCATTGACAGAGCAGTGCCGACAGTCCCATGGGTGGGGATGTGAGTCACATTGCTTCCTTGTGGAGGCAAATTGGACTGAGATTCCACAACATCCTCCCCATCCAAGGAGTTCACCCCCCCTCTTGTATCACACACCACCCTTGTCTGCTGCCTTATCTATCTGCAGAAGCTTCCTCACCTACCCAGCTTACCTCCCCCACAGGTACCCATGTCCCTTCCTCATCATTCCACTTTCACCTTAAAAAAAAAAAATAGGCATCTGTCCCAAAAAAAAAAAAAAAAAAAAAAAAATATATATATATATATATATATATATATATATATATATATCATCACATACATAGCTCTCCATTTCGCACACATGTCCACTGGGCATATATAATTTGGTCCAATTGGCTTAACAATGGAATTATGTTGTTGTCACCCCTCTCTCTCTGGGGGTGAGAGTCCAAAGTCATCTACAAATTCTGTAAAGGTGCACAGTTGCTGTACAAGAAATTGATAGCTATGGTTCTTTGCTACCCTTCCTGCACATACCTACCTGGCTTTCACTATGTTTTTTCCCCTGCTTGCACCCATTTCACCACTTTCCTATCTTCCCAGTTTTCTTCTTTTATATATTTTTAGCTATGACCCTATGACGCTGAACGACCCACAGTGTCACACAGCTTCGCTAAGCTCAGCTAAATGGAGCTGCATTGATATATGTGTTTTAAAATCATAATAGACACATGCAAAATAAACACCTGCCCCTATTCCAAACCCAAGACCATCTCACCTGCAGACCACTGCATTAACCTGCCACACCACATAGCTCTTAATTAAAGGAGGTGGTTTAAGCAAAACAATAATTGCAAGTTACAGTCATTAAGTATGTTTCAGAGGAGCTGCGCATCATGCCACATTTCTCAAACTTGATTAAAAAGTAATGGAAAAAATGTGAGTGTACTTTGTACTCTGGTGCAAGAATACACCACTAGACAGCCAAGGACATGATAATGGATGTAAGTGAGGTCTGTGATAGCAAGTAAATGTGCCCTTTTATCAGCAATATTTAAAAATACACCTGCTAAGGCATTATTGGCAAAATGCATGTTCATCTGGGACTCTGCTGCAGAATACATCGATATAAAGCCATGCACATAATGATGGATGGGAAAAAAAGTATGTCACAGCCTGTATGCATGCAGTTATATCTTGCAAATACACCTGCTATAGCAGTGAATCAGTAGTTTAGTCTGGTAAATCCCTTGCATGCAGTATGTTTTGCCACACACTGTCCTCGTTTCAAATCATATTGTGAAGTTAGCAATTAATTAATAACTGAGTCATGCACTCTTTATCCAGACAGTACATTTCAAATGAAATATCTGCTTTTCAATGATGGAAGTTACAGGCCTGCAGATAAGAACACACTTCACATATGCCTGTGGCAAAACTGTAAGTGCATAAAGTGTCATGTCATGCATTAATATGCATTCACAGAGAATTTTAACTCAGGTAATGAAAATAAAGCCACTACTATCGGAGTGCAGTACACAATCCTTTCAAACTCACAGTGCAGATTAGCACAGCTGCACAACTAACATACATATTTGAAGTTCCTGCTTGTAACAAGGACTGCCAGCATACATGTTCCAAATGAGTGCCAGACTAACACATGGCCTGACAGTTGCCCAAATGGTAGACATATTCTTATATTTATCCCCTGTGTTGCTCAAGGATACAACAAACATGTTGCCTAGTACTCTGTTAGTGATACCGATAACTGTGCAGAGTCTTCACAAATGTCAACAGTGGACATCGTTGCTGATAAGATTGCTGTGTATAGAGCTTTTATTCACAAGTACCTACAGCTGTTAGTGGGAAGAGTAATGTCCTCTTGTCCTACTGTATGAGGTTGGGTATTCAACAGGTTTGTAATAGTGACAACAGTGTATATAGAGCTTTACATGTATTGCAACATAGTACTGCAGAGCATAGTAGTACAGGTATTAATGTACTGTTGTTTCCTTTCTTATCACAGGTGACCAGGGGGTTGGTGTCTGTCCCCTCAAAACCTGATGTCAATGTTTCTTCAGACTCTAATGATGATGGTGGCCACAGTAAGGCACATGTGGGGGGTTTGGGGGCTGACTCTGTCCCAGAGGTTGACATCCTTCTTCTTCCTCCCTCATTGTCACCTCATTCAGTCAGTATGCTCATACATACCCAGTCACCAGAGGCCACAGAACTTGGACAGTCAGAGGGTGGGAACATTGAACAGGAAAGTGAGGCAACTGTGGCTCCAGTGCATACACTGGCCATACCCAGAGAGCTTGCAAGGTTCTACACAGTCAGATTGCTAGGGGTGCTTTGTAGGAGGGCTGCTGTCCATCCACCACATGTTGCAGGTATCACATCCCAGGTCACTCCTTGCATGTTTCAGGCCATCATAGAGGCACAGGCACATTCTGAATGGAACTCCAGATGTATGCTTAGGGTTATGGATGCAACACAGTCTGACATCCGTGACTGCCTCCACCGCATTGGTGACATCCTGGATTGGTTCACTGATGCAGTGGAAAAAAAGCTGGACTGAGACAGTGGCTGTCTTGGAATGCACAGTCTCTGTGCTGGAACTTCTAGTTGGAGTTGACTGTCAGACTCGTGGATGTAAGTCAGCAACCCCATCTGATGAGAGTCCACCTGGCCATGCACAATCATGCTCCTGTAGTGGCAGTACATCTACTCCTACAGAGAGGAGTGTGCTGTCCACGCCAAGGCATGGCAGGCCATGGGCTCATGGTCATGGGTATTCCCATGGAGGACATAGTCTCAGCAGACAGCAGTCACTGACAGGTACTAGCACGGCATCTGACCTTGGGTATGGAGATGCCAGTGCAACTCCTGGCAGAGTCAGTTCAATACTGGGAAATTAAGCTATATGTCTGACACACAGAATGACTATATAAATTAACATGTACTTGTGTAATGCATTGTTGTTTTGCCATGCCACTTGTAGTTGTTACTGACAGATACTGTATGCTGACATTTGTAATGAGTAAGCCACATAATTTTGTGTACCTTATGTTGTATGATGTTGTAATGGCTGTATACTTACCCAAAGAAAGGCATGTCATGGACCTGTTTCTGTTTCTGTTTCAGGATTCTGTTGGGGCACTTATGGAGACAAAGCCACAATAAACCCATAGATGATACAGCACAGGATGGAATGTCAGCATAGAAGAAATATGTCTTCAGCAATGTACACCATATAGATGCATGGCTCCATAGTTTCATGTGTGTATAACAGGCTAAAATTGGCAATGGTATCATTCACCATACTTATGCATCTGTAATCTGTGAAAAGGTCTGATACCCTTAATAAGTGTCATCAGGGTTTTGGGAGCTAACTCATCTACAAGCTGTGGTGATGGAGATGAACCATCTACAAATTCCCCTGTGTCTAGTACAGACATTTGTCAGACACCAGTTATGATTGTATTGTTCTGAATCCCATTGTGTAACCTAACATGATGCATATTACAGCAGATGTGTGATTCACATGCATGGGGAGCCTGTTTCATATAGGGTTTACTGTCTGTGTTACATACCTGTCTCTCAAGCATGTACTATTTATACCACAGTGCCATTGTAGGTGTGTAGAACAGGTAAGATGTGTTAGTCCTATCATGGATATGTGGGAGATACATAGTGGGATCTGATGCCTCCCTGTATGGCAACCGTACATATTCCCTCCATAGCATTTAGGAGGCAGACTATACACGTATGGTGTTGACAATGACTCTATAGTGCATGTTATCTACACTGTCTATTGGTGTACCATGGAACTTGTGTGGCTGCTACAGTTTTAAGATATGCCTGTGTAGTGACATAGCAAGGGTGCCACTGCACACAATGATAGGTGTGATGAGTGCCAGATTAAGTATAGCAATGACAATCTGGGATTTACATCCCATACATTTCTGTATAGGTTGTACAAAATTTTATGCATTCCCACATCTTACCGACCAGTGAAAGTAAAAGGCTACATTACTAGTGTAATAACGCCATGAGCAATGGCTTAGCTGTATGTGGTGTGTGGGTACTACATTATTTTCCAGGGGTGGGTGACTTCCCAAATGATAGTATTGTGCAGTCATTGGCATTTAGTATTTGTCAGTGACTCAACAACTAAATGTGTGTCTCAGGCCATCCTGGATAACTGTTGGTTCTGTGTGGGATACAGTGTCAGCTCCTAATATGCAGTCACCTGCTAATGTAGTCAGTCAGAGGTCACTGACAGTGGCTGTGACTGAAGAGAAAGAATGGCTAGAAGAGGTATGCCATTAATGATAACTGGGGAAATCCACTGGATACTGGCTTCATTGCAGTTAAGGTCTCCCAATGCTATCTTCCCAGATTATGTCTGTCAGACACTTGCCTATCCACCAGCTGCCATAACACTCTGTAGATATCAGATACAGTTTCCAGCAAGGCCTGCTAGCTTAATATTGTCCAACACCTTCACAGGCCATGGAAGGTGGAGTGAGTCATATTTCTGTCATGCATTGTGTGAGGATAGGTGAAGGCTGTCAGCCTAGTCAGATAGACATTTGTAGATAATTCTGTCATTTGTAAATATTAATATAAGCCATAGGCTTGTTCTCTTAAATTGGGAAAATGGTGTTAAATATGGAACTGCAAAAATGTAACAACAGTGCACTCTGCTATAACAAAACTGATAAATCAATTCTTTGTTGTCAAAACTAGGAGCCCAGATATCTAGATAAAGCATTCTGCCTATTGTTTTTAGGCCAGAGTTAATGGCTAGAATTTGCATGTATAATTTTGTTTATTGCTCTGGTTCCTGACCAGCTGCAAGATCAAAATGACTATTAATCTCAGAGAGTCTATTAGCCAGGGAACCAGAAAGAAATTATGTCAACTGAATGAATCAGTGGTACTGTGTTATGAATTTAAGGACAGAAAGAAGAGAGCATTTTGAGCATTTGTCTTGAGAACATCCAACTCACCACTCTGCCTGTGTCTATATGTAAGGAGGATTTTAGAACTATGTTTTCTATTGGATAGAGCTAGGAAATAGGAAGATTAGACTAGTTTTTGTTTCTGTGATGTCAGAGATTTTTTATTATTTTAAGTATTTCTCTGTGATCTCTGAACTTCTGACTAGCACTGTGTTGTAAGTATTGTCCTTTTTATTATTAAATATTTTTAAAGCTTTCAACTGTGGCTGTTTTGTGTAGAGATAATTTAAGCTCTAAGAGTACATTGAATGTATATAGTGATACTGTACCAAGTCACTCCAAATAAGTCTTGACTGTTTGGTTGCACTTACCATTTGGATAATAATAATATTGTACAGTATAATTGGACACCCTTTCATAAGGGCCTGTGAGTAGCTGATAAATATTGGCTGGGTGGTGGCAGTGATTTCTACCATATAGTCTGGGTAAAAGTAGCACAGCTGGATAACCTGTGCCAGCCTTCCCCAGGAGTGTCTGTGTGGTTGTATAAACACTTATCTCAAAGTGTGTGTGTGTCAGCTACTTGGGCAGGGACACGAAGCACTGGTTGAACAGAGAGGGTGCTGGAGGTTTTAGCTTGCCCACTAGGCTAAGATATGGACCCTATAGCTGTGCCAGTGGGGAGTCTTGTTGTGAACCTGGAGAGAAAGGGGAGAAACCAGCCCCAGACTGACTGTGATCTCTGTGTACTCTTAAGGGAAATTGTACTTTACTGTGTGTGTATTTGTTATTCTTTCCCTATATGGATGCCCCTCACTGGTGTTAGTGGTGAGGATTGAGGCTCCTTGATTGCTGGGCCAGTGCACAGGCATCACATATTAATTGTTTGGCAGTGGTGGGATAGCCACACCACATATTAATTGGTTGGCAAATACTAATTGGCTTGTAGTGGTGTGGGTCGAGTGAATTCCTATAGCTTGTTTACAGTTATCACTGAATGTGTTTTGTATTCTAAATCAGTCATGCAGTGAATACTCAGAGTTCAGATCACAATTGTTTTATTTCTTTTGCTAGCTTAGTTAGTCAGTGAGAGCAGGGAGCATGTCAGGAGAGGAGTATGAAAAGGTGACAAGGAGCCAGTTGGCTGAGATGTGCCAGGCTAGGGGACTGGTGTATGGAAACCTGACTAAGGCAGACCTGATTACAGTCTTGGTCACAGCTGCATCAGTAAACAGCAACCAGGAGGATGATCAGACTGGCAGTGGAGATGTACCACCCTCAGAGAATGGACAGCTCAACCTTTCTGCAGAGGACTTAAAAATCCATCTGGAGCTAAAGAGACTTGAGTTGGAGGCCAGGCATTGGGAAATAGAAGCAGCTGAGAGACTGAGGCATCTAGAGAGTGAGGAGAATGAGAAACTGCTACACCTGGAAGCTGAGGAAAAGGAGAGGCAGAGGCAGCATGAGAAGGAGATGCTGACTCTTCTCCAGAGTCATGGAGGTAATGGAGAAGGGAGTAACTGGACCCCAGAAGCACAAAAGGTCAGTAAATTTCTTCTGCATTTTACAGAGGAGGATAATTTTGATAGTTTCATTCATATGTTTGAGAGGGTATGTAAACAGTATGACGTTGACCAAAGGCTATGGGTATGGTTCCTGACATCCTTACTCCATGGTAAAGCTGTAACTGTGTTGTCTAAAATGTTTGACGTTGACTGTTTTATTTATACTTCTGTTAAAAACTGTTTGTTAGAATTGTTTAAGCTAACACCTGAAACACATAGGAAAAAGTTTTGTGAGCATAGACACAAGGCAGATGAAAGTGTGTGTAAATATGTTGCTGAACTGAGCACTTATTTTCATAGGTGGGTGAGTGCATGCCAGGTCATCACTTTTGAAGGGCTAGCAGACCTTTTGGTGAGGGAACACGCCCTTAGCACTTTGCCTTAGGACATGAGGTTCTGGTAAGCTGTTAGACAATGTGCTACTTTAGATGAGTTGGGAAAGAAGGGGGACCTATGCCTAGCAAACAGGGCATCCCTGCACAGGAAAGAGGCCCCCAGTACTGCTCATGGGTCTGAAGTAACCCATGGGAGCAGCACATATTTCCCCAACAGAATCTGTTAGTAGCAGGAGAACCCACTAGTCCAGGTACATGTCCAGGACCTAGTGTTAAATGTTTTGAAGGTAACCAGTTGGACCATGTGGCATGCAGATGTCCATGGAGGCAAGGTGGGGAACAAAATCTGAGAGAGCCAGTAAGTGGGAAAGACAAAATGCCAATAGTAGGTTGTCTTGAGACAACAGGGGTACCGAACTACCTTCCTGCAGATGCCCAGATAGGGAAGGAATTGGATGAGGCAGTACCATGAGTTTATGCAGTTGCAAGAGGTCAGGCTAGGAGACAAACATGTGGGTCTGGTAGCCTGGGGGAGACCCATACAGACTGCATAATTGCAGCCAGGACTGGTGAGGTGGTTACTTCAGGGAAGGAGATACTCTGTAGCAGTGAGACTGAAGGTGAGCCAAAGCTGCTTGTGGATACTGATGTTCCCTTGGACAGAGTGACTGCAAAGGTAGAAGTGAGGAGTAGTAGTACCCAGGCTGACAGTGAGGCACCACTGTCAGAGGATGCCAGACTTCCTGTGTAAGAGGAGCTGGGAAGAGTTACAGAGAGATATGAGACAGGCTCAGCTCTCAGACCCTGCATTGCAAGGCCTGAGGCAGGTAGCTAGTAAGGCATCTGATTCTCAAGGGAAGGGCAATTCTGTTTACCTGGACAAAGGGTTACTGCATAGAGACTGAACTCCTGAGGGAGGGCTAGGAGGTTAGAGAATACAGCAGTTGGTAGTGCCTACAGCCTACCATCTGGTGCTTCTAGCCATAGCCCATGATATTCCCTTTCCAGGTCATATGGCCATAAAACGTACCAAAGAGATGTATTATGCAGAACTTCTATTGGCCTGGAATTTCCAGAGATGTAACCAGGTACTGCAGGACCTTTGAGCAGTGCCAAAAGGTAGGCAAGGCAGGAGAATAGATGAAAGCTCCTTTGATGCCTTTGCCTGTGATTGAGGAGCCATTTCAAAGGGTAGCTATGGATATTGTGGGGCATCTGAGTACCCTAAGTTCCACAGGGAAAAAGTATATCCTAGTGGTAGTGGATTATGCTACATGATACCCTGAGGCAGTGGCTCTGTCCTCCATTGATGCAGAAAAAGTGTCAGATGCTTTGTTAGAGATTTTCAGCAGGGTAGGTTTACCAAAAGAAATACTGACTGACAGAGATGCCAATTTCATGTCAGACCTGCTGGCTTGTCTGTGGAAGTACTGTGGGAGGAAGCACATGAAGACCACCCCCTACCATCCCAAGTCTAATGGTCTTGTTGAGAGGTTAAACTCTACAATTAAGTCCATGCTACAGGCATTTGCAGACCAGTTTAAGAGGGAGTGGGACAAATATTTGCCCCATCTGTTGTTTGATTACAGACAGGTTCCCCAGGAATCCACAGGTTTTTCACCCTTTGAGTTGCTGTATGGAAATAGGGTGAGGGGACCTCTAGATTTAATTCGAGATGAGTGGGAAGGTGAGTGTGAACCTCACAAGGAGTCTGTTGTGGCTTATGTCCTAAACCTCAGGACATGGTTCAGGTAACACATGAGCCTGGCCCAGGAGAACCTCGCAGAAGCCCAACAACAGAAAAAGATGTGGCATGACAGGAATGCTCGAGCTAGAGAGTATGCTGTGGGGCAGCAGGTAATGGTTCTCATTCCTGTCAGACACAACAAGCTGCAAGCAGCTTGGGAGGGACCCTACAAGGTGGTAAGAAAGGTAAGTGATGTTAACTACATGGTGGAACTGCTAGGCAGGAGGCAGGGGCACAAATTGTACCATGTTAACATGATGAAACCTTACCGTGATAGGGAGGCCCTTGTGCTGAACGTTTGCAGTGGATTGCAGGAGGAGTCTGATGGAGATCTGGTGACTGATCTCCTCAGTGAGGCTCGGACTGTCACCTCAGTGGAAATGGTAGCAGTGTCCCAGCAGCTATCTCCTATCCGATTTGAGAAATCTGAGCAGTGTTACAGGAGTTTAGGGACATCTTCACTGGGAAACCAGGGTGCATCCACCTGGTGCAGCACCAGCTGGATACAGGACCGCAAAGGCCTATTAGGCAGGCACCTTATAGGGTGCCAGAAGGAGTAAGACTTTGAGGGAGGAGATACAGGAGATGTTGGAACTAGGGTAGATTTAAGATTCCAACAGCCCCTGGGCCTCCCTAGTGGTGCTGGTGCTAAAGAAGGATGGCAGCACCAGGTTCTATG
The DNA here is from genome assembly GCF_019279795.1 of Protopterus annectens. Classification (NCBI taxonomy): domain Eukaryota; kingdom Metazoa; phylum Chordata; order Ceratodontiformes; family Protopteridae; genus Protopterus; species Protopterus annectens. Next base: position 1,278,760,355 of record NC_056729.1, read on the forward strand.
TGGACTACAGGAAATTAAATATTCACACAGAGTCAAATACTAACCCAGTGCCTAGGACAGATGAGGCACTAGAGCAGCTGGGTGGAGCTAAGTATCGTACAACCATTGATCTTACCAAGGGTTACTGGCAGGTGTCCTTGACTCTCAGTACTTGAGAGAAGTCAGCCTTTGTGACTACTTTTGGCTTGAATTAGTTCACAAAGATGCCCTTTGAGATGAAGAATGCCTCAGCAACTTTCCAGAGGCTAGTAGATCATATCCTAGCAGGAGCAGGAGGATTTGCCCTTGCTTACTTATATGATATTACCATCTAAAGCCATTCCTGGAAGGAGTGCTTTCAATATGTCAAGGAGGTGCCGGGCAGACTACAGTGGGCAAGGTTGACCAGTAAGCCAAGCAAATGTCAGGTGGGTATGGCAGAGGTCTCCTACCTGGGACATAGAGTGGGGAGTGGTAAGATCAGGCCAGAACCTGCCAAATTAGAAGCCATTCAGGCATGGCCTGCACCTGTTACCAAAAAGCAGGTGAGGGCATTCTTAGGCACAGCAGAGTACTACAGAAAGTTTATCCCCAGTTATAGTACCATAGCTGCTCCCCTCACAGACCTGACAAGGAAGAACAGGCCAGACAAAGTAATATGGACCCCAGCATGTGATCAGGCCTTCCAGGAGCTTAAGGAAGCTTTGGGAGGACCCCCTGTGTTAGCCAGTCCAGATTACAACAAAGAATTTGTTGTGCAGGTGGATGCTTCAAACCATGGGTTGGGGGCTGTACTTAGCCATATTTCTTCAGAGAGAGAAGAACATACAGTGGTTTATCTCAGTTGTAGGCTCCAAACCAGGGAGGAATGCTATACAGCTGTAGAAAAGGAATGTCTAGCCATAGTGTGGGAACTGCAGAAACTTCAGCCATATCTGTATGGAAGAAATTCATTGTAATGACAGATCACAATACCCTAAAATGGTTACACAGAGCCAGCCAGCAAAATGACAAGTTGCTAAGATGGACCCTAGGGTTGCAAGCATATGATGTGTCAGTGCAGCACCACAGTGGTATTAGCAATGCCAATGCATATGGGCTCTCAAGACAGGGAATGGGGTAAGGTACACTCAGACCTAACCCTTTCAAGCAACATTTTTCAAGGGTCACTTGAAAAACTAGCTTGAGTTCTCTGGGGGGGGGATGTGTGAAGATAGGCAAAAGCTGCCAGCCTAGCCGGATAGAATTTTGTAGATAATTCTGTCATTTGTAAATATTAATATAAGTCAAAGGCTTGTTCTCTTAAATGGAAAAAATGGTGTTAAATGTGCAACTGCAAAAATGTAACAACGGTGCCCTCTGCTGTAACAAAACAGATAAATTAATTCTTTGATGTCAAAACTCAGAGCTGAGATGTCTAGATAAAGGCATTCTGCCTATTGTTTTGAGGCCAGTGTTAATGGCTAGAGTTTGCATGTATAATTTGTTTTATTGCTCTGGTTCCTGACCAGCTGCAAGATCAAAAGGTCTATTAACTTCTAAGAGTCTGTTAGCCTGGGAACCAGAAGGAAATGAGTGGTTCTGCTGGACAGAGGCACAGGGAACTAATGGCTCTGCTGGACAGAGATACAGGGAACTAATCTAAGGGGCAGCAAAAGCCAACACATTCTGGCTAGGCTTATAGATGCCCTTGGGAAGATAGCCTAGTACTTACCTATGAACCTATAATCTGAAATGAATCAGTGCTACTGTGTTATCAATTTAAGGACAGAAAGAAGAGAGCATTTTGAGCATTTGTCCTGAAAACATCCAACTCACCACTCTTCCTGTGTCTATATGTAAGTAGGATTTTAAAACTATGTTTTCTCTTAGATACAGCTAGGAAATTGGAAGATTAGACTAGTTTGTTTTTCTGTGATGTCAACTTTTCTACTGTGTTATTTTAAATATTTATCTGTGATCTCTGAACTCTTGACTATCACTGTGTAGTAAGAAGTATTGTCTTATGTGTTTTTATTTATTATTAAATATTTTTAAATCTTTCAACTGTCCCTGTTTTGTGTAGAGATAATTTAAGCCCTAAGAGTAAATTGAATGTATATAGTGATACTGTACCAAGTCACTCCAAATAAGCCTTGACTGGTTGCACTTACCATTTGGATAATAATATTGTACAGTATAATTGGACAACCTTTCATAAGGGTCTGTGAGTAGCTGATAAATATTAGCTGGGTGGTGGCGGTGATTTCTACCATATAGTCTGGGTAAAAGGGGCACAGCTGGAGAACCTGTGCCAGCCTTCCCCAGGAGTGTCTGTGTGGTTGTATAAACTCTTATCTCAAAGTGTGTGTACTTAAGCTACTTGGGCAGGGACATGAATCACTGGCTGGACAGAGAGGGTGTTGGAGGTTTTAGCTTGCCCACTAGGCTGAGATCTGGACCCTATAGCTGTGCCAATGGGGAGTCTTATTGGGGACCTGGAGAGAAAGGGAGAAACCAGCTCAAGACTGACTGTGATCTCTGGATGCTCTTAAGGGAAATTGTACTTTACTGTGTGTGTGTGTTTTTGTTATCCTTTCCCTATATGGAAGACCCTCACTGGTGTTAATGGTGAGTATTGAGGCTCCTTTTTTGCTGGGCCAGTGCACGGGCATCACACATTGCATAGTATAATACTCAATGGGGTCCATCGGTTAGAGTCGGTAGGCATGCTTTGGCCTTGATCAAATATAAACATACTTTGGCCTTGATCAAAATAAACTGTGTTTGGTCCAGTGTCTGTAGGTGTATGACAGTGTTACTGCTTGTTTCCATGATACTGCTTGTTTCCTTTCATGGCATTTCATGTCACATGAGTCAGAGATCTGGGGACAATGCTTGGCACTACACTCTAGTTGTCTTTTGTGCAAATAAATATTGCAGTTACTTCCAGCATGTTCCAAAAAGAGAGTCATGCAAGGTGTCTGTACAGAACAGAGACAAACAGATTAGGAAAGTGTAATATGTATACCTTGTGAAGGTAAGGTGTGGGTTTTACACAGGTATTCTGAAGTTGGACACTACCCAAGCACTGTGTACTGGATGGGCATAATTACCTTGTGAGGACTGTGTTAAGCATGGGAGTCCACGGAATTGCCTGTGCCTGGCAACTACGACTGCTGGTCTCACTGACCCCAGTCTCACATAGCATATGTTTTCTGTCATCACATTCAAAATGTTACTATGAAGCCCATGATGACAAGTAGGACACAGGCTGTTTGTTCTTCAACATAGCTGTCCTTCATCATGAAAGGCTCTGTACACTTTGCATGCCCTTCTCCAGGTAGATGCCTTGATTAGCAACCTCAGCACTCAGTTGGCTTTTGCATGTCTTATGCCTTCTGTTCCAGAGTTGGTGGTATGTCACTAGGGAAATGACAATTGGGGGATTAGGGGCACTGCTGTAGCACCACAATATGATGTACAATGTCCAGTGACATAGATGTCATGTTTTGCTGAAACGATCAGAAATGTGGCAGTGAGCCATCATATGTGACAATTTCACAGCTAGTCTTACATCCTGCCCTTCAACAGATTTGTAGTTGACATCTGCATGACATGGTTGTGTGGCCTACTGCAGCAGACTGGCCACCTTTGGCCAATGTGTCATGTCATACTGTACAGTTATGTACCCTGAGCACATATCTGTGTTCCCACTTCATGCCACACAACAACAAGTGTGCTGTCTGGCTGCTTGACAGTCATTGTATGCATGCAAGGCCAATGTAATGTCAGCAAATTTGAAAATTCCTCTCTGCATGCACAGGCATCCACATCTTCACAGCAAGGTGTGCTACAAACACTGTATATCAAACTGTCAACACCAAGGGTGTGGCAGCATGACCCTAACTTTGTAGAACCTGCTGCTGAGATGTTAGGAGTGTCCCCAGCCCACTACTCCTATGACACACAAACACAATTTGTGACAGATGTGACTGCATTTCAAACTTTTCTGCCATGGTGTCTCCAACAGCAGTCATTACATATGACAATGAGCATTATGCCAGCATGTACAGCTCACATCCTGCAGCACCTACATTCACATCGCACACACCTGCATGTGTGGAGCTCCTTACCAGAAACACTGCCAAACAGACACCTCAGGAAATCCTGCCTCTGGAGTGCACAGTACACATAATACTGCATACAACACTCTCTCACTGGTCAAACACCCAGTGCAAAACCCATCACACCACTTAGTCATAGGTGATTACATCGTGAGACACACTGCTATCTGTGTGAAGTGGCTACATATGGGAAAGATCACATATAGCTGTCTGTGGGTTGACACAATAGGCCTTACCACACATTGCCACAAATCATGGAATGTCAGTTAACATGATGTTAACATCATAGTTCCTACAGGTGTGCATGACTAGGGACATATGTCATGTGTATAGCTTTCAGATGCAGTTGACCTTCACCTAGGATGATGGCTCCATACACACAGACAATGATGGAAGTCAATAAATGCCTTAACATGTGGTGTCATTGTAAGGAGATCTACTGCATGTCTGCCTGTGATGCCTTGCTCAACAGACATCAATACTTCACCATTGATGTTCTTCATTTCTCACCCTTAGAAACTGATGTACCAGCCAAAGCTGCTGACTACCCCATAATGCATTTTAGATGCACTGTTGAGGGTAAGGTTGGCAATGAGAACACCATCTTTATATAGCATCATGGTTAGGGTGCTACATGCTGGGTATAGCAACACTGAACCTCACTCTTTGGAAGGTGTCCCCACCCTGGATTATGCAGACATGTGTGCAGTCAAGACCATCTGTTTCAATGTTGTGGACAGCACCACAGCCATACCAGACTACACATCCATCCACATCATCAGACCTCAAAATGACATTCATTAAGGATAGATACATATCCAGATTTTGTGAAACACCATGATTTCCCACAGTCACTGCAGGTGCCATTCACTAGTGTGAGGGCACATAATCAAGCAACAGCTGGCTGCAGGATTAGCTGCATGAATCCAGACACCCATTGTGTTTATTTGTATGTATGTGTTTCTTTCAAGATATATCATTACACCATAGTTTGTGGTGGCATTTAGTGACCACCAACTGTGTTGTTTAGTCATGCTGTAGGCTCACTTTCCCAAAGATTAGCCCAGGTCCTTAACTACAATGCCCTGGAGCACTGCAATGACACCCCACATGTGGAACCACCGCATTGCATCATTTGTTTACCAATATGAATGACCACTGCAGCCCCCCCAATGGGAGGTCCCCCCAATGGGATCTGGCCACAGATTAGTCTCATTAGATCTACCAGCACTAGACCCCCTTGCAGTCAATACAGACATATATTTCAACAATGTCACTTATTACCTCCTGTGGGATGGTTAAAATAGCTTTACTGCACCACTCCCTCAGATAGGACAGGCAATTATGCAGAGCTCTACACCCATGCATTATGCCAGTAGCATTACAACTGCATGAACTCGGCTATACATGACAGGAGGGACACAGGCTCATCATAGCACAACAAACCTGACTGGTGGACAAGTGTCATAAGCAGGCTGTACAATAAGAAATGGACATTGCTTTGAGACAGTTGGGGTAAGGGTGCCCCCCCAACATGGAGGCACAACCTCCTCAGCTAAAAGAAGCACGTAGTGTTGCTGTGATGTTGTGTAGACACAGTAAGTGACAAAATTATCCACCCACACAAAGGAGAACCACAATGCACAGTGTAGTTACATGTGTAACCTCAAAGGAAAGGCCCAGATTGCCAGTGAACTCAAACATAATGATGCTACATATAATGGGCCTATACGCATAGCCAACCTGTAGTCCCACAGGTTCTGTGTCAACATCAATCCCCTTTCCTCACCAAATGTGACATATGACATTCCTACAACCTGCCCCATAACTTCCATATCTACAAAGCAGGTCATAACTGGCTTTACAATGGAGGATACACAGCATTTATTGGACATGGTAACATCCAAAGCTGCATCATACATGGGGACTGATAAGGATTACTAACACCATTGGGAACACCTTGCAATCATACTGAAACCACTGGCTGCACCCCAGCTGAGTGGACAATGGCAAGTTTTATACCCTTGCACAGAGGTATTGCATACACTGACCAACATAACTATAGACCTCTTTGGGTGAGTATCCATATGTGTATGCCCATAGGGAATTTATAATGGAGCTGATCAGCACACATATATGTTATCTACACACAGTTGACTATACGCAGCCTGGATGTGTAACAGGGGGATCATGACTGTTACATGTGGTGGACATTTCCGAGGCAGTCACCAAGGACCTGGGTGAGGGGCCATCAGGGCATACAACTCCCTGAGCTGAGCCATGCCATCTGACTATATCCCCCATTCAGGCATCATTTGCAAAGTACATCCATGGTACTGTCATTGTGGATGTCAATAAGTGTCCCATTGATGGCACACATACTCAGCACAGGGACATCCACCTCCAATAACAGGTCATTTGATGATGGGGCAACACAGAAGTGTATGGGCATGCCCAGTGGGACTGCCAGTAATTTTAAAGTGGCTCCAGCCCACACCAACCTGTTCTCCAGTCCAGGATTTTGTGCGTTATACAAAATGATACCTGTCCTTGTTTCTGCAGTACTGTACTTCACTCCAAATGAACATAGTATTCTCCAGCTGTCTGATGCAATTAATATGTGACAGAGGTTCATAATGTTACACCACACATAGACTGACAGTCTGTGAAAACACCAACATAATACTATCCCACATGCAAAAGATGTAGATACTTCCATAGCTGAACCATCAACAACATCACCCATGCTAATTTCCCTAGTCCCTGAGCCACACAAACTGTCAGGCCAAGAGGAGTCTTTCATCACACAATCAACAGCATACATACACCATGTATGTTGTTATGCCTGTATTCCATGAGACATACAATGTGTGATCAATTTCTATGTTACTGCCCTAGGATTGCCTGGCCTGCTGATATACCATTGATGACTTAATGTTAAAGCAGTTATATGTGAAAACTGCTGTGTTGGGTGTGGGAAAACAACACTACATAATCTGCTGTGATGGACAGTGTTCCAAATATCATGTGGCCCCACTTTTAACATCTCTCTTGACTGATGTAGCTCATATTCCAACTATGAGGCCTAGTGGATATTAAGGAACACATTCTAGTGGACTGGATATCTGTAGTTCCATGTAGATGTTACTTCTGTCCAAATAGCCCACTATATTTCCTTGCATACATGCAGCACATCCATGCATATAGTACCATATTACAGTAATCCTTATAAGTAAGGTGTAGGTTAGAGACTTACCTTGTGAATGCAGCAGTTGATAGAACTGTACAGGGCTGACTCTGTCTGATGCAAGTAGTACACAGCCAATACATGGATAGGTGCAGGTTGTGTGGGTTGCCTGGCATCACTTTTAATATATGGATGTGAGTAGGAGTAAGGTGTCAGTCCCTAGGTTGTCAGTAAATGTGCTATGAGTTGACTCTTAGCCAAAGCCATAGTGTACTGGGCATGCCTATTTCCTTTTACAGGGACATCATCAGGGGATTCCTCCTCCGAGTCCTCCTGTGAGTTTGGCTGTTGTGACCTCAGCACTGGTGGTGGGCTGTGTATCCCTTCCCTGTGTTGATCCTGCTACACCTGTTTCCACAGGATTATATTGAATAGAATAGCACATACTGTGAACATATGTGCACGTGTGGCTGGAGAGTACTGCATGGCTCCCCAGGACATACTGATGCACCAGAATCATGACTTCAGAAGCTCAAACACATGGTCTATGATATTCCTAGTTTGTGCATGTGCCTCATTATGGTGTTCTTTCATGGATGTGTCTGCATTTCTGATGGGTGTCATCATCCACGGTTCCAGTGCATAGCCAACACCCCCCAGGAAATGGCTATGTGTGATGTCCCCCTAGCAAACATCTGGTACAGCTGTGATGTATGCCAGATATTGAAGTCATGATAACTGCCGGGACTGCCAGCACACACATTCATGATAATCCCCTGGGCATTGTCATCAATGGGTGGTGCCTTGATGTGTTCATGAGTGCAATCTATGGCACCCAGTAATTCAGGGTAGTCTGCTACATGGTTGAAGTGTGGCATATTGCTGGCCCTCACCTCACAGGTGAGCAGGAAAGAAATGTGCTCACTGGCATGTGGTAGCAAGGCATCCAGGAACTGCTGGAATACCCTGGATGCTGATGCCTGCGAGACCCTCATCATGACCCCATTTGGTCTTTGGAAAGTACCTGTAGTTCATAGGTTCATAGGTTCATAGGTAGGTACTAGACTATCGGCCCTAGGGCCCATACAAGCCTAGCCAAAAAATGTACCCTGGCTTTCGCCACCCAAGAAAATTATTTTCCTGTGCCCCTGTCGAGCAGAGCCACAAAAGTGATCCTCGGGGTGAATTTCCCATTTCCCATCCAATCATCAAGATTTTTCTTGAAGAGTGCTAATGAGGAGCTCTGTTTGACATAGATAGGTAGTCTGTTCCAGAGTATGTGAAATCTCTGGGACAGGAATCTATCCCTCCAGCATGTTCTGTTTTATTGTGGTGGCAAGGTTTAGGTCCCTAGAGGATGTAGCTCGGAGGGATTGGGATTTCTTTAAATGGAGCATGTCCAACAGCTCTGGGTTTGACATAGCTTTGTATGTTAGGCAGAGATTGCCCTTGAGTAGGTGATATGTGATGGAGTAAAGCTGTAGTTTTTTTGAGACGGTCTGCATAGGGCATCTGTTTGAGGCCAGTAATCCTCTTTGTGAGTTATTTCTGTGGTCTTTCCAGTGGTTGTAGATGTCTTGTGAGGTACATACCAAAAGGGGCATTGTACTCTATAATGGGTCTAATGAGTGATGAGTAGAGGGGAACAATTACCTCTTTTTTTCTGGATGAGAATCCTTTTGTGATGAGATGAGCCACGTAGAAGGATTTCTTGACCACTGTGGCGATGTGATTATCAAAGGAGAGACTATTGTCCACCTGTGTCCCAAGGTCTCTTATCACATTTTTGGCATTAAGTAGACTACCAGCTATGTGGTAGTTCATGGGTACAGAGTTTTTACCAAAGAGGATGACAATACACTTTTTGTCATTGAGCTTCAGGCCATGGCTTTGACACCAGGTATCTGTCTCAGTGAGGCCCTTTTGTAGTTTCTCCACATCGTTAGGAGTTTCAATTATGGCTCCTAGTTTGCAGTCATCTGCAAACTTTGTTAGCCAAAGACCTTCTGTGTTGGCCTGCACTTCAGAGAAGTAGATACAAAACAGGAGAGGACCCAGGATTGAACCCTGTGGTACTCCACTTGTCACTGGTCTGATGTGGGATTTGGAATCTGCTACTTTCACAGTGTGGGTTCTGTCCATGAGCCAGTTGGCAACCATTCTTGTGACATAGGGATTTATACCTAGTTTAGTGAGCTTATCTATAATTCCAGAGTGGGGGATGGTGTCAAAAGTCTTGGCGAGATCTAGATAAGCTGTGTGAATCATTTTACCCTCATCTATGGCTTTGGTGACTGCTTCAAAGAAGTCAATCAGGTTTAGGAGACATGATATGCCTTTTACAAATCCAAACTGGGTAGGGTCCAGAGTTTGGAGATTACCAATGTCTTTGTTTATGATTTCCACGATGATACGTTCCATGGCCTTGCAGACCAGGCTCATCAGGCTAATGGGGCGGTAGTTCCCGGGGTCCGTCATGGATCCCCCTTTGTGGAGTGGGATAACTGTCATGGTGTGCCATTCAGTGGGTACAAAGCCTGAGGTGAGGCTATGACTGAACATGGTACTTAGGTAGGGTGCCAGTTCATTCTGTAGTTCGTTGAGAATGCAGCTTGGGATATTGTCAGGTCCCATGGATGCTGTGTTCTTGGCTTTGGAGAGTGTGTTTTTTACCTGTGCAGCCATGATTATAGGAACTTTGCATTCTTCCGGTATAGAGATGAGCCGTCTAGGGGATGAGAGGGGGGTAAAGTTAGCACTGAATCTATCTGATAGGATGTTGGCAATATCATTTGGTTCTGTATATTTAGTGCCATTGTGCTGTAACTCAGAGCAGATCTGAGTGTTCCCATTTAGATTCTTGACATAGAATGCTTTGTGGTTGTCTTTAGAGTCAGTGGCAATTTTGTTTTCGTAACTAGCTTTTTAGGATTTTATGAGGGATCTCAGCTTCTTACTGAGGTTGACCAGGGAGTTCCTCCAGTCATGGGTTTTTTTCGCTTTTTTGCAACAGTTTCTTTCTTCTGTTGTAGAGTTTGTTTATGGCAAAGGAGCACCAGATTGGCTTCCTTTTTTTGGAGGATAACATCTTGGTTCTATTAGGGATAGTATGATCCATGCACTCGTGTAAGTGCTTATAAAGTGCATTTGTGTAGGATTCGGCAGTCATACCTCTATTGTCCATCTGCATGGGTGTCATGAAGTTTGCCACTTCTGTCTTAAGAAGTGTGAAGTTGGCTTTGGAGAAGTTTTTTATGATGGTTTCCCTAATTGGGGTTGGGGTTGTGATGTGGATGTCTAGGGTGATTAGCTTGTGTTCGGATCTGACCAACAAAGAATTGACCTCTGGTGTGGAACACCGGTTTCCCATGTTGGTAATGACCAGGTCTAGGATATTGCTGCCCCTGGTGGGGGTGTGAATAAGTTGATCCAAGGCATTGGAATTTATGAATTCTAGAAAACGATGAGCAAAAGAGTTGGCACATGAGTAGTTTTCCCACTTAATGGTGGGGTAGTTGAAATCGCCCATTATTAGGGTGTTGGGTTGTACCCTAATACTTTCCAGTGTATCAAGAAATGAGGAGTGTGAAACCTGGGGCATGGTGGGGGGTCTGTAGCAAGCTACAATTTGGATTGTGGTCTTGCCCAGAGTTAGTTGCACTTGGATAACCTCGGATGCATTATGCTGTGCAACTAGCCTGGAGGTGTGGATATCCTTAATGAATATGGACACGCCTCCATCTTTAGTGCTTATTCTGGGTTAGGTGGCCGAAAGGTGTGGTATGAATTGAAGCCTGGTAATGCAGGGGTGATCTCTGGAGCTTTGAACCAGGTCTCTGTCACTGCACAGATGTCAATGTTCTCCATTTTAAGGAGTGCCTCGAGTGAATGCATTCTGAGGTTTAGACTTCTAGCATTGAGTAGCATTACCCTCAGATTTTGCTTGCTTGTACCTGTTACAGTGGTGAATTTGTCATTTGAACCTTGCCTAAAAAAGGCACTATAGGAGTGGCAAGAGCCTTAGCCAGTATCCGGAATCCTAATGGCAACAGGTGCAGGCCATCTCTGGCAAAGCATCATGGACTGTCGATCATGTCGTCCCAGGCAGACAAATACTGGATCCCCTTAGAATGACACCAGAAGCTTAGCCAATTGTTGAAGTCAATCATTTTGTCCTTGTACTGTGTTATCATTCTGGGTGATGGCAGGATGCTACTCAGGTTTAGGGTCATACCTGCCTGGGATACAAGATCAGAGAGCTCCTCCATGTCTCTTTTCATGTTGTCCAGGGAGGTACGTCTCAGGTCATTCACACCAACATGGACAATGACAGTATCATATTTGTACTTATTGTGTTAGTATCCTAAGGGCTGCACATACCTTTCTTTCCACTGGGATGGGTTCCCCCCATTGGATATGGGTCTGGGTTGAGGGTGACAAAGCTCTGTGAGTTCTTGTAGTATGTCCATGTCCACCCTGTAGTGCGCTACAGAGTTATGAACCTGTACTGCTGACAGGCATATATGAGGGAACAGAGAGCACTATAACAATGGTAACGATGGATATAGAGTCATTATTCACTGTGATTACGAATTAATGGGGAATAGAGACCATAAGGGAACTACTTCACAGTGTAGATTACAACAAGAACAAATACAACCTCATTTGTGCTCTGTTGGATATAGTACTGACCAACAATGTTTTCTTATTTCAACAGCAGAAATATTTACAGAAGGTTGGCGTGGCTATGGGCGCAGCTTGTGCGAATAGCTACATCAACCTTTCCTTGGTTCAATGGGAAAGTACACATGTGTTAACCAATAGTACATATGGTAGGCACATCAATTGGTATGTCAGGTTTGTGGATGAGATTTTTTTGCTGTGGAATGGTACAGAGGTAGAGCTAAATGCATTTTTCATTTACCTCAATAATACCAATCAATTTCTTAGATTTACCTCTCAGTATTCCATGACTGAAATTGACTTTCTTGACATCAAAGTAAGAAAAGATGAATTAAACCAGATTAGAACTTGTTTGTTTAGGAAACATGTTAGAAAAAACATGTTCCTACATAACACCAGTATCCACCCGAACCACACCAAGGTCAACATCATCAAAGGCCAAGTATACAGGATTATGAGACTGTTTAATGATGATGATGAACTACAAATAACCCTGGACCAACTTAAATCTGAGTTTTTAGACAGGGGCTATGATGCTAGAACTATAGATAGGTGCATTTTAGATGGCTGGAGTAATAGGGTGGGTAGATGTAGACCCTATTTTGATACGCACACCACAACTCGAGCAAGCGGGCAAGTCACTGATTGTGATGAGGTAAGGCATAAACATACAGGCACAGACAATACACTTAGGATGCCACTCACTTTTGCAAGCAACATAAGTGTAGTATGTGATGCAGTAACTAAAAATTGGGGCATTCTATCCACAATTGATAATCTACAGGGTATAATTGGTACTAAGCCAAGTTTCACTTTTAGGAACAATAGAACATTGAGAAATTACCAGATCAGATAGATTGGGCAATAGCACATGTGTAAATTTTTTGAGCATAAAACACATACACAATGGCAGGACTTTTATACATCCCTCTAGGATGCCACTCACTTTTGCAAGCAACATAAGTGTAGTATGTGATGCAGTAACTAAAAATTGGGGCATTCTATCCACAATTGATAATCTACAGGGTATAATTGGTACATACCATCTGCTCAGAGGTTTCACTTGTGGAACAATAGAACATTGAGAAATTAATGGACATGTTATAGTAATCCAAATCCACTAATACTGTCAGTAGATCAGATAGACCTTGGGCACGGATATAAATATGTGCTGGAGGGATAGATTTTGGAGCTCCTATGTAAACACATACACAATGGCAGGACTTTTATACATCGCTCTAAGAAATTTAATCATAGCAGTAATCAACTCTGTGTCACTGATTGTACAGAGGCACAACAAACTAATGGGCACAGTATTTTTCACCTATTGTGCAGTAATTTCTACAGCTTCTAAATGCCTTAGGGCAGATAGCCTAGTATAAACCTATGAACCTATGAACCTATGCCTGAAGGACAGGATCCTTGAACATTACAGGGATATTAGGAACTGCAAGGAGAACAGTGTTATTGCTATGCACAACATGAATAGAGGACCAGAACATATCTTAAAATTTTTGGTTTTACAAATACTCTCTGAGTAATTAAGGTGGGGTAATTTATCTAATGATACAGAAGATGCTAAGCAGAGATGGATTATTAAATTTAATGGAGACAAGCCCCCAGGGCTGAATCAAATGGTGTCTCTTAAACCTTTTTTAAAAAGCTCGACCATTGAAATATTGATTCTCTTGAATGGTTATACATTTTTAGATTTTTAATATATTACAATATATTTTTATCTTTCATATTGTATTTTAGATTTGTTAGCACTATTTTACTATTTACTTCTGTACATATATTAGTATTTTAATATTTTTATGTATGTATCTATACAAGCTGGATGTACTAGACTTGGATATATGTATTTTAATATGTTTAAAATATATATATATATATATATATATATATATATATATATATATATATATTTATAGTGTTGTCGCTAGGATTATTAGGTTATATCTTTTTTCATTATATAGTTATGCACTACATAAGGTTATACACATACACATTTTTTTATTTATTTGAGCTATAATTCTTTTAGTGTATGGTCTATTTATTTGCATATCTGTGCTAATATGTACTAATGCACTAATTGTTATGTCCTTATTGGGTACAACTGAAATATTTTTGAAACATCATGTGACTATTCTCCAGTATTTAAAGAATTATGGGATTTTTAACTGTTGTCTGATGAAGGGGCAGATCCCTGAAAGCGCTAACCGCTGTTTTGCAAGGATTTATTCATTGTAATTTTGGTTTTGTGTTTTCTTTATTTTTGTAATAAATTTCCTAGCTGTGGTACTGTCAGTGCTCTTACATTTGTTGCTTTTCACTTTTCACTGACAGTTTTTTGCTTAGAGAGGATATTTACCTTTATTTTAACACTATAACAATCTTTGCCGATGAACAAAGATAAGTGGAACATTAGAAGAGAGAGAAGAGCCTACTTACTAATTGTTCCCTTCCAAAACATACTCTCCAGAACATCAGTTTAACTTCTTGTGAAATAAATTCCTTCCATTCTTACTACTTCTCTCAACTGCTTACTATTTTACTTAACTGTAATCCTACCGCACACAAAATTTGTTCTGTTCCAAAAATGTTCTCAGTCATCCAATGCCTATTCTTGCCTACTACAACCAAATCATCTCCATACATTTTAATTATTGCTCTCTGTATTCCTTCTTTAACTTCCCACCTTCCATTCTGCTATATACCCTGTTAAGGTAAGCATTACACCAGTGTTGTTTGTTTTGGTGTTAGATTTGGGCTTACTTCTGATAGGTATGGTAACCTCACAACAATCATTACACATTTCTGTGAATGGTAACACACAGGTAGCTGTGTTCTCAGGGTTTGTGGTAGCTGTGAAGTTTGCTTTAGAATAATTCCGCAGTGCTCTTCCATGTTGGTACAGAAGTACACTCGTGTTTTTTTTAATACTAACTCTGCAGGTGTGACAATTTTGTTTAAATCTAAGGCTCTGAATGTTATAGACAAGTTGCAGGAAACCAAGGTTTAATAATGTTGCTCTACATTCAATACGGAAATATGAAATTGATATTGGAATCTGCATGTGAACTGTTTACTAGTTATGCATGTTTTTTTACAAGGTTTGACAGAAGAGCTAATGCAATTAGAAGATAAAAGTATCCTACTTGCAGGAGATTAGAATGTCCATTTGACTGCTAACAAGCAGGAAAAATAGTGTTAACAAAGCAAAGCTGAAATTAAATTATTCCCTATCAGTATTTCAGCTGGATGACTTCTTGTTCTTCATGTACTCTACCCATCAAGTTTATAGTCATTGTCATTGAAAAAAAATAAGAACAACTACAAACTGTTGTAAATAGTTTTTTATATAAAACCTTGATTTCTTTCAGATCACTCACCTATTATTCTACACATGAAAGACTCATTGAATATAAAAGTCATTTTCCTCCATTATGTAACTGTAAGGTTTTGAATCATTTTAAAAAGGAAATGATCAGACTCATCAAAGATAATAACAATACAGAGGTAATTTCTTTTCCAGCAATTTTTGCAACTTTTGAAGTAATTGTTTTTGGATTGTTACTAGTGCTCTCCAAAAGACAAAGGCAACATTAAAGAAAACAATGTGAGCAGTTAATTTATAACTACAAGTAATTGATACATTACTTAATAGGTTCATAGGTTCATAGGTAGGTACTAGGCTATTGGTCCTAGGGCCTATACAAGCCTAGCCAAAAATGTACCCTGGCTTTCGCCACCCAAGAAAATTATTTTCCTGTGCCCCTATCAAGCAGAACCACAGAAGTGATCCCTGGGGTGAATTTCCTATCACCCATCCAATCATCAAGATTTTTCTTGAAGAGTGTTAATAAGGAGCTCTGTTTGACATAGATATGTAGTCTGTTCCAGAGTATGGGAAGTCTCTGGGACAGGAATCTATCCCTCCAGCATGTTCTGTTTATTGCGGTGACAAGGTTTAGGTCCCTAGAGAGTGTAGCCCGGAGGGATTGGGATTTCTTTAAGTGGAGCATGTCCAACAGCTCTGGGTTTGACATAGCTTTGTATGTTAGGCAGAGATCGCCTCTGAGTAGGCGATATGCGATGGAGTAAAGCTGGAGTTTTTTGAGACGGTCTGCGTAAGGCATCTGTTTGAGACCAGTAATCCTCTTTGTGACGTATTTTTGCGGCCTTTCCAGTTGATGTAGATGTCTTGTGAGGTACATACCAAAAGGGGCATTGTACTCTATAATGGGTCTAATGAGTGATAAGTAGAGGGGAACAATGACCTCTTTTTTCCTGGAAGAGAAACCTTTTGTGATGAGGTGTGCCACGTAGAAGGATTTCCTGACCACTTTGGTGATGTGATTATCAAAGGAGAGACTACTGTCCATCTGTGTCCCAAGGTTTCTTATCACACTTTCAGTCTTAAGTGGACTACTGACTATGTGGTAGTTCATGGGTACAGAATTGTTACCAAAGGGGATGACAATGCACTTTTTGGCATTGACCTTGAGACCATGTCTTTAACAACAGGCATCTGCCTCAGTGAGACCCTTTTGTAGGATGTCCACATCATTAGGAGTTTAAATTATGGCTCCTAGTTTGCAGTCATCTGTGAATTTAGTTAGCCAAAGACCTTCTGAGTTAGCCTGTACTTCAGAGAAGTAGATACCAAACAGGAGAGGACCCAGGACTGAACCCTGTGGTACTCCACTTGTCACTGGTCTGAAGTCTGATTTGTAGTCTGCTACTTTCACAGTGTGGGTTCTTTCAGTAAGCCAGTTGGCAACCCATCTTGTGACATATGGATTTATACCTAGTTCAGTGAGTTTATCTATAATTCCAGAGTGGGGGATGGTGTTGAACACCTTGGCGAGATCTAGATAGGCTGTGTGAACCACCTTACCCTCATCTATGGCTTTGGTGACTACTTCAAAGAAGTCTATCAGGTTTAGGAGACATGATCTGCCTTTTACAAACCCAAACTGTGTGGGGTCCAGGGTTTGGAGATCTCCAATGTCTTTGTTTATGAGTTCCATGATGATACGTTCCATGGCCTTTTAGACGAGGCTTGTCAGGCTAATGGGGCAGTAGTTCCCGGGGTCTGTTGTGGTCCCCCCTTTGTGGAGTGGGATAACTGTCACAGTGCGCCTTTCAATGGACACAAAGCCTGAGGTGAGGCTATGATTGAACATGGTACTTAGGTGGGGTGCCAGTTCATTCTGTAGTTCATGTAGAAAGCAGCCTGGGATGTTGTCAGATCCCATGGATGCTGTCTTCTTGGCTTTGGAGAGGGAAGTTTTTACCTGTGCAGCCGTGATTACAGGATCTTTGCATCCTTCCAGTATAAAGATGGGCCCTTTAGGGGGTGAGAGGGGGGGTAAAGTTAGCACTGAACCTATCTGCCAGGATGTTGGCAATATCAGTTGGTTCTGTATATTTAGTGTCATTGTGCTGTAACTCAGAGCAGATCTGAGTGTTGCCATTGAGATTTTTGACATAGCTATAGAATGCTTTGTGGCTGTCTTTAGAATCAGTGGCAATTTTGTTTTCATAACTAGCTTTGGAGGATTTTATGAGGGATCTCAGCTTCTTACCGAGGCTGACCAGGGAGTTCCTCCAATCATGGGATTTTACTTTTTTTTGCAACAGTTTCTTTCTTCTGTTGTAGAGTTTGTTTATGACAGAAGACCACCAGATTGGCTTCCTTTTTTTTGAGGATAGCATCTTGGTTCTGTTAGGGATAGCACGATCCATGCACTCGTGTAAGTGCTTATAAAGTGCATTTGTGTAGGATTCAGCAGTCATACCTCTATTGTCCATCTGCATGGGTGTCATGAAGTTTGCCACTTCTGTCTTAAGAAGTGTGAAGTTGGCTTTGGAGACATTTTTTACAGTTGTTTTCGTAATGGGGGGTGGGAGCAGGATGTGGATGTCTAGGGTGATTAGCTTGTGGTCAGATCTGACCAACGAGGAGCTGACCTCTGGTGTGGAACACCGGTCACCCATGTTGGTGATGACCAGGTCTAGGATATTGCTGCCTCTGGTGGGGGTGTGGATAAGTTGATCCAAAGCATTGGAATTGATGATTTCCAGAAAACGTTGAGCAAAAGAGTTGGTACATGAGTAGTTTTCCCAGTTAATGGTAGGGTAGTTGAAATCACCCATTATTAGAGTGTTGGGTTGTACCTTAATATTTTCCAGTGTATCAAGAAAAGAGGATTGGGAATCCTGGGGCATGGAGGGGGGTCTGTAGCAAGCTACAATCTGGATTGTGGTTTTGCCCAGAGTTAGTTGAACTTGGATAATCTCGGATGCATTATGCTGAGCAACTAGCTTGGAAGTGTGGATATCCTTAATGAATATGGACACGCCTCCACCTTTAGTGTTTCGGTCCGGGTTTGGTGGCCGAAAGGTGTGGTATGAATTATTGCCTGGAAATGCATGGGTGCTCTCTGGAGCTTTGAACCAGGTCTCTGTCACTGCACAGATGTCAATGTTTTCCATTTTAAGGAGTGCCTCGAGTGAGTGCATTTTGAGGTTTAGACTTCTAGCATTGAGTAGCATTACCCTCAGATTTTGCTTGCTTGTACCTGTTATGGTGGTGAATTTGTCGTTTGAACCTTGCCTAAAAAAGGCATTATATGGGTGGCAAGAGCCTTTGCCAGTATCCGTAATCCCAAGGGCAACAGATACAGGCCATCTCTGGCAAAGCAGCGTGGTCTGTCGATGATGTCATCCCAGGCAGACAGATACTAGATTCCCTTAGAATGACACCAGAAGCTTAGCCAATTGTTAAAGTCAATCATTTTGTCCTTGTACTGTGGTGTCATTCTGGGTGATGGCAGGATGCTACTCAGGGCTAGGGTCATACTGGCCTAGGCTACAAGATCAGAGAGCTCCTCCATGTCTCTTTTCATGTAGTCCAGGGAGGTACATCTCAGGTCATTCACACCAACATCGACAATGACAGAGTCATATTTGTACTTGTTGTGGAGTGACCTGAGTGCGTGCGTTATGTGGCAGATCCTGGCACCTGACAGGCAGCTGACAGTAACTTTTTCCTTGTTTAGCCTGGTGAGTGGAACATCAGTGTGCCTGACTATAGAGTCACCTATGACTAGAGTGTTGGGTACGTTATGCCTTATGGGCTGTAATTGAGTGGCACACTGAGTATGTGGACTATGTGTCATTTGGGTTGTGTTGGGGGTGGAGGTTGCTTGCATTTCTGCTTTGGAGGTCTCTGTTGTTTGGGCAGATTAGTACAGAGAGCTTCCGTGAATGTACGTGTGTGTTTTGTGGTTCTGTGTGTGTGTTTTGGTGGTGTAGGTTTTGAGGGACTATGTGATGAGTGTGTGCGGTGCAAGTGTTTACCTTCTCCTTTTGACTGTCTAGGCCTGTCTTTGGTAAAGAGAGCTTTGCTTCCAGTTTGGCTATATAAGTGCATCTCTCACAGGTCGTAGTGTTGGGTGGTAGGAGGAGAGGGTTGTCTGTGTACATGTGGCAATTGCTGCATTGTCCCAAGATGTCCAGATTCATCAGGTAGACAGGAGAAAACACCGGATGCTGACCTTTAGACATGCCTGAATAGGTGCTTATTTATTAAGTACTAAAAACTGTTTTCCTCTAGACAAGTGAGGAAAGTTGAGTGCTGCAGTAATTTGTAACTTATTTAGTGCTTACAATGAGTTCTGAACAAGTGCTGAGATCAAAGAAACAGATGAGTGCTAAAACTGTAAAGCTGGCTAGTTGCAAGGGAAATTTTGAAAAACAGACTTTATGGTGCCAGGAATAGTTTAACCCCAGTTAAGTGTGGGAGGGGGGCTTAGGAGCTCACAAACAGTCCTGGACACTGCAAATCCGTATCTGACCTGCCACAGGAAAGGGGGGAAGCAAGCTTAGAATTTTTTTTCCAGTAAAGTGGAAATGGAGAAATCTGGAACAGAAGTTAATTCAACATTAAGAATCTGAGTGGGTTGGCCTTCACAAATGTTCTCCATTAGATTGAGTGAACTAATGACACTAGACTGGGGGGAGTGTCACAGATCAAATATACAGTATGGGCGGGCAACTGCAAAGCCACCAAGTATAAGAACACACAGCACTAGGGAGGGTTTCAGGAAATTACAGTTCCTAGCTGTAGCCACTAAATGAAAGTTTTAAACAGATCAAGGAGCAGACTAGAGAATGCTTTTAACAGACAAAAATGCACAGAAAAGTTTGGATAGAGCAATCACAAACAGAAAATGCAACTCTCAGTATGAAAAAGCAGTTTACAGTTAAGTAATGTTAAAACAGTTTAAAACAGTACACAAATGCAGTGAACCAATAAAAAAAGCTTTATAACAGTGCAAAAATATAGTGGATCAACTGTATAGCATAATTATAAGCATTTCAGAAGTGCAATTCAGTGAAATAAGTGTAAGAAATAACTTAGCCTGCTCTTGGAATCTTAAGGAATTTCCACTTATGCAATGCAATCCAGAGCCTGACAATACAAGCAGAGCCTTTATAAGACACAGGGTTTATATAGCAGTAAGAATGGAAGAGTTGGGAAGATCAGATTACTCCTCAGCCCTTGCTATTACCCAATCACTCGTACTACAGAAGGTCAGAAGGCCTTGTTACTCTCAATAATGAAGACAATCAGCAGAAAATGGCTGCCAGAAACAAAAACAAAACTTCCAGCCTACACAATAGGCCTCTATCAAGATTATGCCACCTGAGCAGAACACAGAAACCTCACTTTAAAAGCATAGAAAGAACACCCACAAAGAGAAAATCCAAGTCTCAGTATGAAAAAGCAGTTTACAATTTAGTAATTTAAATAAAAAAAAACGACTATAGTAATGCACACTATTACAGTTCCTAGCTGTAGCCACTAAATGAAAGTTTTAAACAGATCAAGGAGCAGACTAGATAATTCTTTTAACAGATAAAAATGCACAGAAAAGTTCGGATAGAGCAATCACAAATAGAAAATACAACTCTCAGTATGAAAAAGCAGTTTACAGTTAAGTAATGTTAAAACAGTTTAAAATGACAAGTTAATGTAATTAATGGCCAATATGAGTACCAAGCAAATGCCTTTCAGAGAGTATACATCTTATTTAAAGTCCAGTCTGTAGCAAAGAATTATTCTAGAAAAATTATTAATTCCAAAATCTAAAGAATTTTTTTTGTCTGTAGTAGAATTTGGGGGAATCATATTTACACAAAATATTAATTCAAGATAACCATTCTTAAATATTTTGAATATTCAATCTATGGCAGGGGTCACATCTGATTCTACAAAAATACTAGAGGCATGTAATTCCTTTTATTTTCAGTTATGTAAGGAGGAGAATTTAAAGTCTATACACATAAACCTGTTTCTAGGTTATGCTAACCAATCGAATATAACGTTATTCCATGTTGAGATAACAATTGGTCCAATTCTGTAAGCTGTTTCAAAACCTCCATTACAAAAAGAATCAGGTCTTGACAGTCTTCATTTGGAATTCTATAAGGAATTTCAAGATAAATCACTGCATTATCTTTTTGACTGCACACTTTCTTATAGACGGTCCTATAAGTTAGCTTTATATTACTTCTTAACTACTCTGAAGATTGAACTAAAGATGAGAACTATTAACAAATTGCTTTAGTTAATTCAGATTACAAAATTTTAACAATTATTTTTCTAAAAGGCGTTCATCAAATAAGTCACCTGTAGCAATCTGTTTTCATTACATAAAGATTTATTGCTATGGCCAACCAAACTGTTCAAGCTATGCATTTAAAGTATAAGCATTAAATTATATTTATTTATTTATTTCACATTTGTTAATCGGGTTAATCCAACTGGGTAAGAAATTACTCATTTTTAGTGGAGACCAGAGGGGAAAAGCCCCGAACAAAACATACAAATAGAGACAAGTTAACAATATAAAGAGCAAAACAAAGTTATGGATACAATGGATAAGAAAAATAAATATAATTCAAATAATAGTACATAGCTATATACAAGGTCAAAAGAAGGAAAGTGCAAAAGAAGATAGGAGTAGAGGAGGATTGAAGTGATCTAGAGGGAGGAGAAAAAAAGAAGAATAGTAGGATAAAGTAAATTATATAAAGAGGGAGGGTATAGCAAGAAGAGCAGATTGGATAAAGTAAGATAAGAAAGAGGAAAAGGTATTAATGATAAGTCTAGTGAAGAAATGGGAATATGGCAAGGGAGCAGTTAAGTAGGATGGTTGCAGGTGATATCCATCACAATAACCTGCAGATGTTGTGTTTTGGATACTTATAATGCATTTGATTTAATAAAAAGAAAATATATTTTCAATCTGCTTCAGTTTTATAATATTCCAACCCAAATACTAAATATTATTAATTATTTGTTTTTTTTTTAAACTAAACTAACTTCAATTGAGGATTAACAATATTATCTCTCATTTATTAAATAAATGTAAAGTCTTTCTATGTTGGAGGGAAGCCTTCTAGCTTATCAGTGGGAGTGGTAAGCACTAGGTAGTCTATCTACCACAAGAGTGGTTTCTGGCCCCGGAATTGTAGTCCAGACAAAGATTTGCTGTATCCAGACCTGTTTGTAAGCTTCTGAGCTCCCCAAGCCTCTCTGTGTTGGAGGGGAAGCCTTCTAGCTAATCAGTGGGAGTAGTAAGTACTAGGTAGCCTATCTACCACAAGAGTGGTTTCTGGTCCAGAAATTGTAGTTTCATCTTTCCTGTAACTAGTCTAATCCAGATACAGATTTGTTGTAGCCAGGACTGTTGTAAGCTTCGGAGCCTCTCAAGCCTTTCTGTGTTGGAGGGAAGCCTTCTAGCTTATCAGTGGGAGTGGTAAGCACTAGGTAACTTATCTACCACAAGAGTGGTTTCTGGCCCAACAATTGTAGTTTATTGGCTGTTTGAGCAGTTTTTCCATCTCTTTCAACCTTCTGGTTTAAAAGAACATGTTTGCTCTTGTTTCCCACCTTTTCTGTAACTAGTCTAGTTCAGATACAGATTTGCTGTATCCAGGACTGTGTGTAAGCTTCTGCCCCCCAAGCCTTTCTGTGTTGGAAGGAAGCCTTCTTGCTTATCAATGGAAGTGGTAAGCACTACGTAGCCTATTTACCACAAGAGTGGTTTCTGGCCCAGAAATTGTAGTTTGTTGGCCGTTTGGGCAGTTTTTCCATCTCTTTCAACTTTCTGGTTTAAAAGCCCATATTTGCATTTATTTCCCACCTTTCCTGTAACTAGTCTAGTCCAGATACAGAATTGCTGTATCCAGGACTGTTTGTAAGCTTCTGAGCCCCCCAAACCTTTCTGTGTTGGAAGGAAGCATTCTAGCTTATCAATGGGAGTGGTAAGCACTAGTTAGCCTATCTACCACAAGATACAGGTACAGCTTCTTAGTTTTAGCACTTGAATTTGTTATTTTCATGCTCAGCACTTGGTCAGAAATTGTTGTTAGCACTAAATAAGCTACAAATTACTACATCACTCAAACTTCCACTTTAACTAGAGGAAAACAGTTTTTGTACTTACTTTCCTCACTTGCTTAGAGAAAAACAGCTCTTATACTCACTTTCCTCGCTCATCTAGAGGAAAGTAGTTTTTTATTCAGGCATATCCAAGGGCCAGCTCCCAGTGTTCTCTCCTGTCTATCTGATGAATCTGGGCATCTTGAAACAATGTAGCACTTGGCTCATGTACACAGACAACCCACTCCTCCTACCACCCAACACCACAACCTGTAAGAGATGCACTTATCTAGCCATACTAAAGCTCTCTCCAACCAAGACTGAACTTCACAGTCAAGAGGAGAAAGTAAACATAAACACTTGCACCACACCACACTCATCACATAGTCCCACTAAACCTACACCACCAAAATCTACACATAGAAACACAAAAACATCCACAGAGCCTCTCAGTAATAATCTGCTCAAGCAACAGAGACCTCCAAAGCAAAAATGCAAGCAACCTCCACCCTCCCAACACAACACAAATGACACATACCCCACAGACTCAGTGTGCCAATAAACCACAGCCCATAAGGCAAACCAACATACCCAATACACTAGTCATAGGTGACTCTATAGTCAGGCACACTGACGTCCCATCACCAGGCTAAACAGGGAGAAGGTTACTGTCAGCTGCCTGTCAGGTGCCAGGTACTGCAAGATAACCCACGCACTCAGGTCACTCCACAACAAGTACAAATATGGCTCTGTCATTGTCCATGTTGGTGTGAACGACATGAGATATACCTCCCTGGACTACATGAAAAGAGACATGGAAGAGCTCTCATATCTTGTAGCCCAGCAGGTATGAACCTAGCCCTGATAAGCATCTTGCCATCGCCCAGAATGATACTGCAGTACAAGGACAAAATGATTGACTTGAACAATTGGCTAAGCTTCTGGTGTCATTCTAAGGGGATCCAGTATCTGTCTGCCTGTGACAACATGGTCGACAGACCACGATGCTTTGCCAGAGATGGCCTGCACCTGTCACCTCTGGGATTCCAGATACTGGCTAAGATTCTTGCCACCCCCATAGTGCCTTTTTAGGCAAGGTTCAAATGACAAATTCACCACTGTAACAGGAACAGGCAAGCAAAAACTGAGGGTAATGCTACTCAATGCTAGAAGTCTAAATCTGAAAATGCACTCACTCGAGGCACTCCTTAAAATGGAGAACATCAATATCTGTGCAGTGACTGAGACCTGGTTCAAGGTTCCAGTGGGCACCCCTGCATTACCAGGCTATAACTCATACCACACTTTTCAGCCATCTAACCTGAACCAGCACACCAAAGCCAGAGGTGTGTCCATATTCATTAAGGATATCCACACCTCCAGGCTAGTTGCTCAGCATAATGCATCCGAGGTTATCCAAGTGCAACTAACTCTGGGCAAAACTGCAATCCAAATTGTAGCTTGCTGCAGATCCCCCACCATGCCTTAGGATTCTCACTCCTCTTTTCTTGATATACTGGGAAATATTAGGGTTCAACCAAACACCCTAATAATGGGTGATTTTAACTATCCCACCATTAACTGGGAAAACTACTCATGTACCAACTCCTTCAGTCAATGCTTTCTGGAATTCAGAAATTTCAATGCCCTGGATCAACTTAACCACACTTCCACCAGGGGAAACAATATCTTAGACCTAGTTATTACCAACATGAATGATCGGTGTTCCACACCTAAAGTCAACACCTCGTTGTTCAGATCTGACCATAAGCTAATCACCCTAGCTATCTGCATTCTGCCCCCACCCACCATTAAAGAAACAATGGTAAATATTTTCTCCAAAGCCAACTTCATGCTTCTTAAGACAGAAGTGGCAAACTTCATGACATCCATGCAGATGGACAATACAGTTACGACTGCTGAATCCTACACAAATGCACTCTATAAACACTTACACAAGTGATTGGATCATGCTACCCCAAACAGAACAAAGACGCTATCCTCCAAAAAACGGAAGCCAATCTGGTGGTCCCCTGCCATAAACAACCTCTACAGCAGAAGGAAGAAACTGTTGCCAAAGAGTGTAAAATCGCATGAGTGGAGGAACTCCTTGGTCAGGCTCAGTAAGATGTTGAGAACCCTTATAAGATACTCCAAAGCTAGCTTCGAAAAAAAAAAATTGCCACTGATTCTAAGGGCAACCACAAAGCATTCTATAGCTATGTCAAAAATCTCAATGGCAACACTCAGATCTGTTCTGAGTTACAGCACAATGGCACAAAAATTACAGAACCAACTGATATTGCCAACATCCTGGCAAATAGGTTCAGTGCTAACTTTACCCCCTAAATGGCCTATATCTATGCAGGAAGAATGCAGAGTCCCTGTAATCACATCTATGCAGGTAAAAGCTGCACTCTCTAAAACCAAAAACACAGAATCCCAGGCTGCATTTTACATGAACTTCAGAACAAACTGGCACCCCACCTAAGCACCATGTTCAATCATAGTCTCACGTCAGGCTTTTTGCCCACTGAATGGCGCACAGAGACAGTTATGCCACTCCACAAAGGGGGACCCACCACTGATGGTGGGAATGATCACCCTGTTAGCCTAATGAGCCTGGTCTGCAAGGCCACCATGGAACTTATAAATAAAGACATAGGTAACCTCCAAACTCTGGACCCCACCCAAACTCTGAACCCCACCCAGTCTGGGTTTGTGAAAGGCAGATCATGCCTTCTGAACCTGATTGTCTTCTTTGAGGCAGTCAACAAAGCCGTAGATGAGGGTAAGGTGGTTCACACAGCCTATCTTGACCCCGCCAAGGCTTTTGACACCATCACACATTCTGTAATTATAGCTAAACTCACTAAACTAGGTATAAATACCTAAGCCACAAGATGGGTTGCCAACTGGCTCACTGACAGAACTCACACTGTAAAAGTTGCAGACTCCAAATCTGACTTCAAACCAGTGACAAGTGGAGTACCACAGGGTTCAGTTCTGGGACCTCTCCTGTTTGGTATCTACTTCTCTGAAGTACAGGTTAACTCAGAAGGCCTCTGGCTAATGAAGTTCGCAGATGACTGCAAACTTGGAGCCATAGTCGAGTCCCCAAATTATGTGGACATCCTACAGAAGGGCCTCACTGAGACAGATGCCTGGTGTCAGAGGCATGGCCTAAAGCTCAGTGCCAAAAAGTGCATTGTCATCCCCTTTGGTAAAAACTCTGTACCCATGACCTACCACATAAACAACAGTCTACTTAATGCCAAATGTATGATAAGAGACCTTGTCTCCCAGGTGGACAGTAGTCTCTCCTTTGATAATCACATCACCACAGTAGTCAAGAAATCCTTCTATGTGGCACACCTCATCACAAAAGGGTTCTCATCCAGGAAAAAAAGGTCATTGTTCCCCATTACTTGGCACTCATTAGACCTATTATAGAGTACAATGCCTCTTTTGGAATGTACCTCACAAGACATCTGCAGCAGCTGGAAAGGCCACAGAAGTAGCTCACAAAGATGATCACTGGCCTCAAACAGATGCACTACACTGACCATCTCAAAAAACTCCAGCTTTACTCTGTAGCATATCACCTACTCTGAGGAGATCTCTGCCTGACATATAAAGCTATGTTAAACCCATAGCCTTTGGACATGCTACACCTAATGAAATCCCAATCCCTCCAAGCTACATGGTCTAGGGACCTAAACCTTGTCATGACAATAAACAAGACATGCTGGAGGGGTAGATTCCTGTCCCAGAGACTTCTTATACTCTGGAACAAGCTACCCATCTATGTCAAGCAAAGCTCCTCATTAGCACTCTTCAAGAAAAACCTTGATGAGTGGATGGGAAATGGGAAATACAGCCCGGGGATCACTTCTGTGGCTCTGCTTGACAGGGTCACAGGAAATTAACTTTCTTGGGTGGTGTAAGCCAGGGAACCTTGTTGGGTAGGCTTACTTAAGCCCTTGGGCCAATAGCCTAGTATCTACCTATGAACCTATGAACCTATGGATCAGAAAAGGTTGCCCTTTATTTCCAACACTATACCTTTTGACAGTCATTTCTGTACATGAGGCCTATACAGTTTGCTAGTATGAATTTGAAGTTTATAACTCATGCTGAGGGTATAACCCTATTTAACATGTTAATCAATCACTAATGTGAAAATATAATATAGTGAAGGCAATCACAAATGTCATTGGATACTCAATCAGTTCTGGAAAAAAAAAACAAATGTTTTCCCTTTAAACAGTATAACCCCAATTGATTTTAAATTTGTACAAGTCAATAATATAGAGATTCTAATGGCTTGATTAAAACCAATGCAAGCACATATCACAAACTCAAACACAATTGGTATATGATTCATTGCAACAAGTGTTAAGAAGCTAGTATAATTTAAACATTTCTTTTGCAGGCAGGATTAATTTTCTATGCTAAATTTTACTCTGTGTGCATTTTTTGTAAAGAGTGCAGTAATACCACTTGAATTTTATTATCACAATAAGTTTAAAACTAAAAATGTTTATTGTGATGAGGTGGCTTTCTCAGGATCTGTAGGCTACTTGCATTTAATGAAAAAGGAGATTATCAGGTTAATGATTACTGAATTTGATCCTTGTACAACTTTGGATCTTTCTCTCTCTCTCTTTCTCACTCTGTACACACATAAAGACATTCCTTTTTTTAATTCAAAACTGATTATGCACCAAAAATATTTGCTTCCGTTTATTTATTTTCCCATGGTAGGTTAGTCCTTTGATGATATTCTTTCCATCAATATGCAGCAAAATTATCAATTGTGACAGAATTCCATTAAAAGCATTCTTAGATTCTAATGATTCAAGGAATTTGACTTTTTTGAAAGACTTCTACACATATTTTGATATATTTATTTTATTTATTTTTTATTTTACATTTGTTGACCGGGATAGTCCAACTGGAGCCATGTCCATTTTCAGTGGAGGCCCGGGGAGATAAGCTCCAATTTATCAGATACAATAATACAAGTAAAACAAGAGTACATAAGTATTATTACCAACTAATACATAGACAGACATGAGATACCCCTGGTTCTAGTCAGGAGAAAAATTAACAATAAATAGTTAGTTGGGTTATTCACATTCATGTTGAAAGTTACCCAGGCTTGTTGCAGTGGCAAAGCCAGTTAAATGCTATATGTTGTTTGAGTTTAGTTTTAAATTGTCCTAGGGAGGAGAGCAAAGTAATATCACCTGGAAGTAGGTTCCAAGCTCTGCCTGCAGCATTAGCAAAGAGGGCATCTCCAGCAGTGTTGTTGATTTTGATTGTCTGAATTAGAAGTTTGTTCGAGGATCAAAGCAGTCTTGGATTGTTGTGGGGGATGATAATATTTTGAAGGGCAGGTGTGCGATCTGGGTTATAAAGGATTTTGTTAGCCATGATCAGCAGGTTATATTGTATGAGACTGGGAAGTTCTAGCCACCCAAGCTGTTTTAGATTGATGCAGTGGTGTGTTTTAAAAGGTATTCCAGTGGAAAACCTGGCAATATGATTGTAACAGGTTGACAGTCTATTTAGTACAGATTTGTTTAGATTGGAGAGAAGGGGGGAGGCGTATAAAAGTGTTGAGAGTAGATGAGAGCAAGCTATAGCCATCTTAGCTGGAGGGGTTAGGAAGGCTTTTATTCTATACAGTGACCCAAGTTTTTTATTGATGTTCTTGATTGTTTGATTTACATGTAGGTCAAACTTTAGGTTATTGTCAAAAATGACACCTAGTAATTTTGTAGAGGGGTCAGAGGAAATTATTGTCCCATCTTTTGCATTTATGTTAAAGGTGAAGGCGGCAGACCTATGAGTTGAAGAGAATAACAGCATTTTAGTTTTTTTGGGATTTAGTAACAATCTACATTCAGAGAGCCAATTTTCTATGGTATTAAAGGTGGACTGGGTAGCGATCCTCAGGTCTGTGGGAGAAGTAGCTGAGCAAATCAGGGTGGAGTCATCGGCGTATTGGATACAGCTGACATTTGGTATGACTGTATACAAGTCATTAATAAAGATGGAAAACAGTAGGGGCCCTAATATGGAGCCTTGTGGTACTCCAAGGGTGTTTGGTAATAGATTAGAGAGCTTGTTCTGCCATAGGACAGCCTGTTGTCTTCCATTTAGGTAGGATGTAAACCAAAGAAGGGCATTAGTATCAAGGTGGAAAGTTTGCAAGGTGTGGACCAGAAGTTGGTGATCAACCATGTCAAATGCCTTGGAAAGAGCCAAGAATAGGGCAGAGGATATGTGATTATTGTTATGGTTATTGTTTATGGTATTGGTAAAAGCCATTAACGCTGAGGTTGTGCTATGGTGTGGATGAAAACCATGCTGGGTATCCGACACATGTTTTATACTTTGTGACAAAGAAAAGAAAAAAACATGCTATTTAGATATTTGGGTGTCAGACACAATTTTATGCCCGCCTTGACTAAAAAAGCCTGGGAAAAATAATCAATTAACGTATATAATAAATCATGATTTTATTCTCAAAATTTTAAGCAAATGGAACAGAGAAAATAGTAAAAATTTAAATACAACAATTTTAGGAACTCTAGCAACATTACACAAAGTTATATAAGTCATTTTGATACACGGCAATTCAAAAAGAAATCTGTTAAAGAACTTAGTGGACACAACAGAATGAAATAGATATGTAATAGGTTCATAGGTTCATAGGTTCATACTAGGCTATCTGCCCTGGGGCAATTATAAGTCTAGCCCGATTCTGTATGGCTTACGCCACCCCTTGATTTGAGTATACTGTGCCCTTTATAAGGTTTAGTTTACTGTGCCTCTGTCTAATAGTGACACGGAAGTAATCCCTGGGACAAACCTATGATCCCCCATCCACTTATCGAGATTCTTCTTGAAGAGATTCAGTGAGGTGCTCTGCCTCACATGAACTGGAATTCTATTCCAGAGTGAAGGGAGCCTCTGGGTTATGAACCTGTCCCTCCAGCAAGTTCTATTTATTTCTATGCTGAGGTTCAAGTCCCTCGAGCGTGTGGCTCTAAGGGATTTAGATTTACTGAGATGGAGCATGTCCATTAATTCTGGATTTGACATAGCTTTGTATGTCAGGCAAAGATCGCCTCGAAGTAGGCGGTATGCAACTGAGTAGAGCTGGAGTTTTTTTAACCGAGCAGCATATGGCATCTGTTTGACACCCTTGATCCTCTTGGTGAGATACTTTTGGGGTCTCTCTAATTGCTGCAGGTGTCGGGTAAGGTACATCCCAAAAGGGGCATTGTATTCTAAGATGGGCCTGATGAGGGATGAATAAAGGGGCACGATTACCTCTCTTGATCTAGATGTGAAACCCGTCGTGATGAGGTGGGCTATGTAGAAAGTCTTTCTAACCACTTTGGCAATGTGGTTTTCAAAGGAGAGATTGCTATCAACTTGGGTCCCCAGGTCCCTAATAACTTTCTCTGTACTTAATGGGTTTCCACCTATGTGGTAATTTGTGGGCACATTGTTTTTGCCAAAGGGTTTGACTATACATTTTTTGGCATTTAGCTTTAAACCATGGTGCTGGCACCAGTTATCTGTCTCTGTGAGACCTTTTTGAAGGATGTTTGTGTCAGCTGGAGAGTTGATTATGGCGCCCAGTTTGCAGTCATCTGCAAACTTGGTGAGCCATAGTCCTCCCACATTTGCCTGTACCTCGGAAAAGTATATACCGAACAAGAGTGGTCCCAGGACAGAACCCTGTGGGATGCCACTTGTGACCGGTTTTGAGTCTGACATGGCTCCAGCAACTCTCACTCTGTGGGTTCTGTCTTTGAGCCAGTTTGCGACCCATCTTGTGACATAGGGGTTTATATTTAAGTTGGATAGCTTATCTATGATGCCCGAGTGGGGTATTGTGTCAAATGCTTTTGCAAGGTCCAGATAGGCTGTGTGGACTACCTTCCCTCCATCTATGGCTTTGGTGACTGTTTCAAAGAAGTCGACCAGGTTCAAAAGGCAGGATCTGCCCTTGACAAAGCCGAACTGGGTAGGATCTAGTGTCTGTAGGTCCCCAATGTCTTTGTTTATGAGCTCCATGATGATCCTCTCCATAGCCTTGCAGACTAAGCTAGTCAGTCTTATGGGGCAATAGTTTCCAGGGTCCGTAGAGGCTCCACCTTTGTGGAGTGGGACCACTGTTGCTGTACGCCATTCTGTGGGCACATATCCTGTAGTGAGGCTGAGATTGTATAGCTGTTTTATTTGAGGGATTAGTTCCTCTTGGAGTTCATGTAGGACACAACCTGGGATGCCATCTGGTCCCATGGAAGCAGTGTTTTTTGCTTTGGAGAGGGCAGCCTTCACCTGAGCATCAGAGATGTTTGGGAGGCAGCCCTCTGCCGGGATAGATACTTTCTCTTTTGAAATAAGCAGGTGAAGAAGTTTGCACTGAACCTGTCTGCCAGGATATTGGCGATGTCTGTGGGTTCAGTGTATTTTTGTCGTTTAGAATCAACTCAGAACAAGTCTGGGAGTTGCATCCCAGGTTCCTAACATAACTGAAAAAAGCCTTATGATTGTCTTTGGTATCCTGTGCAATTTTTCTCTCGAAGCTGGCCTTGGAGGATTTTATGAGGGATCGTAATTTTTTGCTAGTACTGATCAGAGATGCCTTCCCTATTAGGGATTTTGCTGTATCATGTAGTAGCTTCCTCCTTCTGTTGTACAGTTTATTTATGGCAGGAGTCCACCAGACTGGACGCCTGCCTTTGGATGATTGGGTCTTGGTTTTGTTTGGGATAGCATGATCCATGCATTCCTGGAGATGTCCGTAGAATGCGTTTATATAGGATTCTGCAGTTTGGGCCATAGTTTCCACTGGCCCTGGGGCCTTGAAGGATTCCACTTCGGTTTTGAGAAGTGAGAAGTTCACTTTGAGAAGTTTTTCACTGTGGTTTTCTGGGCTGGGGTGGGGTCGGGATGTGGACATCCAGTGAAATTAATTTATGGTCTGATCTTACCAATGAGGGATATACTTCTGGTGTGGAGCATAGAGTCTCCATGTTGGTAATGATCAGGTCTAGTATGTTGTCCCCTCTTGTGGGAGTGGTGACTAGTTGTTCCATAGCATTTGAGTTTATAATTTCCAGGAACCTTTGGGCTAAGGTGCTGGGGCTTGAGTAATGCTCCCAGTCAATGTTTGGGTAGTTGAAGTCACCCAATATAATGGTGTTCGGAGAGATCTTCATGTTCTCCAATGTTTTCTGGAAAGCCGAGTGGGATTCCTGACTTTGAGAGGGTGGTCTGTAGGTTGCTATAAACTGAAAAGCAGTCTTGCCCACTGTTAGTTGTACATGGATGGTCTCCGATACTTCGTGCAATGCCACTAACCTGGAGGTGTGGATATCCTTGATAAATATGGAAACTCCCACTCCTTTTGTGGTTCGGTCCGGGTTTTGGGGCCGAAAAGCATGATATGAGGCATAGATTGGTAGTGCTGGGGTGCTCTCTGGAGCCTTGAACCAGGTTTCTATCACTGCACAGATATCGATGTTATCCATACTGAGGAGAGCTTCGAGTGCGTGCATCTTGAGGTTAAGACTTCTGGCGTTAAGCAGCATTACCCTTAGTTTCTTGTTCCTTGTGCTGTCTATGGGGGTGGCTTTGACTTTTGAGCCTTGCCTAAAAAAGGCACTATGGGGGTGGCAAGAGCCTTTGCCAATATCCAAAAGCCCAGTGGTGACAGGTGCAAGCCGTCCCTAGCGAAGCAACGTGGCTTGTCGAGCATGTCATCCCAGGCTGACAGACACTGGATCCCCTTTGAATGACACCAAAATTTTAGCCAATTGTTAAAATCGATCATTTTGTCTTTGTACTGTGGCATCATTCTAGGTGAGGGTAAGATGCTGCTCAAGGTCAGGGTCATACCAGCCTGGGCTACATGATCAGAGAGCTCCTCTATGTCTCTTTTCATGTAGTCCAGGGAGGTACATCTCAGGTCATTCACACCAGCATGTACAATGACTGAGTCATATTTGTATTTGCTTTGGAGTGACCTGAGTGCTTGCGTTATGTGGCAGATCCTAGCACCCGACAGGCAGCTCACCATGACCTTCTCTTTATTCAGCCTGGTGAGCGGGACATCAGTGTGTCTGACAATAGAGTCACCTATTACAAGAGTATCAGGTGTGTTATTCAGCCTTAAGGGCTGTGGCTGCTTGGCACACTGACTTTGTGGGCTATGTGTTGTGCGTGTTTTGTTTTGAGGTAGCGTTTGCTTGGATATCTGCTTTGGAGGTCTCTGTTGCTTAGGTAGATTTTTATTTAGAGCCTCCAGTATGTTTTTGTGTATTTATGTGTTTGGTTCGCTGATGTGGTGGGACTATGTGATACTGGAATTGTGTTGTGTGAGGTTACCTTCTCCTCCTGACTGGTTACACCAGTTTTGAGATGAGAGAGCTCAGCCTCCAGTTTGGCTACATAGTTGCATCTCTCACATATATTTGAACCTGTTTGGAGGAGGAGAGGGTTGTCCGTGTACATGAGACAGTTGTAACATTGCCTCAAAATTCCCAGATTCACCAGCTGGACTGGAGAGGAAACCATTGACTGACCTTTGGACATGCTAGAGTAATATAGGAAACTGAATTTAAGACGGACCAATAGAGGACAGGGTAATCGTAGAGAGTATAAGAGTAAGTAGTGCTTATGGTTTAATATTGCTAACTTGTAGGATTACTTTATTGGACCAGTGAAGGGCCTTAGAATGAGAATATGGTGTTTAAATTGAGAGATAGAGCAGTTCTAAGGGAAAAAGTGAAGAGCAGACTTTGTGGAGCCAGGAATAGTTTAAACCCAATTAGGCGGTGCTGCCCGCTGTTGCGCTATGCACAAAAACGCGCAAAAACACGCAAAAGAGGGTTTTAAGAGAGGAAGATGAAGGAGTTAGGAATTGGCATGGTTATAAGGAATTGGCTAACTGGTTCCAAATTTGGTGGACCTAACCAAGGATATTCCCTTTGTGGGACAATCATTCATTATATTAATTTGATTTTATACAATACTGTATTTACATATGCTGAGCTAATATGCTGTTTTCCTTAACTCATGGCTAAGAAAAAAGCGCTGATTGTTGCATTCACCAGTATAATTACCAATATAATACACTCAGTAGAGCTGTACAATTACTGTTGCAGTAACAGCCAAGTGGCAGAAGATATATTACAATCTGTAGTACTGTATAAGTCACAGTACAGCTGAGCAAAACACTAGAATGCATGTAGGATAAAATTAGAAGGCACGGTGAGAGACGAAGAATACGAGTGGGGAAAGTATATATATGTGCACTTTGGATACTTGAAATTTCAAAACATTGAACCTCTAAATAATGAAGATGAGAGGATCGAAGTTTTGAAATCTCAAACCTTTTCAATGGAGATCACTATACAGTATGGAACTGGAACTTTATCATTTTCTTCATTGTAGTGCCATCTTGGAGTTAGTATATTTAAGTAGCAGGGGGTATATGGCGTGCAAGGTGGCTTGCCCCCAATGCAATGACATGAAATTATAAGTTTTTACGTTTTGGAGGTTTATTTTTTATTAGCTCAAGATTTCAAAACTTCTATCCTCTGGTCTTCATTATTCAGAGGGTCGATGTTTTGAAATTTCAAGTATCCAAAGTGAGTCCATACATATATAGATATAGATATAGATATAGATATAGATATAGATATAGATATAGATATAGGCATAGGTATAAATCCATGGGACATAATAACATACCCTTCTGCCTGCTGAACAGCATTAAACATATGCTTATGGACCAGCTCCTAGAACTATTCATTCTGAGTTTAGGTACTTGCTTTGTTTCTAATGTAAGTTCAACCTACTTCTATAGCAATTAAATTACCAATGGATTTGTGCCTAATATATTCTGCACTACAGTTGTGATAGCACTTCACAACTGTGAGCTCACCACATTGCCCAGAATGTACAGACCCATTACCCAGAGTAATCCCTTCTGTAAGCCATAGCTTGAGTCATTACCGGCTGGATAAACTATGATATTAAATTGTTTAAGACTTGATCCCTAGCAGTTTGGCTTTGCTAAAGGTATATCCTCTCTAATAAAACTGATAAACTTATTTGAAAGAAGTACACAAGCCGAGGCTAGTAGTCATGCTCTTCAGACATCATATCTAGACCTTACCAAACCATCTAGATGTAATACCACATGCTAATATAATCGACAAGCTAAAAGCTTCCAATTAATACATATGTAGTTAGGGGGATAACAAACTGACTAATGGATGGACCCAACAAAGTCTGGGTGGCAGCATTACCCTCTGAAATCATAAAGGTAACAAGTAGAGTCCTATAGAGATCTGTATTATGGGGTCATATTACATTGTCAAAAGGGTTATTCATCGAATGCCCTTCATTGACACATAAACATCAAAGTACCAAAACTCCAAATGGCCATGTCAGCAATTTTTTTCCACTTCGTAGGATCTGACAGTCTGTATTGTTTTTTGTTGGCCAAGCGATTTTGTCCCCTTGGAAAAAATTCACTGAAGTGGCCGTTCGGAGTATTGGTACTTCAGTGTTCACGTGTCGATGAAAGGGCATTCGATAAATAGCCCTTCTGACAATGTAATACAGGCCCTGTATTAGGACCTTTACTATATGACATATACCTCTGATCTCCAATTCAAAAACAGATATCTTTCTTCATTCAAGTTTCCAGATTATTATAAATTGGGTATCATCCTGAAATCATCTTCTGACATGCAGAAGTTACAACTTGAACATACACACATTCATAGCTTGTGCACAAAACAGATTAAAACTAAATGCTAAAAAGTTATTTATTGTAGCATTTGGTAAACAATTTCTTATAACAGCTAATAGTGTAGGCAGCACCACACTCCCAAAAGATGTTTTGATAGACCTTCAACATGGGTGTAGAATTCCTTCCCTCTTTAAGCATCATACTGCAACAGTGGTTAGGAAATCCTCTTTTCTGTCACAGCTGATTGCAAAGGGTATCTATTCCAGATCTAAGGCAACCCTTAAGCCTCTATATTTTGTGCTGATCAGGACCATCACAGAATGCAGTGCATTGATTCAAATGTATCTTACTAGACATATTAGGCAGTTAGAAAAAAACACAGAGATTTCTAAACAAAAAAGATCCAAGGCTAAAAGACCTGATCTAGCTTGAGAGGCTGGAGGCTTTGACCCTGCATTCAAGTTCCATAGACTCCCTGGGGAAATCTCTGCTTTGCTTTCTGCACCATTAGGAATCTGGTAGTGAAAGATCTATTCTTTCTCCATGAATCAAGCAGTCCAGTGAACATTAGGTCAAGAAATCTGAACCTTCAGCAAATAAAAAAAATCATAGTGGAGAGATAATTTAATCACGTAGTGGATACCCTTTCTCTAGAATGTAGTTCCAGTAGTTAGACTATTGTCTAGGCATTCACAGAATCATCACATCATGACCAGCATATCATTCCTTGAAAAAGTGAGGTATGTTGTATGGCTCGGCACTGGTAAGGTGCAAATGGTCACATGGCCCAGCTGTCTTGTATTTTTTATGATTCTATGATACAATTTAGATGCAGTAGTCATAGATACTGCCAGTATGGTGTGCAGACACATTGGTTATCAAACATTGCACATTACATACTACCCAGCATCAGGTGGAATTGTAGCCTTTCTATTGATAAAACACAGTCCAAGAAAAAGAAGTGGGGCCTTTATTGCCATATTGGTGCGATATATAGTACCCAGCACTTTGAAGACATGGGTGCTGTCATAAAAGTCATCTATGGTATTGTCTCTCTTCCTAGTTTATTGGAGAAACTGATATTCTCCTCCACATGAAGATATAGTGCATTGGGGAATTGAATGTCCATTCACAAGGCTGATGCATGCTTAGAGTGCCCCATTTTGTCGCTGAGAGGCCCTGTAGCTAGTAAGCTAAATGCTGTACATGCCTTGGTGAACACCAGCATGGGAAGTCCAAGCATTCCTCTCAGTATTTTTTGTGGGCAACGCATGTCAAACAAAACCCATGTAGTATCCGTTTCCACTGAAAAATGTTTCATCAGCTATTGTTTAGATAGCTGGTTGTATTATATACACTGCTGCTACAGCTTTCTTGTTCACTGCTTGCTGCTGTATAGTATCACTAGATGATAGGTAGTGGTGATTATGGACAAAAAAGTTATGCTACACAGTTCCTTCTGCTGCTCCTAACATTTTTGCTTATTACAGCTATTCAAATTCCCACATGCTTTTTGCGGTTATGAGACATGTAATTTTCCTACCATCTTCAAAATGCATTACTGTTACATGTCTTTTTTCACACAATCCATCTAGCTCTTTGCTGGATGCTTTTATTTCCTCTTGTCTCCTTCTAGTCTCTCTCAAATCTTCTTCACTGGATCTTCTGCTTTGTTGCACATGTACCTGAACCACTGCAATCTGTTATATTTGACTTCCTCTGCAATCGAAACTACTTTGGCTTCAGCCTTGATGTTTTCATCTTGTTGTCTGTCCATCCCATAGTGTGCATCCTATCACCTACCAACTTCATCAGCTGTAGCTTCCTCAGTTGCTGTGCCTTTACTGCCCAGAACTCAGTACAATACAGCAGTATTGATCACACCACTGTTTTACAGACCTTACTTTTCTGCTGCTTTGGCATTCTTCTGTCACATACTATCCCTCACACTCTATGCCAGTTGGCTGCAGCCCCTCTGAATCTACTACCATTCTCCTCCACCACCCCTTCTAGATACTTGAAGATGTTAACTTGTTCCACGATTTTTCCTTTATCTCAATTCCACCTTCTTCTGATTCCCCCATTTGCTACCATGACAACTGTCTTGTCTATAATTTGAACCTGTGTGCCTTCAGTTTTGCATTCCATACCCCTATCATTTGCTGACGTTCTTATTCAGAGTCTGCCTGCAATGTCACATCCTCTGCATACTGCAGCTTTGTTGCTTTATATCCTTTGACCCGTTTGTTAATGTAGTACATCACCAGCATGAACAGGACTGAGTTCAGAGCTGAACCCTGATACCCACCCACCTCATCTGGTAAGTCATCCCTGATTCTGAACACTGTCTGTACTTCTGTAATGGGGTCCTTGTGCATACCCTGCATTAATTCCATCATTAAAAGGAAAATTGAAGTGTTTGGTATGCTAACAGAGATGGACCTAATAAAGGAGATTCGGCACAGAGAACTTAGGTTGCACAAGCTTTGCAGCTGGCCTGCCCAAATTATTCACAATTACAATCTGTTTGTTAGATTGCTAGCTGATCTATCACCATCAGGTTGAGCAGTAAACTTAACAAGCAAGTTGACCTATAGTTTGTTATATTGCAGCAGAACAGAGCAGAGAGTCTTTCTGTAGTTATTTTATTTTTTACTGTTAAGGTCCAGCATGAATCACCATAAGTAGAAAACTAGAGACATTTCTCATTAAGTGAGATAGAAGATGTGTGCACAGAACTAAAGTTGTATCTTTTTATCTTAAGTTTTGATATGATTGAATAATTGCTACTTTCCATTTTGGATTTATATATGGTAACCTGATTTCCTCCCACCTCCCAAAAACATATAAGTTGACGGAGTACACTACATTTACCAATTCATTTTTACTAGATTTGAATTTATTTCATTCTCAAAAATCACAAGATAACAGTACCAGTTTTACTGATCACATGCAAACAACTATTTAAAAGGGAGGGCATGCATACTTATTTAATAAACAATTAAATAACACTTTTTTAAACATGGGTAGAAATACATTCAAAGAAATGATGTCTAGAAGCCTATTGCCAGATAAAATTAATATGAAATATAACGTATTTTATATCAGAAATTGCCACTATATACTGTATTTACCCTTTCTATTATGTCACTTGTTATATCTGAAAAGGGTTCATGCATCATCCTGCTTGTTCATTTAACAAATAATAAACCAATAGTACTACAGAATGCTTGCCAAAACACTGGGGGGAATTCAATAAGTCGTACATATTTTTTTCATGTACGCATCACACAGCGATGCATACACAAGTGCAAACATTTTCTGATTATGTAAACCTCACTTAGCCACTCAGAAAAGCCAGTGTCAGGGAAAGTTCTGTGGAATGCAAATTCCTGCTTAAGCAGGTGAATGTAATTAAAATTAACCAGGGGAAGTGATTTGAGAAACTGAAAGACATCTGTGTATACTCCTTGTCCGTGTTCCTAGTGTACATTGAAAGAAGGGGATGTAAATGTTCACAAATATCGACATAATTCCTCTGAAAAGGTTGCATCGCATACAGTAATGGTGAAAAATACATTAATATCTGTAAAAATGCAGGGAAAATGTATAATTATTTTTTTTTACCAATCTCCTGTTGTTTGCTCTATGTGCCTCAGTATGTAAACATGCTTGATGCAACAAAACAAAATAAAAAAACTGATAAAATAAAATTATTAATAAATGTATTTCTCAGAAATGTACTATAGGGCCTTGCATCAGGTATGTATAATGCTGCATTTGTGCTGTCGCCTAGCTCCCATGGGTATGTTCTGTGTAGTATCCAGGCTGTCAGCACAAATATGTATGCAAATATGTTGAAGTTGTTGAATTGTCAAAAGGACCAACTGTGTCCACAGATCTCTTTCACGTAGGCTCATACACGGTATTGATATTCCCACTGGATGTGGATGACATCAGGGGTGTGTGTCATGTTACTTTTAGGAGATTTTGTGCTCAGTGTGCATGCGGCATGCCACACAGCTTAGCTTAGCCTAGGGTGCTCATGCGAACCGAAACCCCCAAGGCACAGTAGTGATGTAGGAAGCTATCAATTATAACTGGATATCTTCAGTTACAAATATTTACTTTTGTATGCTAAGCTATGAGGTGCTCAGTGCATCATTGCAGAAAACAGTAGGGTCTTTAAATCAATGTAATGATATTCTAAGCAGCTGACATGCATCCGAATTAGGCAATCCCACAGCATGAACCTACACCACAACTGTGTAAAGTATGC
This sequence comes from Protopterus annectens, assembly GCF_019279795.1. Lineage (NCBI taxonomy): Eukaryota > Metazoa > Chordata > Ceratodontiformes > Protopteridae > Protopterus > Protopterus annectens. The sequence continues at coordinate 1,278,800,849 of NC_056729.1, forward strand.
ATACCCTACAGTCTGGATTTCCATCAATACTTTGAGCCATTGGAGTACACACTTGGGAATTTTAAACTGAGACAATGCTAGGGGCTACTGCAGCTATTCTACATCTGTATGTTCTAGAGGTTGAAGGCAATGTTGCTGGTGCTGATGACCATAGGCCTCGGTCGAGGAGGAGAAGAGTGTTCAGGCCCTGGGTAACGTACAAGAAGCTGGATGAGCTGTAGATTGTAGAGTGCTACAGGGTGGACAGGGACATAATACAAGACCTTACTGAGCTCCGCTACCCTCAACTCAGAGCCAGAGCCAACAGAGGGGAACCTATCCCAGTGCAAACAAAAGTATACATAGCCCTTAGAATACTAGCTATAGGTGCTTTTAAAAGATCAACTGGGGACATGATGAGGGTGTCACAGGCATCTACATCCAAGATACTCCATCAGTTTCTGGATGCTATGATCCCACATGCTAGTGAGCACATATTTTTTCCCCTTGACCCTGAGGCGAGGGCCAGCAATATACATTTCTACCATGTAGCATACCACCCTGAAGTACTGGGTGCAATAGATTGCACTCATGTACACATCAAGACACCTCCCGGTGAGCAATGTAGAATCTACATAAACTGCAAGGGATACCACTCCATCAACTGCCAAGTCATGTTCAATGCCCAGGGGATTATCATGAGTGTATGTGCTGCCAACCTTGGCAGTTATCAAGACTCCCATATTTGGGACACATCTTAGCTGTACCAGTTGTTTGCTAGGGTGGACATCCCACATGGCCATCTACTGGGGGATGACAGCCATACCCTGGAACCATGGATGATGACACCAATCAGAAATGCACACACCCAGCCACCGAAGAATGCCATAAGGAGGCACACGCACAAACTAGGAACATCATAGAGCATGTGTCTGGGCTTCTGAAGACATGGTTCTGGTGCCTCAATATATCTAGAGGATCCTTGTGGTATACACCAGCCACATGTGCACATATATTCACAGTATGTGCTATGTTACACACTCTGATCTTACAAAAACAGCTGCAGCAGGGTGCTACATACTCTGATCCTGCAGAAACAGCTGCAGCAGGGCCAGTAAAGTGGAGGGATACACAGCCCCCCACAGTGCCTAGGTCACCACAGCCACAGTCACAGGAGGACTTGGAGGAGGAACCCCCTCCTGATGTCTTGTAGGCAGATGTAGACATGCCCAGTATGTTTGGCTTTGACTAAGAGACAATGAATAGCACATTCACTGACAAGCTAGGGACCTAGGGACTAGCACCTTACTTCTACTCACATACAGTTAGTAACAGTGATGCTAGCCAGTGCCCACATCCTCTACCTATCTATGTATTGGAAGTGTACTGTTTGCAACACACAGAGTCAACCCTGAAATACAGTCCTGTCAACTGCGGCACTGGCAAGGTAAGTCAATACCCTACACAATATTATAGTGGATTGTTATGCTAGGTCATTGTAGCCATGGACCGGGTACAATATAATATGCAGGCACCTATACTGGCCTATTTGGACAGACTGTACATTCACATGGGACTGCTGACACCTATTCCACTAATACATCTCCATTTGTATGTTGTAGGCCTCATGCATTGAATATTCATGCAGTCCTACTGCAACAGATTATTGGTGCATCATTCAAAGGACATACTGGATAGGGAGGTTAAATGATAGTCAGACTGTGTCCTAGCAGAACATGTGCATTACCTCCTCACCTCCAAAACATCACTGTCCCCATGTTACTGCCATAACACTAACAGTATGCTGTATGACCTTTCAAACAGTTAGTATGACACAGCATGAGTACTGTAATGTATGATCTGAACATACATTTTATGTGTAACTTAACTGGGAATAGCACAGTACACGTGTATGCACATGATAGTGTGGTGAATGATTCCTTACTCATTTAGCAGCTTCTATAGCTCAAAGGGCTAAAGCAAGTAGATAGTGTGATGGTGTCCAGGGTTCTAATCCTTAAATATCCCATTATGTTGCATGTGACATAGCAGTACATGTACCCTTTTACAGACTGTCTGTGTGCTAGACTAATATGTCTGTATTCCACATATTAAATACACAACTGCATTTGTGCAAATGTTCTAGGACCTATTTAAACACTCCAGTACTACTGGATTAGATATTATCAGAATTGTAAAGGCTGGAACTTAAAACTATATATCAGCATATGCATGCAAAGCATATATCTAGTAGCTCCTGGAATACGATTTAGTATAACAATATAATAACATTTGTGAATGAAAAATTGTGATGTGGTGTGAGTCATATGAAATTGACAGGGCCATATGCAACATACTGAGCAATACATCAGAACAACCAGGTACTGATACACTCTTGATAAGATGGATATCTGCATGGCTTACATATAGGGTATGGCAAGTATCATACAGCAACTGTTCAATTAAATATCTGTGGTTGCAGTCAGGGTGTCTCACAGTCAGCTGTACTAGGTCAAAATGTGTTTGCTTATCTCTGTAGACCTATCTTTGTCATCACAGTTCTACAGTCTGTATGCAGATGGCTTGAAAATGTGTATACTGTTTAAATGTGTTACAGAGTGGGCTTGTCTGCACAACAACTTGGCTGCAAGAGCATCAGATGCTGTTAAATATATATGAATGTAAGCATATGACATGTGGATGACAGAAATAGAATGGAGAATAATGCCTACAGCACACAGTGAATGACACAGTAGAGTCATTAGAGGAACTGGGTATATATGCAGATCCAGCTTTGGGTTTTCAAAATCACCTCAGAATCTTGGCCTGTGGTGCAGCTAGGTGTGGGATGGAGTCAGTTTATGCAACTGTGACTCCCAGGTGCAAGCACTGTGCTATAACTTGTGAGTTGCTAAGCAACGTCCAAACAAGCCAAAATTACACTGAGCATGCTCACACACTTAGGTAAGTAGAGTGCAACTCTGTTGCCCCTTGCACAAGTTTGTTTACAAAAATATATATTTCTTAAATATTTATATATTTCTAAACACACACACACACGTATATATATATATATATATATATATATATATATATATATATATATATATATATATATATATATGTGTGTGTATATGTAGTATGTATGTCTGTATTGCCCTACATACACAGATCAGGGATAATAAAGCTGCACTATGACACTTATATGGTTGGATGAAGGACCACAAGGAAAGGCTCAACATTACATAATGCACTTACAGAAACTTGCAATTACATAGAGTGGCATGTGTTGCAACTTTAGGACTATTGGGATATAGACATAGGCTCTATCTCCACTTCACTCTATAGAAAAGCCTGTTGGAAGAATGCACTTTTGCATTATACCAGCATGCATCCTAGATTTGTTTTTTTCCAGTATTGTCAAGGGACAGTTTACCAGAATTATGAGATTATGTAAAGATCCCTTGAACATGCATACAGAACTGGATATTATGCATAGGTTATTTACAGTCAGGGGTTATAACAGCTCCATGGTTGATAAGATCAAGCACTTAGTTCTTAGAGGCAATGATAGTGATACTAGAACTTTGAATAGTAATCACAACAGAAATAGGAAGACTTTGAACAATTCGAGGGTAACCTTCCTTACCAGATATACTAATGATAACAGTAGAATAGTAGATATCATTAGGAGAAATTGGCAAGTTTTAGTGATAGACCCCAAGATATTGAATATAGTAGGATCCACCCCATGATTCAGCTATAGAAACCGTAAGAATCTTAGTAGAATCCTTTGTAAAGAGCATTTTCACGTTGAACAAGACAACTTAAGAACAATTAGATTGGGTACCCATCGTTGTAATAGATGTAAGATGTGTAGCTTTATAGTGGATGAACAGCATTATATTCATCCTACCATGGAATATGTTTTTAAGTCGAGGTTTTATGCTAGTTGTGATAACGTAAATTTGATTTACTTAGCTACCTGTACGCAATGTGTAGCATTTTATGTGGGCATGACTTCAAGAAGGTTAAAAGATAGAATTTACAATCACATATATGATATAAGAAAGAAAAAAACAGCAGAATGCATTAGCTAGGCACACTACCACTCACCCTAGCCATAGTTTTAGATTTAGAGTACTGCAACTAGTCCACCAGAATAAGAGGGGTGGGAATAATATGAATTATCTAGAATCTATTGAACTTTGTTGGGTTTTTAAATTAAGAGCCCATATAGATCCTGATCTTAATCAATTCATTAGCATCAAACCAGTTCTTGATGCTCGCAAATAATGCGAGCGTGACTAATCATGTTTTATTTTTCCTTTTAAAAGGTTTTTATATTCATGCATCTTTGCTGTATATTGTTTATATTTTTACTTATATATTTGTTCACTCATTATATACATTAGATTTACAGCAATGTGTCAAATTTATATATGAACAATATTTACATATTGATACATTTTTATGACATAGTATTAGTTTTGTTGTTATTAATAAGATGTTATAGCTATCTAGAAGTTTTCATTTAATGAAGGAGTATGCTGCTTTTTAGCACTTAGCGCTCTGTAGTGTTTCCATGAAATGCCCTGCCATTAGTTAATAAAGTGGAACTGGGTTGCTATGCATTAATGTAGCAAGTGCTTTTAGCTGAGTTCAATTACTCTTAATCACTTTTAATTGATTAAGCAATTAAATGTGTTGGATGATGGTATTTAAACACTGGGACTTGTATGGTTTGTTGAAATCTGAGGAAGCGTACATAGTATGTGAAAGCGCTTATTCGAATAAAGATTGGATTTTGTTCATTATTTTGTGGTGGTCGTCTCCAGTTTTATTCGACTATTGGGATATCTGAAGTTCACAGTCATCACAGTCTTCACCCATCATGTGTAAATGATATCACATTTGACATCAGAACACAATGTACTGTGAAACACACATAACCATGAGTCTCACCTGTGTACTTGCAAACAGCTGGATGGTGATGAGTCACACCACATTTACCTAACAGACCATTTGGAACCCTTGAAATCTATGGCATGGTATATGAATATGTACATATATTGTGTAATCATATGTATGTATCTATACCAAGAACAACACCCACATTCACCACAGCCTTCTGTGTCTGCTTGATTTCAACAAGCACACATCAACAACAGACCAATTGCTGCAATGTATTATGTTGTGTCCCCACTCATTTACAGGGTAAATGTACATTTGCCACAGGCCTGCCCAAACAAATGCAAAAAGACACATATGCCTAACACATGTACTTTTAACACATAGCCAGGCTACAAAACAGTTATCTGACTGTTAGGCTACTATCTGCAGTTGACAGTAGGAAGCTGTGTGACTATTCAGGTCTCCAAACATTTTAAACACAGGGCTTGTTTGTGTTCTGTAGGATAACTTCACCTGCAGTCATTTGCAATGTCACATGTAAGCTGTGGTGTGTGCAATAAGTGCACTGCTCTATAGCGTGTAAAACTAGATAGGTAGGGGTTCTAATCTCACTCCAGTTCAGTTGGTGTGTGTACGTGCATCTCTTCACAAAACAAACGTGAAGACAAAACTGCAATGGTTCTGCACTTTTTGGCCTCTGAACTTGATGCAGGCCTGGAAACCCTTCTCCTCCACAAGACCTGATGATGTCATCCACTATGAGTACTTGATACCATGTCATTGTTAGAGTTAAGCTGTGGTGCAAGTGATAAGTACTGTCATCTGTAGTTTATGCAGCTAGATAGGTAGAGGTTCTAATCTCACTCCAGCCCTCGTGTGTGTGTGTGTGTGTGTGTGTGTGTGTGTGTGTGTGTGTATGCTTCTCTCTACAAAGCAAATGTGAAGGCAAAACTGCAATGGTTCTGCACTTTTTGTACTTGATGCAGGCCTCCAAACCCTTCTCTTCCACAAGGCCTGCTGATGTCATCCACCATAAAAATGCTTGATGCCATATCGCTGTCAGACTTAAGCCATGGTGCATGCAATAAGTACTGTCATCTGTAGTGTGTGTGACTAGATAGCTATGGATTTTAATCTCACTCCAGCCCACTTGGTATGTGACTGTGCATCTCCCTACAAACCAAGTGTGACTCCCACAATGACTTAAACACACCAGGAGGGTTTGCAGTGTTCTTGGCCTAGATGGTGATGCAGGCCTTCAACCTCTTGTCCTGCACAAGGCCTGCTGATGTCACCTCCCATAAGACTACTTGATGCCATATCACTGCTGCACTTAAGCTGTGGAGTGTGTTTGATAACTGCTGTTATCTGTAGTATGTAGCACTAGATAAGTAAGGGTTTTAATCTCATTCCAGCTAACATGGTGTGTGTATGCTGTACACATTGATAGGCAATGTTAATGTTCTAGCTGCATCCATGTTGGTGTGTATGGATGTTGGCCAATGTTTTACATCAGCCTATGGTATCATAGTATCATTGTAATGCCCTAGATTAATTACCCTAGGGCTCTTATAATCCTAGACAAAGTTATACCCTTTGTGGTCTTACTGATTGCCACAGCTGTTTGGAGAGGTGCATAACAAACAGGCCATTACACTAAAATATTGGCTAGATGAGGGAAAACTACATGGAGGTTATACATTCTTTTACCATTGAAAATGCCTTCACATATTACATAAGCAAGATATAATGCCCTACTCTCCACATGTCACCAGGTCTCTCACCCCTGAATGTGTATGTTAGGTGCTGTATTGCTGTGGTACTTAACAGGAACACTGCTGTTACTAAAAAGTGTGAGGATACATATATTTGCATTAACTTTATGGCCATGTGTGTGCAATAATCATCTGTTCATGTAACACCCTCATGTAGGATACTGCCATCATGTGGAGATTCTATGACCATTCCCAGCTAGCAGGCATCATGAAACATTGTCAGTCACAGACATTTTTGTTGTTCCTTTACTTTAGAGAAATGGATTCCAAACAGTTCAGGGCACAGGTCCTAACACTGTGGGACACAACTGGTTACAGCTCTGCTATTAGTGGTGGATTCCCCTATTTTGACTATATAGGTTCATAGGTTCATAAGTGTGTACTAGGCTAATGGCCCTGGAGCCTTTACAAGCCTAGCCCATAGGATTACCCTGGCATCATGCCACCTGACCTTAGTTCCCAGTGCCTCTGTTGAGTAGAGTCACTGGATCCATCTCTATCAGCCAGTTAACAGCCAGTTAACAACCTCTCTAATGATATAAGGCTTGAAGCCTATGTGGATGAGGTTGTGAATGATGCCTGAATGGGGATAGTGTTAAATGCCTTTTCTAACTGGAGATAGTTTGTGTGCATAGCTTTTCCATCAGCCAGGACCTTGGTGACTGTCTCAAAGAAGTCCGCCAGGATTAACAGGCATGATCTCACTTTGACAAATCCAAATTGAGTAAGGTAAACAAACTTAACATTACCTACATTCTTGTTGATAATGTCCAGGATGCAGATATGGCTAATGAGGATGACAAGCATATAGTTTCTGAGGTTAGAGGGCACACCACCTATGTGCAATAGGATAATGGTGGCTGCTTTCCAGTCAGCTGGAATGAAGCCAATGGTTACATTATGAATTTGAAGAGTTCTCAAGGTTGTTAATAGTCTATGCTGGAGCCCATGCAGGACACAGCCTGGGATGTTATCAGGTCCTATAAATGCTGTGTTTCTGTCCATAGAGAGACCAGTTATGACATGCTCTGCAGACATATAAGGTAGGGGACAGGTGGTAAGGATGACATGCAGTGCATGCATTGGGGACAGGGGAGTGAGGTTTCACAGAACCTGTTGGCCAAAGGGTCAGATATGTCTATAGCACCAGTATATGCAGTATCATGACAGATGAGTTTGGAGCTAATCAGGCCCTTTCCTTTTAGGTTACAGATGTAACTGTAGAATGTCTTGTGGTTGTCCTGTTGTGCAGGAATCTAATTTGGACGCATAGTTTGTTTTGGAGGACTCTGTATCACCTCTTATCTGCTAGTTTATGCTGCTGAGGTAATGTTAATGTTAATGCCTGTTAATGGCATTTATCCACCAGGCAGGGTTGCTCTTCCATAAGGAGCTTGATATGCACCTATCAGGTACAGCCGATAAAATGAGGATATACATAGGTTCATAGGTTCATAGGTTCATACTAGGCTATCTGCCCTAGGGCATTTATAAGTCTAACCATAGTGTGTTTGGCTTTCGCCACCCATTTTAAATTAATTTTGCTATGCCCTTTTTCGAGGTTAGTATACTGTGCCTCTGTCTAACAGTGACACAAAAGTGATACCCGGGGTAAACCTATGATCTCCCATCCACTCATCAAGATTCCTCTTGAAGAGAGTCAATGAGGGACTCTGCCTAACCTGGACTGGGATTTTATTCCAGAGTGAAGGGAGCCTCTGGGTTATGAATCTGTCCCTCCAGCATGTCCTATTTATTTCAGTGCTGAGGTTCAAGTCTCTCAAGTGCGTAGCTCAATGGGATTTGGATTTTCTGAGTTGCAGCATGTCCATTAATTCCGGGTTGGGCATGGCTTTATACGTCAGGCACAGATCGCCTCTGAGCAGGCGGTATGCCACTGAGTAGAGCTGGAGTTTCTTTAACCGGGCAGCATATGGCATCTGTTTGAGCCCCTTGATCCTCTTGGTGAGGGACTTTTGGGGTCTTTCCAGTTGCTGCAGGTGTCTGGTAAGGTACATCCCAAAAGGGGCATTGTACTCAATTATGGGTCTGATGAGGGATGAGTGAAGAGGCACGATGACCTCCCCTGATCTAGATGTGAATCCCTTCATGATTAGGTGGGCTATATAAAATGTTTTTCTAACCACTTTGGCCACGTGGTTGTCAAATGAGAGATTGCTATCAACTTGGGTCCCCAGGTCCCTAATTACTTCTTCCGTACTTAATGGATTACCACCTATGGGTAATTTGTGGGCACTTTGTTTTCGCCAAAGGGGATGACTATACACTTTTTGGCATTTAACTCGAGGCCATGGCTCTGGCACCAGTTGTCTGTTTCTATGAGGCCCTTTTGGAGGATGCTTGTGTCGGCTGAAGAGTCGATTATGGCACCCAGTTTGCAGTCATCTGCGAACTTGGTCAGCCACAGTCCTTCCGTGTTGGCCTGTACCTCCGAGAAATATATACTGAACAAGAGAGGTCCCAGGACTGAGCCTTGTGGGACACCACTTGTAACTGGTTTGGAGTCTGACATGGCTCCAGCAATTCTAACCATGTGGGTTCTGTCCTTGAGCCAGTTTGCAACACAGCTGTTTGTATAAGGCACTGGTATACAGCTTCGCATAGTTACCAGTTCCTTCTAAGGGGGGAGGTGCAGTGAAGCTATTGATACCATCCTGTAAGAGGTTATAATCTGTTTTGTTAATGTTTATGACTTTATTTTCTGCAAGATGGGGTGTCAGGTCTGATACTTGCATTGAATGAGACCAATTAGTTGTCAGAGCTAAGCAAGTAGGCACACACCGGGGGTGCTGCAGTGGTCCCCCATATTGGTAAGCACACCATCCAGTATGTAGGTTCCCCTTATGGGGGTGCCAACCAGCTGTTCCAGGGCATAGTGGTTAATGATGTTGAGATGCATTTGTGCAAGTGACTCTGAGCATGACTAATATACCCAGTCGGTGAGTAGTTACAGTCACCCAACACCATGGTGTCAGGAAGCATCGTGATAGAATCAAGTAGATGCAAATAAGCAGAGTGGGTGTTCTGATTCATGGAGGAATTCCTTTAGCTGGCAAATACTTGAATAGGTAGGTGCTTACAAACAGTCCAAACAACCCAAATTGTCTATGAGGCATGATATTGTGTAAGATATTGTGTGACAATCTGAATGTATATGTATCCTTAATGAATATTTATACACCACCACCATTACTTTGCATGCCATCAGTTTGAAGTCTGCATGTGTGTATGATGCACTGGTATGGCTGTGCTGCTGTCCACAGCCTTGACCCAGGTGTCTGTGACTACACAAATGTCTGCATCCTCTAACGTGAAGTTAGTTTCCAGTGCATGGTGTTTTGTATTGACACTCATAGTATGTAATAGAATAACCTTGAGGTTGTTTGTAGATGGGCTTTTTACAGTGGTTTGTTGCACCTGGGACACCACCTAAAAGTACACTACAGGAGTAAAAAAATACAGTTCCAAAGGAGTGATGAAAGCTTTGGCCAGTAGTCAAAATCCCACGAGTGACAGATAATGACCATCTACGCCAAGGCATCAAGGTGTATTGAGGATGTCAGGCCCAGCCGACAAATAGTGGATCCTTTTCAAATGACACCAGATGCTAAGTCAAGTAATGAAGTCAATCATTTTTGTTTTGTATTAATGCATCATCCCAGGTGAAGGTAATAAGAAGCCGAAGGCCAAGGGCATCCCTGCCTGTTACCTATAGTCTGAGAGCTCAGTCATATCCCTCTTCATAGAGTCCAGCAATGTATGTCTCACATCATACACAACAACAATAACTATGACATTGTCATAACAGTACCTGCTGTTCCCAGACTTGAGTACATGTGTGATATGCCATATCAGGGCACGTCACAGACAGCTGACCTCGACCTTTCAGTTATGTAGCCTGTTGGGAGTGACATCAATGTTTGTCATGATGTAATCACCTATGGCTAGTAAGTTTGATATAGTTTTTTGCCTTTGGGGTTTGAGTGGTGAGACAGTGGTGCATGAACTATTATGTGTACTGTTCTGCAGAGGTAGTATTATATGTAGCATGCTTGTGTTTCTGTTTATGAGGTATCTGGTGTGCATTTATGTTACTGGAAAGGAAGTCTGAATATGTAGGTATGTGTTTTGTGGTTTTGGGTGGAGTGGGAGGTGAGGTGTGCGTGTTGGCAAGCTGCTCATTGTCAGATGTATCATATGTTTGCAGTGAAGATGTGGATGCCCTTGAATGCACAGGGAATGTGTACAGCTTTGCAGTCCTTAGTTTGCCCTTGCATGTCTAAAATGCTTGTCAAACAACCAACAGCAACTGGATGATGCGTGACATGATGTGTGAACACAGTGTTGTATTCTGGGAACATAAATGTACAGTATGACATTACTAAGACGTGGGAGGAACAGAATCATTGCCCAAAGGTGGCCACTCCTCTGAAGTAGGCTTCACAGTCATGTCACCCAGATAACCAGCATGATGCCTCTTAAGGGCATGTTGCAATATTTGCTGTGAAACTCATACCTAACATGGATCACTGGCACTGTGGAGCTTGCTACAGGAAATGTGGGCATCTATGTCACCTGGCATTCACCATTCTATTGTCACGCAGCAGCTGTGTTCCTTATCAACTTCAGGTCAGTACCCAAGAGAAGCCATGTGTGCCTCAGAACCATGGCATAAGACATGCAAATGTCAAATGACTGGTTTGGTTGCTAATCAAGGCATCTACCTGGAAAAGGTTACAAGATGCCTACATAGCCTTGTATTATCTGGGACAAGTGTGTGGATCAAAAATGCTGTGGTCTGCTTCATATCTTGACTTTGGTGCTAACATTTTGCTTCATGTGAGAGAAGGAGAATGCAAGCTTTGTATCACAGCAGAGTGTGGTCATGGTGAGACCAGTAGTAGTAGTAGCCAGACAGCAGCAATTCTGTCGACTCCCCACTTTTCAACAGTCAGCACGAGGCAAGTCTTTGTTTTCAATAGGCACTGCTTGATTAGTGTCTAACTTCAGAATAACTTCCTATATAACCCATTCTTAACTGTACATGGTGAAGACATTAGTATCCCCTTCAGTGTTTGGCAGTCCTTTGTACAGAGTCAGAAATCCTATGTAACACAGACGCATTCTACCCTTGCTGTACTATAGTTCTTCTGTAGGTGTAACACATTCGGGGATCAATGACATTTTACCAGTACAGTTCTGTGACAGGTTTACTGACATAATCCCATTCCCATAACTATATTCCACCATATGCATCATGTTAGTGACAAAAAAATTACATACCTGATGGAGTACAATATTCCTGTTTTGAAAATAAAATTGATACATATGTCTTGTTCCAACGAGTTCATAGGAAGTGGCTCTCACACACAGTGGTTTCCTTAGACAGCAGTTTTCTTTTTTAAGTTGGTCCTCATTAGCAGGAGATTGCCTCAGAACCAATACATGGTTGAGCAATGCTAAACAAGGTATATACAGGTTATTTGCAGTGTAATCAGGCAATCCCCTAAAACTACTGCAGGTGATTTATGGCCTCAATATAGAACCCATCCCCTTTCTCATATGATGGACTGGAAATGCTGGGTAGAAATACTACATCATCACAGACAGAATGTTTGTAGTAGATATTTCTTACATAGCGTTGTGTGCTTGCTACAGGCTGCAGGCAAGAAGCATAGTGAGATATGCTGCAGAATGTGGAAGACAACATCACTTATGAGTGAAGGTGTGACTGCTGGTAGCTCTGGTGTACAGCCAGGGCCAGATTGGGGGACTCCATCTCACAGGATATTGAGGTACGTGTTTAAGGTAAGTATGTTAGCCAAAGGTATCATTAACAGAGTAATAGGCAACATGTTTGTTGTGTCCTTCAACAACATAGGGGATACATATGCCATTATGTCAACAATTTGAGCAAGTGCCAAGCCATGTGCTACATTATGGTAGTTCTTTGGAATGTGTATGTGGCAGTCATTGTTGCTAGCAGGATATCCATATGTGTATGTTATGTATGTAGCTGTGCTAATCTGTAATATCATTAGCAGATGATTGTATGCTGCAGTCTGATATTAGAGGGCCTCCTTTGCATTACCTAAGTTGCAAATCCCTTTGAATGCATATTAATGCATGACCTCACAGTCTATGCAGTTTGTACTGCTGCTATGTCAACTGTGTTCCTATCTGCAGGCCTTTGCCATACATCATTGAACAGCAGACATTCCATTTGAAATGCATTGGGTGGATAAATAGTTAATGATACAGTCGGTCATTGCAGAATTCATAATAATAATGTATTTTAAATGCTACACCCCTCTCAAATTGAGCCCAGGACCATGTGACCAAACATTACTGTTTACAAAATTATTAACAGACTGAGCTACTGAGTCACTGTTGCAGCAGGTGTATTTTTCAAGATATGAGTGCACACTTACAGGTTGTTCCATACCTCATTTACATCCATTATTATGTGCATGGCTTTGACAGGGATGTATTTCCCCACCAGAGTCCCAGTTAAGCATCTATTTTGCCATTAATATATTAGCAGGTATGTTTTTATATGTTGCTGATAGAAGTGCAAATTTACCTGCTGTTAGAGATCTCATTTACATCCAGTATTCTGTGTTGGGCTTTCTAATAGTGTATTCCTGCAGCAGACTCCAAGTTATGCTCCCATTTTTACATTACTCTTTAAGCAAATTTGTGTGATCGGGCGAGATGCGCAGCACTGCTTGAACATGCTTAATGACATTTACTTGCCAATTGTTATGTTTTGCTTAAACCGCCTGATTTAAATAGTAGCTGTGTGGCTTGATGGGGTGATGCACTCATTTGTAGGTGGAACGGGCCTGGGTTTGAGACATGGTGGAGGTGTACATTTTGCATGTGATTAATATTATTTCACAGACATGTATCCATTTAACACCATTTAGCTGATCTTAGCGATACTGCATGATGTGCTGTGTCATCCTGCATCGTGCAAAAAATATTTAAAGAAAAGAAAAATGGGGAGATAGGATAGTGGTGAAATGGGGTGCAAGCATAGGGAAAAACGTAGTGAAAGGCAGGTTTCTTGTACAGCAACAACTGCATAAGTTAACAGAATTTGTAGATGACTTTGGACTGTCACCCCCAGACAGAGGGAGATGAGGACAACATAAGTGCATTGTCAAACCAATTGGACCAAATTGAGTGTGTCCAGTGGAGACATGTGTGAAATGGAGAGCTATGTATGGGATGATATTTTCTGGGGAACAGGTGCCCATTTTTTTTTAAGGTGAGAGTGGAATGTTGGGGACGGGAAAAAGGCACATGTGGGGGAGGTAAGCTGGGATGGTGAGAAAGCATTTGCAAACAGACAAGACAGCAGACAGGGTCAGTGTGGGACACAAGAGGGGGGTAAACACCTTGGTTGGGGAGGGTGTTGTAGAATTCCAGTCCCATGAGAATCACATACGGCAGCAACTCAAGTCCTCACTCATGGGACTGTCAGCACTGCTCCTTCACTGCCCCTGTGGTGGCCAGCATCTGGAACAGGGATGTGCTACCAGGATGGACAGCATGCTCTCTATCTAGTGTAGGCATGCACCTAAAGTTCGGCACAACAGCCCTTGCACTATACTTGGTAGTACCTCATGGGTGATAAAATCATCTCCTCCACCTCTGTTCCCAGAAGGGGGCTCAGCCCCAGCCTGTGGGGCAGAACTACCGGAAGCCACACGTATTGCAGGGGCAGCAGAGAGGGAACCAGCAGGCTGCGGCCCAGACATGCTGGGCCCCGGTCCCATGGCTGGTGGAGCCAAGGTAGGTGGATCACCTGGAACCAGCTTAATGTGTCATACTGTAGAAAATAAATATAAACAAAAGGTTAGAATAAACATAACTAAACAGATGTTAGTATTAACATTATAGAACATAATGAGTAATCAAATGAAACATGCAGAACTATAATAAGGATAACAACAGTAAGTAACATTAGTACAATTATTTTAATGGCAAACCAATATGAAATTATAAATAATGCCAACATAACAGGTTGTTACAAACATGCATATTAATATGAAACCGTAGTAATAAATAGCATTAATAAATTAAAGAAGAGAAGGGTTGGGGTGAGAGAGAGAAAAATGCCATTAGTAACTTTGCAGGTAATATTACTACACAGATCACTACTATATACCTCTACATATGTACACTCTCAGTTGGGAGTGGAGTGAATGCAACTACTGTATAGATGATGCTGCACATACAGATAGCAGCAAAATAGATGATGATGCTCAATATTTTAGCATGAGACCGTATGGGTCAAGCTGTAACACATGGTGGGACAGAGGCACACCTGCTGGGTACAGTTGAACATAGTGTGCTCATACATTAGTAGCAATGTGTTCTGACAATATATTTGCCACTGAATTGCTTTCCAAGAAATATCATTTATCTGCTAACCAAGGACCAAACATATAGGGCATTATTCATTGCATTCTGAAAGTCATGACAGTTGAGACGTATGTTCATGTACAGTAGACAGTTGTTGAATACTTCGTTGTCTGCCATGGGATTAGAACCCACAAGCTGTGACTCCAGGGAAAATGTGCACTGAAATTCAAAATTGACTACTGTCAGATTAGAACACACATTTAGTGACTAAAGGCATACTGCATTGCTATTTGAAAGAGTCCTTATCAAAGCACAGTCCTGCTTTAAAGTTTATTGCTAATGCAACTTAAAATCTGGCATTTATATACATGCATGTCTGGCTAGAACTTCAGAAACCTTACCCATATACCTTGTTCCTTGATTGGGTGGAATACACAGAATTATTTGTTACAAAATGGCCAGAACACAGGCTTAAACCTTACTGTGAGTATTGCACTACAATTATCAGACAGTTTTTCTGCATTTTTTTATTCATGTCTTTTCTACAATTGACTGGAGGTGGGTTAGAACACACATGCAGTGAATAACAAAGTAGTGCACACCTATTTGTCTGAAAACAGTACATTTCACAGTATCATCGCCCTTTAAAATGTACTGATTACTGTTGCTCCAAGTCTGGCATGCACAGCATGGATAGCTCTGTCAAACCTATAAGAAATAAGCCATATACCCTCATCATTACTTGAGTGCAACCTACAGCATATATCACACAATGAGCACAGCAGAGTAGTGATGCACTGTTAATCTGTGTAGACCTTATCATCAGCTGTTGTTTGGATGTTATTCTATGCAGTACTGCATGTTTTGTTGATTTAACTTACTTTACCCGTTCAGGTAGGCACTGACTCATTCCTACACATATTACATTTCACAGGTATGTCATACTTGACCATTGCAACTGCAAACTCTATAAATAATTTATTTTGACAGCACATTATACCTTAGGTTATTACTTTGAAATGTCCTTAGTTACCACACTCACACCTCATCCTGGCCAGCTGTGCTGCATGGGACTGGACATTGAGAGTTTGCTCTTCTGCAGCTGTTGTAAAAGAAGCAAACCATTATGCTTACCAGTTTTGCACAGATTCAGCTTGAACATTTCCACAGTGATGCCAAATATACTTACATATCTGTGGGGTCTGCCTAGCCCAAGCTTCTTGAACCCTGGTGTCCAAGGTTCCCCTCTTTCTCCTCTTCAGGTCATTATAGTGGTGACAACACTGCTCACCAGTGTGGGGGATACCAGTAGCAATGGTAGGTTCCCTAGCCAAATGATCCCAGGCCTCAGGCTTACATTCTGAGCCCTGGTGCTTGCCCTTCAGCAGTCTGGGTTCACAGTACCTGACCAGGAGTCCAACAAATCCTCTGGACCCCTGCACACCCCACTTCTGCACCCATAAAAGAACTCCCTCACCAAAACCACCAGGCATATCAGCAGCCAAGTGAGAACTCCAATGAATGGTGTGAAAATCCCACCTATTGGCCTTAATATAGGCTCCTTTCCCACCATTACATGTCAAAACAACCCAAGTGATCAACTAACATCAAACAGACTGTTGCTTGTCATGAAATGTTGAGCATGTTACAAACAGGACAAAAAAAACATAGTGTTAAGCAAGCTTAGCAACAGTTTTTAGCAACTAAATGGTTTAATTTTTGCAACAGTTTATTTAATTGAATTTTTGACAAATTGCACATTTTTCACATTTTAACATTCAAATAAATAAAAATCACTATAACTGATGAAAACTCAAACCAGGACCTCACTTTGGCCATGATGACTACAATGCAGCCAGCCATTACTCTACAGACAGAGACAGCCTCTACACATTAACATATACTACCTTTTTGCTTTTCTCTAAGCACCACACCACACAACACAAAAAAAAAAAAAAAAAAAAAAAAAAAAAAAAAAAAAAACAAAAAAACACAATCTGGTTTAAAAAGTTTCTATTTTTTTATTTTTAGTGTATGTATGTCTTGTATGTATGTATGCTTGCACTGCGGTGTTGCTAGACACTGCACTGTGCAAACAGGCACAGTAAAACAAAACAAAAAAAATACAAAAATAAAAATAAATATTTCAATCATAGCAGACTACATTAGACTGCATATACCATCTTACCAGGAGTGTTCTGGAGTTTTCTGGACATGATCACAGATGGAGTTTTCTGCTACTCTATACTGCTGTTCAGTATCCATACACTGCTACTGTGATGTCAGCACTGCAATATAATATGTATGTTGTGCTGTGCCACTATGTATGAGTACATGGATACAACATGGGTACATGCTTTTATTTAATTTTTTTCTTTTATTTGGTTCTCTTTTTCTTTTTATGCTTAATTTTAAACTTAATCTCAGAACAGACTGAATACTGGAACTGTCACTGCAACAGCAATGTCTCCATAGATGTCTAGATCTAAAGCTCCAGATGCTTGGCCTGGGGTGTGTCTTGTTGTACATTCATTAGTCATCATGTGCTTTGCATCATTCTCCTTTTTCTCCATAAATGTGCAAATATGTGATCTCCTGATGCAAATGATGTGAATATGTATGAAATAATGTGTATGGGTGTGTATAATGTGTGTGTGTTGTGTAATGTGGTGTGTGTGTGTGTGTGTGTGTGTGTGTGTGTGTGTGTGTGTGTGTGTGTGTGTGTGTGTGTGTGTGTGTGTGTGTGCATGTGTGTGTGTGTGTGAGAGAGATTGTGTCTTTGTGTTTAGCGCTATTTATGCTAAACTGAAGTGCAGATGTTTTTTTCTATTTCTGTTTGCATATACTTGAGTTGCCTACTATCTATGAATGTTTATGCAGTTAAACCTACACAGTTTAGATCATTATATTTAACTGGGAGCTTTAGTACTAACATGATAGAACCTTGCATTTATGTTGAAAAATGTACATGCTTTGAAAATGACTAGTAGACCACAGAAATCAGCCAAAGCTACGTTGTTACCTAACTGTATTGCTATATTGGGTATCTAACCTATGTCACAACTACAAGACCCAGTTGATGTAACGTATGGTAGTTTCATGTACAATGCGTATTTTGTGTTTACCTTTTTTACCTGGGTTTGTGAGTGAATTTGTCTTTGTACCAGCCCATCTACCTAGTCAATAAAAAATAAATAGCTAAAATACTTATCATTTAGTTCTGACAGATGTTTAACCAGAAGCAGGCAATGTGATGTTTGACTTAGAAGGACATGACATAAGTAATGGTGACATCAGTTGCCGAAAAGCAGTGTGCAGGAAGGGTGTACGATCCATTTTCACAGACCTTGTTGTCTTTGTTTTGCTGATTTATACTGACTTGCTTGCTATACCACAGAGAATCTATTTGTCAGCCATTGGGATTTCAATACCATTTTATATACAAAAAAACAAAACGTTACATTCCCGAAATCAGCTCAGCTAGCTCTTCTGTACCATTGACATGCTAATCCCTCATATTGCTCTGGGTGATTAATCCTGCCATTGTGATTCTTTCATTTGTTTTGTTATCCCTCTGTCTCAGGATTTGACAGTGCTATATGCCATAGGAAATCAGAATTTCACTCTTGCAGGCATTTAGAACATTGGATACCTCAGCAAGTATGAACAGTGAATCATCAATAACTTTTAGGCTTTGTGGATCATCTTAAATTACTACTGTATTTGTAAGTAGGTGGAATAATACCATTTACAAGTGTACATTTACAGAGTAGCAAAAACATAACCATATTTTTTGTGAGATGAGACAGCTATGAAAACAACATAAAAAGTAAAGATTCTCTGCTGCTGAAATTCAGTGTTTTGTCCCTTTGTTCTTCTGGACACATGAGCCATTTATCAGAACTTGAATATGCCCCTTCATTTGCTCTTATCACATGTCAACCCTGTTCTGGAGTCAATGCATGATTCTCCCATCCAGACTTGTTATAGGTATTAGGAAAGTAATACAACGTAAAGACAATAAACTTGACTAGACAGTCTTATGTCTTTCCCTTCCTCTTTGCTTATTGACTGTAGCTGCCCACTGTCTGCCCTGTGTTTTTACTGATATGATTCTGGATGCAAAAAGACAAAAAAAAATGCTGCATCTTAAACAGGAGTGACAAGACCAGTTAAAGGGGGCCTAACTGGTATTCCATATGAGCCTGTTAAACTAGGCTAAAAAACTGATATAAACTGACAAATGCAGTATAGATAAGAGTTATGATAATGTATGTGTTTCTGTGCCTTTTTTCAAAAACATTTTAATTTTGTTTTCATTATAAACATACGCAAATGTACATATAAAAATACAATAAAATAATAACAAACTATTTACAATATTTACATTCATCCATGATAAACAATCATTTTATCCATGAGAAATTATCAGTATTTGTTCAAAAGGTTTCCCAATTTTTGACATGCTATTTTTTTATGAGTAATGGTATGAGTTCTATAACAAATTAAGTTTGGCAACAAACCAAGTTGTTCTGGGACATCTTCATGGGGGGGGGGTTAGGTGGATATTCGGGAGAGTTAAGTAGGTTGGGGAGGTGAAAGGGTTAAGTGCAGACAGGGATGGTTGGGAGGAAATGAGATAAGGATGGGGAGAGGCTTAAGGGGTTTAGTCTAGTGTAGCTGAGTTAAGCAAGCACATTTTGGCGTGAACTTATTATGACGGGTTCTATGCCCCAGACGACCTGTGGGTACTTGTGTGGTCAGGTAGGCCTTGGAATGTTGTGCATGGCAGAGGTGGGTATTGCTTGTTTACTCAGGTTGTAGGATACAGATCTGTGTGTGTGTGTGTGTGTGTGTGTGTGTGTGTGTGTGTGTGTGTGTGTGTGTGTGTGTGTGTGTGTGTGTGTGTGTGTGTGTGTGTGTGCACAACACTCCTTGTTATCTTTTCAGTGTGACTTGTTGGCTGCTATTGTAGGTACACTAATTGTCTTATCCCCAAAGGCTTGCTTTACCATTAATATGCCCCCTGCTGAGTTGCTTATTGCAAAGTTTTGTGGGATGCAATTTTGTGCTTGGAGGTTTTTCTCTTGGCTCATATCTATCCAGGGAGTTTAGTTTTTGATTTCTGTGTTTCAAGGTGAGGATCAGTTTGGTGGTTTGCAGGTTCTGTGGGGTGCAGGGACAGTTAAGTAGCAGTAGGTGAATGAGGTGAGTGGGCACATGGGTTGGTTGGTTTAAGAATCCTTTCTACCTACCAGAGGATTTGTCTGGGCAAAATGAGTCAAGGTTTGGCCATTTGGGGTCATTGTTACTTGCTGGAGGACCTCAGGGTTGCTGTGCTTCTTTCTTCCTGGTCCCGTGTTTCCCCTGGTAAAATTGGTTGTAGTCATTACAGACTGAGGTTGGGAATAATGACAGATTTTGAGGCAGAGTTCATTCCCAGTGCATGGAAATCTTGGGAGCCTTCCTTTGTGGTTGCTGATGGCAGCCAGTATCACCATTGGGTACTTGGGTAAGGATTTTAAATTGTGTTGTGTACTCCTGAGGGATCAAGGTCCTGTGGTCAGGTTGGTTTCAGTTTAATTGTCATGAGTTTCTTTGATTTGGAGTGACTCCATTGTGGGTAAAGGACGATGAGACAGGATGGGGAATAAGTCGTCAGGTGAAGGTCTTTTGTTTTTTTGGGTTTTTGTTTTGTTTTGTTTTTTGTTTATTTTAACGAGGAGGTTGCTGAGTGGTCAGGATAGAGCTGCTGGTCATTTACTTGTGGCTCTGTAGGGTTTCTCTGGCAATGAGAGCTTGTGTGTGGAAGTTTTGGTTCTTTGAGTTTGGACAGTTGCATGCTTTGCTCTGTTTTGTACCATACTGATCAGGATCAATGTGAATAACAAAATGAATCCTTTACGCATAAAGCTCCACTAGTATGATACACTGATACTCCAAAGAAGGTGACTGAAAACTGTTTTAAGTTATTCATTAATGCTTTTGCTTGTCGTAGATCCAGTGGCATCACACAGCCATCACATCTAAGTCACCCATGAAAGAAACATCACAGGATCCAGAAGAGCTGTTTTAGTTTTTAGAATCACAATAAAGTCATCTGGAGGTCAGGTTGTAAATAAAGGTACTTCTGCAAACAGTAAGTTTGAGAAACTGTAAATTGTTTGTTTCTCTAAATACCATTAAAGACACTTTCACAGTTTACAAGGGCCACAAAGATAACTAACACATGTTTCAATTTTTCATAAATAGCCTTTTTTCCAGATGGTTTGCGTAGAAATAATTAAACATATTAAAAAAAAAAGTTTATGCAGAGCCTTTGCACAGCTTTGTTGTGTAATCCATATCTGTTGGGTTTTGGTTTGGATTCGGCTGTGCAAGTGTTTTGGTTTGGTACAGTGGTGGTTTTGGTGAGGCATGCTGTGGAATGTCGAAATACATACAGTGTTGACTTGGTTTGTTGGTTTGCCAACCCACTTGGCTCTAACTGTGATCACTCATTGTTGCGAGGGTAGATGGAGTGTTATGCTTTATGGCCCTAGGTGGGTTAGGGGAAGTGATCTGCTGTCTTAGTATGACCTTCTTAGTGACCGGCTACTGTCTTATGTTTTGGACTGCTCCCATCAGACTCGTAGGGGCAATTTATGGGTTTCACGGGCTTCCAGCTTACTGTGGCTCACTGTGTCTGCGAGTTCACTTAAACATTAAGGGTAGGGCAGGAGTACAAGGGAATAATATTGGATTACAAATACATTAATATTTTTTATTTTCATTTTTATAAAGCACGTTGGATTTTAAATGCATTTAAATACTCATGTTTTATTAAGAGATTTTTTTAGAAGAGGCTACTGCTCAAATTAATGTGACTTTTGGATATGATTTGTATTATGTCTTGTTTCTTGCTATTTTATAGCATTTCATTCCATCATTTTCAAGTAAATGGATTTTCTGAGGGAGTGAATTTTCATGTGAAACATGCAGTTCATATGGCTAATAATGGGTGTCCTGGTAGGCTTTTGGGGTCCAGCTTCAGTCCATAATGTTGATATGTGATTTTAAACATGACTGCTGGCTACAGTCTGCCTTGTTACACATGGAGATGTCCAGCTTTCTTAACTCACATAGGGGAGGGGGATTGGAGCTATGCTCCTAGTTATGAATAGAAGCATGGCTACTCATTTCAAGTGGTAAGTTCAGCATTAAGGTGGCATACTATGCAAAGATGGTCTCTTGGAACCTTGTAAGCAAAGTTTTAGACTATATTTTGCAGCTGGGAAAGTTGGATTTAGGATACAGCACTTATTTTACCATTTGAATCTGTTTAGGGGTTATTAATGAAAGGAATGTGTATAGTTGCAGTGACCCATTCTCATGGAATTGTGGTTACTGGCAAGTTAGTGGCAAATCCTGAGGGATGGCAGTCGGGAGATGACAGTCATGTGGGTTTCAGACTTGTCCTTCAGAGATTCATGGTCCAGAACCAATTGTTCTAGCAGTTTTCTAGGTTTGTGAGAGTGATATTTGGAAGGTTGCCCCTATGTTGGGGTTTGTTGTTTAAATATTATTACTCTTAAGGCAAGGTGATTAATCTGTGTTTTTCCTTTTACAGATACTAGGAGATCTGAGGAATTCAGATGGGGTCTTGGAATGCTACGGCTGTAATTTGGAATAGGTGGGTATAAGGTGGAGCCTTCTCTTTACATATTAGAGGGTTTAATTGTGTTCTTTTCTTTGTAGATGGTGGTGTGCCAAGTACCAGTTGTGGCGATATACAGTGAATTTGCAGATGATGGAAGCAGTGGAAAGTGAGGAGGTTACACATGGGGTGCACAAATGGGCAACAGTTACTGACAGAAGTAAATGGATTTTAAAGTTGTTGAGTTTGGCAGAGGATTCACACTGCTAGTCAGAGAAGGACAGATATTTGAGATTGTGATCTCAGGGTTAATTGGCTGTACAATTTGTTCTAACCATTCAGTATTTAAGATTAACATTGAAAGTTGTCCCTGCTTTGGACATTTACATTCAGTAGTAAAAGGGAACAATAGCCATTGGCCATAGGTAAGAGTTTGGGTTCCTGCAGTGGACTGGATGAGGTTACAGGTGATGCATTTTATTTGGTGCTCACTAAGACATGTTAATGTAGATGGGGCTCAGGTAAGTGGAGTGGAGTTACAGCGCTTTTAGTATCATAGAAGTTATTAGGCTACTGGCTCGGGGATAGTTACAAGCTAGACAAGTTTGGCTCTTTTCTGTGGATAGCACTTATCACTCTTGTCCAAGGGGATATGAGTCATAGTATTTAAAAAGGGGGGGGGGGTTGCTTGTGCCATACTTAAGTGCAGAGTTTGGCAAAAACTTGATGGGGTGGCAGGGGTCCTTATCAGTGCCACCATATTAAGTAATTATGCTTGTGTTGTGTGTATGTGTTTTGGATCAGCAATTTTTTTCCCTGGAAAAAAAATCGCTGATCTGACAGTTCGAGATTGTAAGATTTCACTTAAATTAGGTCGATCAATCAGCGTTCGCTTTTTTAAGTGCTCGATGATATAATATAGACCCGTTTATTGAAGGGGACTGGAACAAATGGTTTGCAGTTCTTTTTTACAAACAACTTTTGCTAAATTAATAAATTAATAAAATCTTTAAACATCAAATCTTGTTTACTTTTCCAGTTCAAAGTAATATCTTTTCTGACAATTGCAAGAATTGACTAGAGTAAATTTAGCTGAGATTTAGGTATTACATTAGGTATAGGAACACTGAATAGGGTTAGTGAGTTAGAAATATGACAATTATCAGACCATAAAGCATTTACAAAATATCTGAAGTCTTTACAGTATTGAACAACATTTCTACATTCAATGAACATGTGAACCCAGTTGGCCTCTAGTAATTTATCACATTTCAAACATTTACTTTAACTGTTTTTGAGTATAAGATTTATTTCATGTGTAGTATAGAAACTCCTATTCATAAAATGTCCATGTATACAATCTCCGATATAATAAAGAAGAGGCGCCGTACGTAGAATTCAATAACATTTTTTTTATTCATCAGATATTTGTTCTCCATTAATTTTTGCACAGTAATTCCAAAAATCTGAGTCAAACTTTAGAGTGTCTTCTCTTAGTATCTTATAGATAGGTGAGATACTTAATTTTTGATTATCTGTCTTTTCAAGACACCTAATAAAAAAAGCTGAATCAAAATAGATATAGATTCTGTCCTTGGGTTGATTGATACTCACATTTTGTTTTCTATAAACTGCCATAAATACTGTATAAACAAGCAACTGTCTTGACTATTATCAAAACTACATAAAATACAGTTTAGTGGCTTAATACTCTTATTTTCAATAAAGTGATGCCAGAATATCAAGTTATTTTATTTTAATTTTTGCATCACATTGACGTTGAAAGAATCTAAGCAATCAGGGGAGTATGCTATAGGGAATATAAGAAATAAAAATTGTTTAATGTTGTAATTACAATCAATTATATTTTTAAAGTTATTAAATATTTGATTAATACCATAAGAATAATGGTCAAACTTCTTATTGAATAAACAAAATTCACGTAAAAGCCAATGAACTCTACTTATTCAATATTGTTCGTTAAACTGGTTTTCTATAGTTCTGACATCAGTTATATGAATCTCATGTATTGTTTTCCAGCCAGATATATAGGTAAGTGTGATCCAATGTAATATTATATTAATTATAACTAATATGGAATAAAGATGTGAGCTAGGGAATGCTATCCCATTACTGTTCCAAGCTCTAATGTGCCATTTATATGCAATCCTAGGTTTTAAGGGGAACCATAAAAATTTATGATGCATGGAATCTGATTTTTAAATAAGTTTTTGGGAGGGGGTACTATCAATCAATGCAAAAAAACACATTTTTAGGTAAAATTATCATTTTAATTAAAGAGAGCCTATCCTCCATTGTGAAGAACCTTTTATTCCATCTTTTGATTAGTTTACTAATGGCAGTTATTAAATTATTGTAGTTTAGTTTAACAGACTCTTTCCATGTACTCTTTATACTGACATGCAGATATTCTAATACATCATTCTCCCAATTAAACAGGCTACTCTCACTTAGGTTTTTGTTGATCCTTTCGTTAATTAGTAATGTTTTGGATTTATTACGATTAAATTTAAGCCATGAAATTCTTTCAAACTAGCTTAAGGTATTTATAACATCATGCAAAGAACCATCAATATCACCCAACATTAACATATCATCAGCAAATAATTGTATCTTAGGACAATAGTCCTTATTAATTTGAAAGCCTTTTATATTTTGCTTGTTTCTGATATATGTAGCAAAAGGTTCCACTGAAAGAGCAAACAATAATGGTGACAAAGGGCAACCTTGTCTAGTTCACATGAGGATTTCTAGCGGTGAGATAGACATGTTCCGATTTTCACATAAGCTTGTGCCCCACTATAAATTTTCACTAATAAGTTGACACACCAAAACAATGAACTCCAAACCAGGATATACAAAAAGATCCAGAAACACTTCATGCACCAGAAACAAAATTGGGATCAATTAAAGTACTTTTAATAATACAGTTAATCAGTCAACACAGTATAAAATAAAAACAGTTAAAACGTAAGCACTTTCATTCTGAATTTAAGTTAATAGGAACTTCATCAGACATTGATTATGTCACAGCATAAAACAGTTATAGAACAACCTACTAATAGGAACAGTTGCTATCAACACACCCCTATTCAGGAAACACAGTAAAGGCACACCCCTTAAAAGTACATTGTAAAAGTTATGAATGAACAAATACTAATAATGTTGCAATCACATTCATAAAAGATACAAAGTAATACTTAAATCTATTAAGTTATCTTTTAAGGGCTGTAGAAATGTGTTTGAAAGTGCCCAAAATGCAACAAATAAACCAAAAATAGGCACCGGAGACCAGCAGATTAAACACACAAGTGCTTTAGTAATGAAACACCATGATATGAACAGACAAGCACAAGAAGCATAAACGCAGATTAAAACACTTCCCCTTACATTTTCATCTCAAAGAACTTCATCAGATGGGCATATACATCCTGATTACCCCATTAAATACCTTTTCCCTCTTGAATTGACTAATAAAATGGGCAAATCAATTAATCTCTAAGTTACAAAAAGACTTGATTTTAAAATACATATAGATCAGGTAATGTTAAATAAAATGCATTCAAATATCCATATTAAAACTATTCATGTTAAAATGTATACAATGTATTAATACAATAATACATCTACTTCTCCGAAGTACAAGCAAACACAGGAGGGTTATGGCTGACAAAGTTTGCAGATGACTGCAAACATAGTAGAAAACACATCTGACACAGATATCCTTCAGAAGGGTCTCACAGAAACGGATAACTGGTGCCAGAGCCATGGCCTAAAGTTAAATGCCAAAAAATGCATAGTCATACCCTTCGGGAAAAACAAGGTTACCCCTAGCTACCAAATAAGTGGCAATCCACTGAGCACAGAAGAAGTTATCAGGGACCTGGGGACCCAGGTTGATAGTAGTCTGTCATTCGACACCCATGTAGCTAAAGTAGTTAGGAAGACCTTCTACATTGCCCACCTTATCATGAAGGGATTCTCATCTAGATCAAGGGAGGTCATTGTCTCCCTCTACTCATCACTCATCAGACCAATGATTGAGTACAATGCCCCATTCGAATGTATCTGACCCGACACTTGCATCAGCTGGAGAGGCCACAAAAGTTCCTCACCAAAAGGATAAAGGGTCTCACAAATCTGTCCTATGCTGCAAGACTGAAAGAACTCCAGCTCTATTCAGTCACTTACCGCTTGCTCAGAGGTGACCTTTGCCTAACATACAAGGCCATGTCAAACCCAGATTTGATGAATATGCATCACCTCAAAAAATCTAGATCCATCAGAGCCACAAGGGCGGAGACTTAAACCTCGACACGGCTATTAATAGGACGTGCTGGAGGGATAGATTCATCACCCAAAGACTCCCTATGCTGTGGAACAAAATCCCGGTATATGTGAGGCAGAGCACCTCGCTGGCCTTGTTCAAGAGAAATCTTGACCAATGGATGGGAGATCGCAGATATACCCCAGGGATTACCTCAGTGTCACTGCTTGACAGAGGCACAGCAAAATAATGGGTATAGTTCCCCATACTAAAGGGGCGATGGGCTAGGCTTGTAAATGCCCTCGGGCAGATAGCCTAGTATGAACCTATGAACCTATGAACCTAAATAAATAATCATTGTTAAATATCATGTTTTGAAAATGTGTATTAAATGCAATAAATGACATAAAATAATGATCTGGCACCATTTAGTGGAGAAAATTGTGAACCACATGAAAAGAAATAATATAAAAAAAAAATCCCTTAATAAATGGACAATAAATAAATTAAAATAAATACATCAGACTACTACAGTTTTGCAGATCTAAGCTTTAGTACATGCTTTAAAGACACCATATTGTTTAGCCCTGGACTGTTACAAAACGTAAGGGGAAGTGTTTTTATCTGCGTTTATGCTTCTTGTGCTTGTGTATTCATATCATGGTGTTTCGTTATTAAAGCACTTGTGTGTTGGATCTGCGGATCTCCGGTGCCTATTTTTGGTTTATTTATGTTTTAAGAGCCTTCATCTTAAGGAGACACTATATTGATACAGCCTAATTTAATTCTAGCCAAAAATGAGCATTTCATTTTAGTTGCCATATTAACTCCAACTTCTCCAATAAAATTGGGGATGCTGCCTCTCCAATAAAATTGGCCATGCCATGGGATTTCTTGAAACATTTAGATATGGTAGAATAGGATGAAGAATACATATTTTTAACTATTGAATTTAATAACCTATATACAGTTATTCCACACAATGCTGGATTTGAATGATTTTGTGATTATTTAATATCGAAAGCTTTAACCCAAGATGAAGTTAATACCTTTGAACAACTTCTAGATTTAGTATTGAAATATAATTTTATTTTATTTGAAAAAAAATTCTATCGCCAAAAGTGGGGGTGGCCATGGGGTCTGCCTGCAAACATTGTTATGCTCAAATGGGAGAAGCAGTTTTTATTTACATCTTCCTACTTTTCCCATTGTAGAATATATGTTTGCTTTTTGGATGACATTTTTATCTTATGGAAAGGGCCCAGTGATCTAATTGGGGAATTTATAGAATTTATAAATACAACTACAACTTTTTTGAAATTTACACATGTTGTCAACTTTGATCAAATTTCTTATTTGGATGTTTTGATTAAGAAAAATGTCTTGAATAAAAGACTATCATCCCAAATATTTCAGAAGGGTACCTATTCTAACTTATTCCTTCACTTTACAAGGCATCACCCTTTTTCACAAAAAGATCTGTAGTTAAAGAGCATTTTGTGAGAGCATCTCGAATGTTTATGGAATGGTATGCCTTCCTGGATGAATGTGATAAACTAACCAACATGTTTATAGTAAGAGGGTATCCACTAGAACTTATAAATGAGTTAAGTGAAAAAGTGAAAGAGAAGCAATTAATGGGACATTTTAATCCAATATTAGGTGAAAAAATTGAATTTTTTTGAAGAAGTAAATGATGGGAGAGAAAACAGCTTAAATACTACCCCTAATAATATTAATACTAACGTGTTCCTTCCACCTAACCATAGGAATAAATCTCAATTTTTGCATGCTTTTATTACTATATTCAACACATGGAGTAAGCAGGTTAGGAATAGTATGTGTAAAAACTGGGCAGTCATTAGGGGGGGAAATGACGTTAATAATGTGTTATGTGAAAAACCAGTGACAGTATATAAAAAAGGTTATAATTTAAAAAATTGTTTTGAAAGAACCCATGTACCATTTAGACAGGGGAATATGTATAAATGTGGCGCTTATGCATGTCGTAAACATATTTTAGAGATTAATGAAATTATGATTAACAATTATTATATTTGTATTAAGGGGAGATACAATTGTAATTCAACTAGGGTGGTCTACATTTCAGTATGCACATGTTGCCCATGTTTTTATGTGGGCAAAATGGATCAGATGTTGAAAAACAGGGTATTTGAACATATGAGTGATATTCACTTAAGAAAAGATACAAATGCCCTTACTAGACACAATATTCAATATTCAGACCACCAGTTTAAATTCTTTATAGTTGATACATTGCATTTAAATGAGCAAGGGGGGAGCATGGCCAATTTTATTGGAGAAGTTGGAGTTAATATGGCAGCTAAAATTAAATGTTCATTTTTGGCCTGGATTAAATAGGGCTGAATCAATAAAGTGTCAACTTAAGTTGAAGGCCCTTGAAAGATAACTTAATAGATTTAAGTATTACTTTGTTTCTTTTATGTATGTGATTACAGCATTGTTATTAGTATTTGTTCATTCATAATTTTTGCAATGTACTTTTAGGGGGTGTGACTTTACTATATTTCCTATTGGGTGAATAGGGGGAGTGTTGATAACAATTGTTCCTATTGGTAGGTTGTTGTATATATATTTTATGCTGTGACATAATCAATGTCTGATGAAGTTCCTATTAACTTAAATTTGGAACGAAAGTGCTTGCCTTTTAACTGTTTTCATTTTATACTGTATTGACTGATTAACTGTATTATTAAAAGTACTTTCATTTATCACAATTTTGTTCATGGTTCATGAAGTTGCTCATGAACCTTTTTGTATATCATTAATACGTTGACAAAATCTGAGGAGAATTCAAAACCAATCAGAATTCTTTGTAGATAAGACCAACTCATAGAATCAAAAGCCTTTTCTATGTCTAGGCTGATAATACTTAGTTGTTTTTTTTTTTTTTTTTGTATTTGTATGCTATGCCTATTAAAAATAGTAATTTAACAATGTTATCTTGCACTTTTCTATGAAGAATGAACCCTGTGTTATCATTATATATTATATTAGGTAATACTTTCTTTATCCTATTAACTAATATTGTCATGAAAATGTTATAATAAGTGTTTTGTAACAAAATTGGCCTATATGAATCACAAGATTTGGGGTCCTTGCCTTGTTTTAATATGGGGGAGATAATTGAGTATTTCCACAATGGGGGTGTTATACATTTTTGCTTACCCATAGTAAAGGTACTCATCACTGTCTTTATTATATATTCAGGAAAAATCTTATATAGTTCAGGAATTATTCCATCCAGTCCTGGAGCTTTATTATGTTTTAAATATTTTATTTGTTAGTGTTATTTGCTTATTTAATATGTTATTTTGTGGCACTGACACCTTAGTAGTTATGTTTTCTTGAATAAAAATATTTATTACATTATCTGTCTCCAAAAGTGGTGTATTATTTATATCTTTATAGAATTTTGAACACTTCTAATATGCCCGTTAAGTTAGATGTACTCTTAACTGAACCATCACTTTTATATTTAAGCTCAATAATAAGATTTTGTTTATTTTTTTGGATCTTACCATTATTTTATGTAGATATTTGGGATTTACAGCATAAGATTGTAATTTCATTTTTTTTTTATTTAACCTAGTAATTTCATTATGTGCTACTTTGTTATTTGGTTTTACATCCATTTTATCCTGTCTATTGTTTTTGTAAGTCAAGTTCTTTGTCCCACTTTCTCCTTTTTTTAAGGTACCAAGATTTTATTCCACTACATATATATATATATATATATATATATATACTTTAAAGGTGGTCCCATAGTATAATATCAATCACTTCACTATTATCATTTGTTTCCATAAACATGTCTATTTCTTTCATTATCCAGTCCCTGAAGTATTTTAACTTAGTTATGTACACATGAATTCTCTGTAGAAATCTTAAATCATCTGTATGCATAGTTAATGTAATGTTTATGCCATTATGGTTCGAAAATGGATAAGCCATTATAGATACATCACTTATTTTAGAGTATATATTATTTGATACAAAGACCTTATCAATGTTTGTTTGTGCACCAAACCGATATGAATAGTGTGTAGAGAATAAGGAATAATGTTCTGTTAGACCATGTATATCTTTAAGGTTCATCTGGTTTGTAAAGTCATTTAACTTCTTGGCTTGAGCTGTCAGTTTTATTTTACCATTTTTAGGAGTATCATTGACTGAAAATAAGCAGTTAAAATCACCTCTTGCTATAATTTCCTCTTTTGCATTTAAAGTAATCAGGTCCAGATATTTCTCAACATATTTAGTACTCAGTCCCGGTATACAGTATGTATTAATCTAAGTATAATACTTCCAATTGATTTCCAAAATAACCATGCTTGGCATCACATCTTTATCTGAAATTGTATCTATAATTCTTGGCATAGTATAAGTATTTTTCCAAAAAATAAGAGTGCCCCTTCTCTTAGTCTTAAAGCATGAATCATCCAGAATGGTATACCCATTGAATGAGTATTTTTGTAGATCTTTTTTTAATAGATAGATTTCCTGTAAAAAATGATCTGGGCTTTATGCATTTTGATATATTTAAGCAAACCAGATCTTTTGACATTATTGTTCAAACCATTAATATTTAATGATAAACATTTATAAGCCATTGACTATAATGTGTATATTATAGGTTCATAGGTACATAGGTTCATAGGTTGATACTAGGCTATCTGCCCTAGGGCATTTATAAGCCTAGCCAGAGTGTGTTTGGCTTTTGCCACCCTTTTAGATTAGTTGACTATGCCTCTGTATGGTAGGTCACAGAAGGTAGCCCTTTTAAGGTTAGTTTACTGTACCTCTGTCAAGTAGGGACACAGAAGAGATTCCAGGGGTAAACCTACAATCTCCCATCCACTCATCAAGATTTCTCTTGAAGAGGGTCAGTGAGGGGCTCTGCCTAACATGGATTGGGATTTTGTTCCAGAGTGAGGGTAGCCTCTGGGATATGAATTTGTCCCTCCAGCATGTCTTATTTATTTCTGTGCTGAGGTTCAAGTCCCTGGAGCATGTAGCTCTAAGGGATTTGGATTTTCTGAGGTGAAGCATGTCCATTAATTCTAGGTTGGACATGGCTTTATACGTCAGACACAGATCGCCTTTGAGTAGGCGGTACGCAACTGAGTAGAGCTGTAGTTTCTTTAGCCGAACTGCATAGGGCATCTGTTTGAGCCCCTTGATCCTCTTGGTGAGATACCTTTGGGGACTTTCCAGTTGCTGCAGGTGTCGGGTAAGGTACATCCCAAATGGAGCATTGTACTCAATTATGGGCCTGATAAGTGATGAGTAGAGGGGCACAATGACCTCTCTTGATCTAGATGTGAACCCTTTCATGATAAGGTGGGCTATATAGAAGGCCTTTCTAACCACTTTGTCAACATGATTGTCAAAGGAGACATTGCTATACTTGGGTCCCCAAGTCCCAATTACTTCTTCCATACTTAATGGATTACCACCTATGTGGTAATTTGTGGGCACTTTGTTTTTCCCAAAGGGGATGACCATGCACTTTTTGTCATTTAGCTTTAAGCCATGGCTCTGGCACCAGTTATCCGCCTTTATGAGACCCTTTTGGAGGATGCTTGTGTCAGTCGGAGAGTCGATTACAGCACCCAGTTTTCAGTCATCTGCGAACTTGGTCAGCCATAGTCCACCCGTGTTAGCCTGTACCTCAGAGAAATATATACCGAACAAGAGAGGTCCCAGGACTGAGCCTTGTGGGACACCACTTGTAACTGGTTTAGAGTCTGACATGGCACCTACTATTCTGACCATGTGGGTTCTATCCCTGAGCCAGTTTGCAACCGATCTTGTGACATAGGGGTTGATATTTAAGCTGGTAAGCTTATTTATGATGCCTGAGTGGGGTATTGTGTCAAAGGCATTTGCGAGGTCCAGGTAGGCTGTGTGGACTACCTTCCCTTCATCTATGTTTTTGGTAACTGTTTCAAAGAAGCCGACCAGGTTCAAGAGGCAAGATCTGCCCTTAATGAAGTGGAATTGGGTAGGATCCACTGTCTGGAGGTTCCCAATGTCTTTTTTTATGATTTCCATGATGATACGCTCCATAGCTTTGCAGACCAGGCTAGTCAGGCTTATAGGGCGATAGTTTCCGGGGTCTGTTGTGGCACCTCCTTTATGGAGTGGGACCACTGTTGCTGTATGCCATTCCTTGGGTACATATCCTGTAGTAAGGCTGCCATTGAACAGTAACTTTATATGAGGGTTTAGTTCTTCTTGGAGCTCATGTAAGACGCAGCCCGGGACACCGTCTGGTCCCATTGATGCTGTGTTTTATGCTTTGGAGAGGGCAGCTCTCACCTGTGCATCTGTGATCTCAGGAAGGCTACACTCTACTGGGATAGACATTTGCTCTTTTGGGGGGGAAGGGGGGGTTGCACTGAACCTTTCTGCCAGGATGTTGGCAATGTCTGTGGGTTCATTGTATTTTTTGTCATTTTGCACTAACTCAGAGCATATCTGGGAGTTGCCTCCCAGGTTTCTGACATAACTAAAGAAGGCCTTGTAATTATCTTTAGTGTCTTGTGCAATTTTTCTTTCGAAGCTGGCCTTAGATGATTTTATGAGGGATCGTAGTTTCTTGCAAGTACTGATCAGTGACGCCTTCCCTTTTTGGGATTTTGCTCTGTCATGTAGTAGCTTTCTCCTTCTGTTGTGTAGCTCATTTATGGCCGGGGTCTACCAGACAGGTCTCCTGCCTTTGGAGGAGTGAGTCTTGGTTTTATTTGGGATAGCATGCTCCATGCATTCCTGTAGGTGTCCATAGAATGCTTTTGTAAAGGATTCTGCATTTTGGGCCATATTTTCCACTGGCCCAGGGGCTTTGAAGGATTCCACCTCTATTACTAACTGAAAGACCTTTCTTTCATGTTTACTTGAAATCTACTGAAAACTTACTTATCATGGATGCATAACGTGTATTAAGCAATACTTTCAAAAACCCAAAGCTATTTACAGACACATACTTGAAACATAAAGTTTCTGGTTTAGTTAGAAACTTAACTAAACCATCCATCCACCATCTCTCCAATACCAAAATACACAAATTATACATCCCTGCTTAGAATATAGTATAAAAACAGAAAAATAAAGCATTATGAAAGTAACTAAAGAAATCTGAATCCATGAAATATACATTAGAATGAGAGTTTCCAATATAGCTGAAGCTATATGAATATGTCACATATGATTATAGCACCTCTAATATGCAGATATGCCAGAAATACACATCAGATCAAAGTATGTATAAACATTAGAAGCTGAAGGTTAAGAAAATTGTCAATATTTCCAAGACTTTTCAAGAAACATCAGATGATTTAACCATTTATTTATCAGTCTTCTAACATTTTTCATGCAAGGATCTGTTGAATCTATATATATATATATATATATATATATATATATATATATATATATATATATATATATAAAACACTTATTATAACATAACTATTATATTTTGCAATTATGCACATATTATTCATATGTATTAACAATATCAAGAGAGGGGGAAAAAGGGGCATCACAACACTCTGTTTAGTTGCTAAAGGTTTAGTTATATAACATAAGTCTGATGTTAATATGCCTAATGAGTTTTCTAATGCAGCTCCTAGTTCACTTGCTGTTATTAAGTTACTAATAGTGTCATTGAATCTGCAGAATGTATGCATCTAGAAGAGAACATAGGCATTTTCAAAGGAGTTAAACACTTTTATCGGAACTAATTATTTACCATTTAAAGTATCTAGTGAAGGATAACAGAATTTCAAGAGAAAAGAATTCTAAGTACAACCATTTAACAAGTTCAAAATGTCAAATGATGTCATCATTGTTGTTTCCTCAAACTGCAGCTTCATAAACGTGTTAAAAAGTGTCTAAATAGGCTCATGCACAACAGAAGTTGTCTATAGTGAAGAAAAAATCATTTTTGGTGGGAAATGCAGATCTTGAAGCTTTTAGAGTTTACAGAAAGCAAAAAAAAAAAAAAAAAAAAACACTCAAGCTGCCTTGTCATTGCATGTCATGAATCTCCACAATGAAAACAGTGACACAGACTACTAGTCTCCTCACAAAACTTCAATATCAAGAAAAAAATAATCCTTTTTATATACAAACAGCTATTTAGAAGTAACAACAGTTGCCTCAAATCAGAAATCATATTATAACATTTCAGTCATTTACCCACCAGTTAAAAAAGGAACCTAGTGTGTGTGTGTGTGTGTGTATATATATATATATATATATATATATATATATATATATATATATATATATATATATATATATATATATATATATATATATATATATATATTTATATTTAGCTATCTATAAATCACCATTAATGTACTGTATTAACCTTTAAATGTATCTAAACAAAGAGTCTTAAACATCTAGTTAGAAACACTAATCAGAAACACCTTGTTACCCCACCACTGACCCACTAGAAAAAAATGCACTTTGGTATTAAGTCAAATTATAATATTATTGAAGAATTAGAAGACATACATTATTTGTAGTTATTCAAAAGGGAAATGTATGTAAAGTACTTATAATGGGGAAAAGAGAGAAAAGAAAGATTGGTAACAAACAAAAATAGGAAGAAAGAAGAGAGAGAGAGAGAAAGTTATTTAAATACTTAGTACTATATGTAATTAGAAGAAGTAGATATAGAAAGGAAAAGAGAAAGTTAATAATAAAAAATGATTCACGTTACCTTACAGCATAGATACTTTCCAGAATCAAATTTATTATGATTCATAGTACAATGTATTTAAAATTAGAAGGAACTTATTGATTTGTCGTTTAGTTTCTTAGTTTTGTTTGCTCCTTCCTTCACAGACCATCCATTTTTTTGTTGCCTGTCTCTTCAAACTCTAGGATGACCATTCCATTTCTTCTATGTCTGACAGTATTTTCTTCTTTTGGATACATTTTACTGCTTCTTGTAGGGATCAAAGATCTTCACTCCTTCTGCAAGGTGATTTTTTTCTTGCAGGAAAAAGAATTTGAGCTTTGATATTGACTTTTTTCAAGGACGTAAATAGAGGAATACACTCCTTTCTTCTGGCTATGACTGTAGAGGTGTAGTCATTGTCAAAATGAATAACTTGTTAACCCATTTTGATAGGGGAATTAGTCCAAGCTGATTTCAGCACTAAGTCCTTGTCTTGTGAGGAAAGACATCTAACTATTATAGACCTGGGATTAGATGAACTCAGAGATGAAGCTGGATTTGCCAGAGATCCATGAGCCCTCTCAATTCCAAAAGAGAGGGATTCAGACATGTTTAGTGCTGATGAAAACCACTTATTGAGGAATTGAATCATGTCAGCACACTCCTTGATCAACATTCAAAGTCTTACAGTTTCTCAATCAGCCTGGTGTTTTGTTTCAGAAGAAATTCATTTTGAGTCACTCTAGTATCCATGTCAGTTACTCTTTCCTCTAAGGCAAGAATCAGTTCAGATTTCTACAACTCCATTTAGAAGTTCAAATTATTTACTGCATTCTTGTTTGATGATATCCATTTTGTTTTTGAATTTGTCCATTTTTAGTTACAGTTCTTGGATGTTTGTTATTAGATGTAGTTCTTCTTTCACTGCACTCTCCTGGTGTGGGTTCTTTGAGTTGCTCATCTTGAGATCTCCAGTAGAAAACTTCTTGACAGAAATTATTAAAAATTCTCTTGACTGTGTATTAATTTTTAGAAAATAATAAAGAGTCTTTGTTAATCTAACTTTTAGTATACTTTTAGTTAGATTTTTCTAAAAATTAAAGTATATTTCCTGACATAATATTAAAATCTAAGCAGAGCTATGGATTTCTGCTGCTATCAGACTGACATCTTGGCCACACCCCCCCCCCCCGTTTCCATGCTTTTTGAACATATGTAGTAGGCATACAAGCAAAGATTTTTAGACTGCGATTACTTAACTGCTGTCACCGAGTACTTTATGTAAACCTGTTATTGAATATTAAAGTGCTCTGCTATTGTAAAACTAAGCCACTAATTCCTTATATTGCTAATGTGTGGTGTTTGAGGTGTTTGCCAGAGTTAACATGTTTGCTTTGTTCCCTAAGTTGCTTGTTGAAGAAGTCCAAGAAATCTATATACACCTGTACTAATGCCTAACTCAACCTTACACTTTATTGTGATTGGTATATTTTTGAATGGCTGAATGATTCACTCTACTGACATTTTAATTATCTGCCCTTGTAATGTAGCTTGAGTCAGCCAATACCCCACTTAGATGGATTTAGTTTTGCTCCTGACTAGTTGTCGTAAATTGCATTCTAACTTCCATTGCCTGCTCCATGAGCTTTTTGATTGAACCAAGTTGCAAATTCATAGCAGTAACATTTGCTCAATGCTTTAGAACACTGGGTGTTATCAAATAAGTATAAACAACACCCCTGTTCCACACAAACTTGCCTTTAGAGATACAGAATTCAATAGATTCCACACTTAAACTGCACTCCAGAAGTCATATTAAAATAGTGAAAGTTATACATTTTTCAGGTTTTTAACAACATGCAATACATCAACATCATTTCAAACTAGATGCACACTGTTAGCCATAATTTATTTAGTCAAAAATGAAGACAGACTGCACTATTCATTTACAAAATGAAGTATATGAGCAATACTCAATGCCTAAATATATAGGCTAGAAGTCAGGTATCCCTGGCAATTGTTTTATCTATCATGCAAGCTTTAAATAACTAGCTTCCACTAGCTTACATGGAACATTGTTCTGCAGTTAATAGTGTAAAGATGAAAGGATAAAAGATATCTATCAATTTCAGTAAGCTGTGGTTAGATTTTGTAGTGGTAGTAAGGCAGGGTGAGTTAAGTGCTGCATGAGGCAATGTGTGCTACATTTCATTACTGTGGCTGTAGTCTATTCAAAGTATATGCTGTGCACAGACCATTTTATTTGTTTGTAACTGGTTTTGATATTTCATTATTTGACAATAGTACTTTTTGTGGCTTCATTTTTCATGTGTTAAAATAAGTTTATCATGACATGATATTCATAGTTCATAGGTTAATACTATGCTAGATACCTTTTGGGGTTATTTTTTTAAACCTTGCCAATTTTTC
The DNA here is from genome assembly GCF_019279795.1 of Protopterus annectens. Lineage (NCBI taxonomy): Eukaryota > Metazoa > Chordata > Ceratodontiformes > Protopteridae > Protopterus > Protopterus annectens. Next base: position 1,278,839,008 of record NC_056729.1, read on the forward strand.
TCAATGGTGAGACTCAAACTCTGTAGTTTGTGTTTGGGAAGTAAACACTTTAACTATTATGCCAACCTCTAACCCCCGATAAAAATACCTATTTGTTAACTAGTTGGATCCACTGGACACACAATGCCTTTTCAGGAGAGACCCATGAGCAGTATTTGGTCAAGTAATTTGCTCAAGTTCACACAACAGGCAAACAATGGCTAAGGGAACTAAATTGTATCATAGGCACTCCTACTTTCAACCTTCACTTCTGCCAGATACAACCATATCTTCCACTAGCTTTGACTAGCTTACATGTCATGCTTTATACATGTTGGGCTATGGAGGTAAGATATAGTTGTAGAGTAAGTAATAGCATGCTTACAGGTAACCTTTGCCTTGGTGGCGGAGTGCTTAGTAAGTGCGATACTGTAATGTCGCATTGCATTTTTCTACACTGTATTGTATTGTATTATGCGAGCTGATGGTGCACTTTTGTGGTGTTTGCCCCTATTCTCCACTGTATTTTAACTATGGAGTTGATATATATAACTTTAGGGAGGGTGGGGTCTTGCCCCACATGGGGTGCATGAGAGGGCTTGCCCCATGGGGGAAAAAATGTTTTTATAGCTTGGTTTGACTCACAGATTTTGATATTTAATTTCTGGTAAGCTGTCAGCTGAAAAACGATTGTTGATGGTTATTTGGTAAACTGTACGTAATATCTAAATTGTACCTTACTGTTATTTATATAGTGGTTCAGTCTTCATTACAGGGTAGGGAGGTTGTCATAATGGTAAAGATGTTTACCTTACAGACACAAGGTACAGGGTTTGATTCTCACATGGGATAATTGGCTAGGCTTAAAATGGCCCATAAGAGCAGCTAGGCTAAAGTTAATGCATGAACCTAAGATTTAAAGGGTCTATATCACATACTCGAAGCATCAGCTATTCGAACACCCAATGGTCCACCCATAAGCAGCGAAAGCTGAAAACTGCGAATGGCCACTTCCACAAATTTTTTCACATGGAAAATATTTGCTTGCCCGTTATTGGGAATTTGCCCTTTTCTCCAATGTAGAGCAATCTCGGAGTTGGTATATTTAGTTAGGGGGTGTGTGGTGGGTGAAACCCCCAACTTGATTAGGGTTTGAAAGTTTATTTGTCTGTTCGCTGGCCAAGCAATTTTTTTCCCTGTGAAAAAATTTGTGGAAATGGCCATTCGCAGTTTTTAGCTTTCACTGTTTACGGGTTGACCTTTAGGTGTTCGACTTTAAGGATATAATACAGACCTGATTTAAACTGCCTAATTACATCTATCTCAAACCATCCCAACTATACCTAATCTTTACCATTCCATTATACTACGCTCAGTCTACCAATGCCTTCTTGTTAGCAATATACTCTCCCTGACTACTGAATTACCAAAGAACTGCTACATTGTTTGCCTACCAGTTCTTCTTAGCCTGTCATTAACTATGCAGCAGAACTCAGCCTCATGTAATATATAAAAAAAAAGATTTTACCCGTTTGTAAAACCTTTTACACTTTTTTACTAGGTAATAGCCCTGTATGACCATATCTTCACTGTTGGCTGGTATCAGTTACCTTCACTCTTCCTGTTGGGGCTTAAATAGAAAAGAATTGCATAGGGAATGGTGTTATCTACAGACCTCTAGCTAAAGTGACATTAAAAGGCTCTCATATGTTTATGCTTTACTTCAGTATTGATCTGCTGCTGACATTCAACAAATAATGGGCCTGCTTGCATTAGCTTTGTCAAATACAAAAAATAGTAAAGATAGAGTTTATTACTCATTCAAATGAAATGTACTATCAGGTTTTCCCTTTCAAACCCATAGTCCTGGATTGCTTGCGCATGTGCATGTGGGTGTGAGATTTTCTCTACTGTTATCCAAATAGATAAGATGCAACTTACTGGATGTTTTTCAAAACAGATCATACCATAATGCCAGCTTGGTAGTCTGTGAATGTGTGTTGATCTGACATATTAAACTCATCATAACACTGGCTTTTTTCCTCATCCTCCTGAAAGAACTTGTAATCTAGTAAGTTGAAATTTTCACATCCTAAGAGATAATAATGTAGCCAGTCTGAATGATTCCAAAAATTAATTGGTAAGTGAAAAATATGGCTATCTTAAACACATTGATATTCAACTTATTTCGACACTGATGCAGACTAAATATTAATCGTAGAACACTATATTCAGTATTTGGCAGTCACACCTTTACTAAGTGCATTCTTACACTGCCCACATTGTACCTACCTCAACCTATCTTTTATTATCATTGCAACATCATTAATAACTTTTCCATCAAAAGATTCACCAACCTGAGCCAACAGTTTCTTGCCATTCCTTTTAAAACAATACCAGCCTCAACACACTTGCAGACTTGTCCTTTAACAAATCCAAAACTAAATTGTAGTGCAACATAACATTATTTATTCAATATTTTCCTGTAACTCCAAGACAGGTATTAACCATTCATTATCATCAAAAGTGAAGAGCCTGTTAACTGTCTGTCTCTGGAATTTAGTAACACATTTAATAATAACAAAAACAGATGGGAACATCTATGAATTTAATAAATATAGAACACACATGCAGAATGTTGTTATGTAAGACAAGTGCAATAATTTGATAGAAGAAATCAAAACAAACTTTGTTAATCAGGTTTAGATATTTGTCTTGGCAAATCTAGAAATGTTTCAGAAGAATCAAAACATTTTTAGAGAACAAAGTAAACTACCTGTGTTACCTCTCAGATGCACATAATTATTGTACTCCATTGTACAGAATTAACATTTATGTAGTTTTGTTTTTTTTGCATGTTGTAACATGCTTTGTATTTTTGTACCTCAGTATTAAACGACAGCTTTAAAAATTTAAAATAGATATCTCCGTTTGTTGTTTTTTAAAGCTGTCTCTGTTATTAAAACTTTAATATATAGCGAACAACTTTAAATTGTATAATAACTTGTATTTCATATATTGTAATTTGTGTAATGTCATTTGGAGCTTTTTTGGCTAGGCCACTGCTGAAAAGGGTTATGCATGTCATCCCAGTTGACATTTCTGGAAAACAAATGATAAATACATACATACATAAACGTACCACTTCGATTTCCATACTGGCTTATTCATTTTCTTAGTCATTTTTAGAACATTTAAATCATCTAAATATTCCTACACATCAGCATCTTAGATAATCAATATCATACCTACTCCATTATGCACTTGAATTTTTATTCCATTCACCCATACTTGCACAAGTAACATACGAGTTAAAATGTTTGTAAAACATTGACAGGGCAGTATCAAATAACTGATATCTTAAATCCATGAAGATCTGCAGTATACTTATCGCATGACCATTTGTCCATTTAATTAAAGCATAGTGACCCATTAGCTCCTTATCCATCCTTTGGAAGCTAGCAATAATGATCCAGTTTTCTAAATGGGCTACACCAACATTTTTGACTTATTACTAGTTCATCTCTTACTGTAGTAATCTCACTTTCTAAGAGCCATATACAAAAAAAAAATCTAAGATCACTTTACAAATTACAGACTAATATCTGACCAACAACATAGGTTTTTCAAAGGCTTTAACATTCACACTGCATTGTTACCACCCATTAACAAAACTGGTAAAGATATGCATTGAGGAGAATTAACCACTCTTTTTTTTTCCAAAATTCTTTGATTTGTTGCATTATCAGAAGGTTTTGCAAGGTAGAATTATTATGATTCAATATCTGCCTCAGTCAGTACCCTTTAAGTGTCATACATTACAAATCCATGTCAAATCTTCTTCCTATCCCATACAGGATTCCTGACAGCTGCGACTCCTATGTCTATACTTGTCATAGCATTCTGAAATTGTGACAACACTGCCTTACTGTATGCAAATGACCTTAACAACTAACATTTCAGTCAGACAGATTCAAAAAAAGGTGGTATCTGTCTGTGAAGTGTAAAAGTCCATTACTGCTTCACCCATTTGGGGTCTTGTCTACAATTTATAAAGCACTGTGCTACTTGGCAGACTTAGGACACTAATTTTGATGTCTGCAGAATGAAAAAGCACCTTTTCTGACACTTGAGTCATTACCACTGTTATCAGTAAGAGGAAATTAGTCCTTTGGCTAGATCCAGTACTGCCATTTGCTGCAGAAGTAAAAAAAAAAAAAAACATGTAAGGAAGCATGAATGGTCTCAGTCACAAAGTTAAGTAAATTTTCCTTAAACAGGTATGCATGCCTCCTGTCATTACTGCAAACTCTCTAACATATTGCTAAAAATTATAAGATGTAGTAATCAATATTTAAGCTTTATGTGACATTCTGTAAAAGAATGGAGCATCACTGTCTGTTCATTTGGCTAGGAGCATGTTTCTTCATTAGTGTGCACATTTATTTTTATTTCTTTATTTTTAAATTTGATAAATGGGTAAGTGAACTGGTCCAGGGACATTTATCATGCACACTCTGTACCAATAAGACAAAGCAATCGTCAACAAAAAGATCACAGAGTGTGACAATTAGTCATAAGCTGCTTAGAAGGCAGTTAAACAAATGGCAACATGACATCCATTTCTGCTAACATTTCACTATTTGATGCAATGCAGGTACTTATTCAACAAATCATATATAGCAAGCATTTTAAATACAGTTCACTGCAAAATGTAACAGTTTTGTAGATATATTGGCAGTACAGTATATATATATATATATATATATATATATATATATATATATATATATATATATATATATAAAGTTTATCTAATGCAATATGCCTCCCATAAATAATAACTCTGATCTCAAAGCTAATCCATATAATCTACAGGGCATTGTGGGCAGAAAATATAAGGGGTCAAGCTCAAACTGGGATCACACATTTCTTTTTCCACCTTACTGATGGTCGAATAATTCTACATTATGTTATTTTATAGCTAAGCAACCATTTGATAATTGTATACCTCAATGAAAAACTAACATTTAATAAAACAACTGTTAACTTGAATTAACCTAAGTACTTGATTCAATGTCACTGACATATTTTTGTGTGGCAAAAAGGTCACATTGTGAAAAGTGAAACTCAGACTGGGAGTATTGTTTGCAGGTGGATGTCTGTTGGTCAGGTAATCAATGCAGATGCTGGGGAAAGAGGCAGAATTTGTACAACAGGTTGAAAAGTACCATCTAGATTGATACACAGTACTTGTTCTAAAACCATACTTCACAAACAGGGGTTGTCTCTTTTCTCCTCCAGTTCAGGAGATTGTTATTTTGAGAGGCCTCTGTCTGGTACAGGAATTCTCCAAGTCACCTGGCTTTGAGCTATTACCTTGAAAAAAAAGTGCCAGTAAATGAGACTCACCTCAATATCACAGAAAATTGCACAAAGGAAAGCTTTGCTATTCTTTGTGCATGTGTACTAAACAGTTTTGGGGGTTATCATGCCTTCCTACAGGCCACGGCTAGGATGCTTAATAGGGTACCACCTTTGGATTCTGCAGTCTTTACTTGGAGAATTCAATGTTCAAGTGCTGAATGATGGACACCTTGAGGGTATTAACTGCAAAGAACTGCTGGCTTAATCTGAACATGAGTGGTAAATGTCTGTTGGATCTCTGTGCAAGTCACAGATTTTCTATATTAAACACCATGTTCATGTAAAAGGGTGTTTATAAGTGCAGCTAACACCAAACTTCTTTTGAATCATTTGATCAACTTTATATTTGTGTCAGCCCATATGGTCTGGTCCAACTTTTTTCCTCATATTTTGGTATGTTCCTCAACAAATATGTGGTTTTCTGACAAATCATTGAAGACTTAAATTGGTAAATAAGAGCAAAAGTTTGAGTTTCAGATTTCATATCCTTCAGCAAATATATGCTAATGCAAAACCTGATTTCTATCAGCTTTCAAACTTTGTAAGAGCAAGATTTAAAATCTGTCCTTGATTTTGGACATTTGTCCTCCCATTATTTTTCGCTTTGTCCACATTTCTTGTACTATGAGGTTGGGAGGTATGATCTAAATGGACCTTGCTGAAGATCACTGTAGATGAGGAAGTAGCAAGGTGTTCCCAATAAGTGGTTGATAATTGTTATGGCTGTACAGCTATCGAAATTTACTGGACACCAACAGTCAACAGTTAGGGAAGTTGTCAATTAAAGGAGTCTTTCTGTACAGTGTATTTGTGGGATAGCCTCTATTTAAGTGATAGCAAACAATGTTTGGAATGTAGTAGTTGTGAGAGTTGCTATCACATTTGGGAAAAAGTTTCCTGTGCTCAAGATGAATGGCTTATAATTAGCCTCATTGAGGTAATAGCAAACTATCCTGTGAGTCAATCAGAGGAGGAGATGACATATTGCCTAGGTTGTTCTCAACAAGAATAGCAAAACATTGATATTACTTACAGTAATTGTTGAGAAGTGGAAGGAACACTTTGATAAGCTCTTGATTAAAGTTTACATATCCCCCTCCAAGATATCAATGCCAGATGCAGATGTTGAAACTGTATCCATTTCAGCAAACATGACCACAGAGGTGGTTAATCTACCAGAATGTGGTGTGGTAGTGGGAGGGGATGGGAGCCAGCTAGAAATATATAAGGCACTGCCTATTGTATGGGTGTCATAGTTAATATTCTTTTTCAATATTATATGGAAAGCTGGTACAGCCTCATGTTCAAAAAGTGGGGCATGAGGATGCATTTCATTTGTGAACGGTCACAATCCTAAGTTCTCCCTTGAAAGCATATGTCAAGGTGCTAGAAAAAGTACTTAATTCAGTTGTTAAGCCTCTGATTCTGGAGAAGCTATGTGGATTCCCTTCTGGTCATGTTTGAATGGATCAACTCTTTCCTTGCACAGATATTGGAATAATCATGAGAGTTCAATAATATTGTCTAACAGTGGCTCTGGAGAATGCAAATAACTATGTACCCTCATGGGATATGAGCAGTGATCAAAAGGATGAGACTGTGGAGAGAGGCAACAGAAATTATGCTGTTACTCTATGTGGACTCATACTCTCTATCAGAGTAAGAAGTTCATCTGTCAGCATGAAACCTCAAATTACAGTCTTATATCGTGAAGAGAGGCATCAACTGATGTGGTTTGGGAACCATAAAAGGTGCCACTTAAATGCTCTCTGCAATAAGTGTGCTATGCCAGCCCAAAGGAAGGAGTACCATTTGGAGAAACAGTTCATTTTGTATGGATTATATCTCTATCAACTTGCCTACTAACACCTGGTGATAAATCCAAATGAAGTTGGAGACAGTTGCTGGGGATACAGAAGTCTGGTCCACAGTGCTTTACTTGCCACTACTGTGACCTTGAACACAAGAAGTGGTTTAAAAATAATGATGATAGTGATAATATTTCCTCTAATTGCAGGTCCTGTAGACATCTTGCGTTGCATGTTTTCCATAAGAAACAATGAGAGTAACATAAACATTATCTTCTGCATCTATTTATGTATACAAGTGTCTCCTTGTTTAACTCCCTGTTCACCAGAGTCTTCTGTGTCTGTCTATTTATGTATACACGTGTCTCCTTGTCTGACTCCCTGTTCACCAGAGTCTTCTGCGTCTGTCTGTTTATGTATACAAGTGTCTCCTTGTCTGACTCCCTGTTCACCAGAGTCTTCTGCGTCTGTCTATTTATGTATACACGTATCTCCTTGTCTGACTCCCTGTTCACCAGAGTCTTCTGCGTCTGTCTATTTATGTATACACGTGTCTCCTTGTCTGACTCCCTGTTCACCAGTCTTCTGCATCTGCCTATTTATGTATACACTTGTCTCCTTGTCTGACTCCCTGTTCACCAGAGTCTTCTGCGTCTGTCTGTTTATGTATACAAGTGTCTCCTTGTCTGAATCCATGTTCACCAGAGTCTTCTGTGTCTGTCTATTTATGTATACATGTGTCTCCTTGTCTGACTCCCTGTTCACCAGAGTCTTCTGCGTCTGTCTATTTATGTATACACGTGTCTCCTTGTCTGACTCCCTGTTCACCAGAGTCTTCTGCGTCTGTCTATTTAGGTATACACGTGTCTCCTTGTCTGACTCCCTGTTCACCAGAGTCTTCTGCGTCTGTTTGTTTATGTATACAAGTGTCTCCTTGTCTGACTCCCTGTTCACCAGTCTTCTGCGTCTGTCTATTTATGTATACACATGTCTCCTTGTCTGACTCCCTGTTTACCAGAATCTTCTGCATCTGTCTATTTATGTATACAAGTGTCTCCTTGTCTGACTCCCTGTTCACCAGAGTCTTCTGTGTCTGTCTATTTATGTATATGAGTGTTTCCTTGTCTGACTCCCTGTTCGCCAGAGTCTTCTGTATCTGTCCATTTATGTATACAAGTGTCTCCTTGTCTGACTCCCTGTTTACCAGAATCTTCTGCATCTGTCTATTTATGTATACAAGTGTCTCCTTGTCTGACTCCCTGTTCACCAGAGTCTTCTGTGTCTGTCTATTTATGTATATGAGTGTTTCCTTGTCTGACTCCCTGTTCGCCAGAGTCTTCTGTATCTGTCCATTTATGTATACAAGTGTCTCCTTGTCTGACTCCCTGTTCACCAGAGACAGATTAATTGCCCATTTACCATTTGCTTTAAAGATTTTACTGACTTTTTTTCTCTAATAATCAAGTATATTGCACAGTAACAAGGAGAACAAACTACTTTTTTGTCTGTTTTCTTCTGTTATTATGCATACCAAAAGCTTATGGGTGGCCAGTATACCACACAAGAAAAGTGAATAACTCAGTAATTGAAATTCATTATCAGTTATGAGTGATCTTCTTACCTTGTTATTCTAAATAGAAGTGCTGCTAACAAGTGCATGTACATTTTACAAAGAAGTCAGCCCTTTGCTGCTCTGTGCATGGGAACTTTTTTAACTGAACGTGCCTGTGGCTCTTAAGAGTTATATGGTATGAAAAATATGTTTTGACATAGCAATCGTCATTGATTTTGCTCATGGTGCGACTGTACTTGAAGCTTACATTTAGTTGGCTATAATGGTAACCAGCTTTAAGTATAAATGCACTGCATTTTTCTTATCAACATATTTACAAGTTCAAGGTTTATTGTTAGTTGGTTTTGCTAATGATCATGACACATTCTCTATTCCAGTTGCAAAAAGTATAAAGCTGTGAAGCAAGTTTTAAAAACTGCCAGAGATTACATATTTCATGCATTCAAAGGTTATTCACAGAATATGTCAAAATTTAAACTTGATTATTGGGGGTTAATCATGCTCTTAATGAGGGGAAACAAAAATGATCTGGTGGATATATAATGAGTATTAAAGGCAGCACTGATGACTTTCTATGCTGTAATCATAGACCATAGTATATTTCCTTTGCCAAGCAAACACTTTGGTATTTTCTTCCTTAGGGAATAATACATCTTGCAATGCAGTTTTTAGACATGCAGTTTTTCTTAGAAAATTTGATATAGAACTTTTTTTATACTAAAGCTAAAAATCAGCAGGTTGTCTGTTGAGGGATAGCAGATATGTTGAGGGATAGCAGATACTATGTCTGGCTGCAAACAAACTGTTTCTGCATCCAGTTTAGAAATAAAACTTTGTTGCTGCATTGATTGCATTCAGGCACAGAAAACTAATGAGGAAAAGAAGGGTTACTAGGATGGACCTCACATGGATAGGTAAATAGATGGACTTTGTTAACAGTTCCATCCACTGCACATGGCTATATCCTCATTTAATTGTGTATATGATAAATGTAATTACTATGCTTATTTCTAACTACAGTATGATGTATGAGGTCAGTAATATATGGTTTGTGTGGGAGGAAATACATGTTCCTGACAGTGTTATTTGAGCCTCAACTCCTGATTCAGGCATTAGGCTAGCTGACATCTATGTATTGTGCTCAGTATTCAAGGGGTGGGCATGTGTTATAGATGACTGGAAAACTAAATTACAAAGATATATTTAATGGAACCAGAGATGGTACTAATACTATTTCCTCAAATTACAGGTGCTTTAGACTTCCTCTGAATTGGTATTGCATATTTTAGTTATGACAGCAGTATAAACATTCTTTTTCATGTCTATCTCTCTCTGTTTACATATATGAGTTTCTCCTTATCTGTATCCCTGTTTGTCTGAATCAGATTAAACAGGAGCTCTGTAATTCAAAGTAATGCCATAAACATAACAAGGGAGTCATTGTATTCCAGGTGCACAGAGTTGACAGTACTGTTTCAATTAACGTATGCTGCAGGAGCTACAGGTAAAAATTAGACAGTTCAAATTATGCACCTTTACTTGCTTGGTTTGTATGTTATTATTGTCACTTCACAGATGCCGCTGGTTAGTTATGTGAGTTTCTGTTATAGTGCAGAATGCAGACCCTTTAATAAGAACAGTAACAAAACTCAAAATTAAACATCAATAGTCTTTGCCTACACTTTATTGATCTCTTCTGACGAGAAACTGTAACATTTTTCTTTTTAAATAATGCTCAGTATTTATTTGATTGCCTGTTTGCTTTCCTGTGTATATTGAAAACTCAGTTGAGACAATAATATATGCCTATTTAATGTAATATTTTCTTGAGTGGCAGTTAAATTTAATTGCTGATTTCTTCTTGAGTGGCAGTTAAATTTAATTGTTGATTTCTATGACTCATTAGGCTGTCTTATTCTCTCAATTTCTAACTGTATGAAATCCACTATTGTCAATGCATGACATTCAGTGACTGTACCTTGTTTGGCACTACAAGGCGTGCTTTTTATCTAATTTCACAAGGCCCCTGTACTTATTAATAGAGTATACCACATCATGCAGACACTGTACAATGAGTATCTCATTGGTGGTTCAGGCCGTTAGCATAGTTCATAAAGAAGAATCTTGATAAATAATATTCTATGGATTTGCACACATAAATACTGACCTACACACACACACACACACACACACACACACACACACACACACACACACACACACACACACACACACACACACACACATCACAGCCAACACACACACATACACACACACACACACACACACACACACACACACACACACACACACACACACACACACACACACACACACATGAAGGAAAACCATGACTGTAATACAGTAATATGCTTCCTTGTGTGCAGAGTTAGGGTAGCCTAGAGCACCTGAAGAACACATGCTACAGTGGCAAACAGCTTGGCATCATTTACCAGTGCTGTCATATGTATTCACCTTATAAGCAGTCCTCTGATTGCCATCTGTTTACTGTGGGTGCTACTAGACAGTCATTCAGTGGCTATGGGCTATGTTACACCATAGTGCTTTGTCCACTGTAACTTACAGTAGGTGGGGTATACCACTGTAGATGGCGATGGCTTGGGAGTTATATGGATGGTATCTCCAGCTGGCTAAGAGCAAGTTATGAGATAATTGGTCTTAATCGATATACCTTACGTAGATATCATACAGGTATTTCTAAAGGATCTGTTTTTATTCTATTAGTTACATTGGTAGGAGCACTGAATTGTCATCAGTTGGGGGTTAATGGTGAGGTTATGGTAACAAATTACACTGATTACATAGTTTTTTTTCTGGTTTTGAGCTGAAATGATCCTGTATTCTTGGTGCATAGGTTCATAGGTAAGTACTAGGCTATCGACCCAAGGGCCTATGTAAGCCTAGCCAACAAGGTTCCCTGGCTTACGCCACCCAAGAAAGTTATTTTCCTGTGCCCCTGTTGAGCAGAGCATATGTTCATAGGTAGGTACTAGGCTATTGGCCCAAGGGCTGCTGTTCTATAAGCTTTACAAATTGCTTGGTGATCTGATATGTGTTTGTTAAATTTATGCCACTGCTACACATCCCTACATATGAGTCCCACCATATATAACATGTCCAAGATGCAGTAACAGTTTCAAAAATTGTTAGCATTTTCTGTTGAATGGGTCTGAGCTCAGTGATTCAGAATTCATAGAAAACAACCTAGAAAATTCATTTTTATCTGAATTAACCACCTGATGCACCAGTCTCTGACATGATTGTAATAAATGAAGGCTGCATAGGTCATGCAATTGCAGGTGGTGTATGAGGGGGGCTTTCTTCACACAGATGCCAGTTAGTTTCAAAATGTCTAATCATTCTGTTGGCATCCTATTAAAATAATGTTCATAGAAAAATACTTATTGAAGATTTTCTTTGATTAACTGGCTGTAAGTTGTCAGAATGATGTTTGAATAATGGGATATATGTTTCCTCTTAATGAAAAGAAAGTTTTCATTTCATCTTAAGCAAATCCAGGGAGGAGAGTGAGAAAAAACAGCTTTATATAATGTTGTTGATGTGGTTACTGGACTAGCGTTTCAAGCTACAAGAAGGAACAGATGGACTGCATGAAATGCTGCTGATAAAGTATGCAACATAACTGACAGCGCAGAATATTTTTGACTTCTGTCATGAAATATATCGAATCCACTTGCATGGTGTCAGGCAATTTAACATTTCATCTTATAAGAGTCATGTTACCATGTTGTTGTAACATCCACTTTCTTTATACTTTATAGTCACTGTCACATATACTGTATCTAGCTGTTGAGCATGCAAGGACCACATTACTGCCTTTTGAAAAACAACATACTACATCAAAATAGGATAAAATATGACACTTGCTGCTGTTAGCATTAGGGTATTGAGTGTCAGAAGGGAGAGCCAGTTGTATCAATTATCAACAATAGGTCAGCTATATCATCATTCTCATTCATCTTTAACATAACACATAATAATGCTTAAATGTGTACAGCTATTGTACTACAAAATCCATGACAATACGTTGGTGTGTCTGTACAGAAGTAGAACAACCATAACTTAAAACTACTTTACATCCTAAATATGCAATAATTATGGTGCCAATTAAACCACCTAAATATGTGACAGAAACAGAATACTGATTAGCAATTGAAAACCTTTCTATCACACTCTCACAGTGAAACATAAAAACATTGCCAAGTGCTAAAAGTAAAGTTTACCTGAATAAAATGTATAGTAAGAAAGTTAACTAATAACTTGGTAATTTTTGCACAACTGTTTGGCACATAATTAAAATGCAAACAATAAGAGCATTTTCTTTCTTTTTTTGACCAAGAAATATTTATTTTTCAACAAATAAATAACAGGTAATCAAGTACAATAAACTTAAATTATAAATATAATAGTGGGTTCTAAACAAAATGAACAATTTGAACTATGTACATTATTTACAAATGTCTGATATTAGATATGAAATTTAGCACACCAAATTTTTTTTAGTTTCTTTTGTTCATTTAGTCATTAATAACATTGTTTCCCAAATATACATCAATAAGTGAACTCACTTTAATCCAAGGCTTGTTGGGGAATGTATTAGGATAACTTCTTAAGTCTCTCACGTTGGTCTATTTGACTGTTATTTATTTTAGGAACAAAAGAAAATCTTCAAATGATGGAAAAGTACATGTTTTCCATTTTCTCATAATGCTCTTCCTTACTACAGCCATATTGGACCAAAGAATATTATAATTCACATTCATCAGATTATTTGTATCTATTACATTAAATAACATCAGAAACTTTAACAGAGAAAAAGTTATCAGAAAATAATGCTTGTAAAAATTCTTCTATCTTAAACCAAAATAAAGGCAAGAAAGAACATTGATAAAATATATGAACCCAATCAGCATTATAATTTTGTGAACATCTCTAGCATAAAATAACATCATTTCCATTTATTTTAACAATTCTATTAGATGTTAGGAAAGCCATATGTATTCATTTCCATGTAAAAAAATATGCCAAGAATGAGACCACAGAGTATTTAATAGACAATAATAATTGTGGTTTATTATGGGAATTAAAATGTAATGTGGCTCAAAAAATTTACATTTAGTTTTATAGTCAACAAATATCATATAATGTTTAGAGATTAAATTGTCTGTTCTCTTATTATTATATAACATTTCATATAGTACAAAAAATAGATTCCTCTTTATGATATGCATAAACCATTTGTATAAGTTTTCAAAGTTTATAGAAATAACCAGTCATGAGAGTTTAAGTTAAATTCTGATATAAGATGTTGAATTTCTTTAGGTCTCAAATCTTTAATACAATGGTACCAGTAACCAAATCCCTTAGTCTCTGAGAGTCCTGACAATTGAACATTAATTTTGTTGTGAACGTTTTTTGTAATGTTGAAACGTATAAGAGACTCAAACCACATTTTGATATCAATATTAGAAAAAATTTAAACATTTAAAAAATTAATAATAATATTTAAATATTCTGAATACATATGAGAAATTAATTTATATTGTATAATATTACAGAGATAATGCCAAAATAGATTATTTGAATTAGAGTATATTTATATTAATTATTATTCTGATTATCAAGAAGATTTAAATGCAATATTTTCCAATTTGATTTATAATTAGGATCAGTCCAATGTAAAATAATTTTAAAAAGTAAGCGTTTACATAAGAATCTATATCTAGAAAATTGATTCTCCTTTTGTTGCATGACTATGTGACATAAAAGAGCTATTCTGTGTTTGTGAATGTTTATGAGAGTACCAAAGAAAATTTAAGAGAAGATTATTTATTTCCCTAATATGTTGTTCTTGTGGGGAAAAAAAGGACAATGCTTGAATTATTTATAATATTTTAGGGAAAGCAACTATTTTTTATTATTTGAAATCTATCCTCAAATGAAATAATAAGTTTATTCCATTTCAGAAATGAGATTTTTCATTACATTAATAATACTATCATAATTAACAGTTCTTATTTTATCTATAGAAGAAAGTAATTTGATGCTTATCTACTCTATAGAATTTGCGTGTTATCCAGTGATGCAATTTACATAAGGGGAATATTTCTTCTTTTTATTTAATAACATAAATTTAGATTTAGTTTGATTAAAATGAAGTCGAGAAATGGTTTGAAATGTTTCTAGTTTCAAGTTCATAAAGAGCTGTTGCTGAATTAGAAAGGGTTAATAAAATATCAACAGCAAATAGCATAATTTTAGAAGTATAACATTTTGAGATATCTATTCTTTAATGTTTTGATTTTGTCTGATTAGAATGGCAATCACTTCAACAGGTAGTGGAAATAGAATAAGAGAGAGAGAAAGAGAGGATAGCCTTGCTTAGTGCCTTTGATTATAGAAATGTGTTCAAAAATGAAAGAGCTGTTTTTACATATGCTAAATTATGTCTGTAGATATTTTTAATAATGAAATAAAACTTAAAGAAAAATCAAATAATTTTTATATTTTAAATAAGTAATCCCAATTTAAAAAATTAAAAGCTTTTTCAATATCTAAACTAATTAATAATGATTATTTATTTGTCTTATTTATGTAATCAATAAGAGTTAAATATATCTAATGGTATCATGTGTTTGCCTTTGATATGTAAAGCCCATCTGATCCAAGTCTATTACTTGAGTGATGGGTATTTTTATTCTGTCAGGGAAAATACTCTATTACTTGAGTGATGGGTATTTTTATTCTGTCAGTGAAGATGGACATAAAAATCTTGTAATTATTATTTTTATTCTGTCAGTGAAGCTAGACAAAAAAATCGTGTAATCATTATTTAAAAATGAAACAGGTGTATAAGAAGAACAATTTAGAGAATTTCTATTTTCTTTTAATGTTGGTGAAATAAGAGAATATTTCCATGAGGAAGGAATCTTTTCACTAGACTGTATTTCAACAAATGTTTTATGGAAAAAACATACAATATTAGGAGGGAGGAGCTTATAAATTTCAGAGATTAATCCATCTATTCTAGGAGCTATATTAGACTTGAGTTTTTAACCTTATCTGGGACTTTATTATAAGTAATAGTTTTGTTTAAACTGTCTTTTAAGCTTGAGGATATTTTCTTAATGTTTCTTAATGTTATCATAAATTAACTTAAAAGTAGTCAAATGAGTATTTATATTACAGTTAAAATTAGTATAATGAAGTCTAAAGGCATCAAGAATTTAGGATATAACCATCATATTTATTATTTATTTCTTTTTAATTTCTAGACTATTAAATTTGATTGAATCTTAACTCTCCTAGAAAAATTATGCATATGTTTAGAGGACATTGAATAAGAGTTTAATTTAAATTTCTGTAAAGTCAAATTAGTTTTGTGTGTTAAAATGTCGATGTATTTTTTTACTTAATGTTTATATTTTTCGTATATAAACTTTATTATCTCAGTGTTCTTGGATTTAACCTATACCAGATGATTTTGAATATTTTTAGTTCTGAATTCCATTCTTTAATTTTGTTTTATCCCAAGTTAAAATTTTACAATAAATATAGGCTTCTGGAGTATTATTAATTTCTAAAAATAATGTTAATTCTGAAATCATCTAAGGTTTAAAATCTTTAACTTTAGCTATATAGGCAGGTATTCTTATTAATAATGATAGTCTTTTAGAATTACTTTGTATGTTTAAAATAAGTGCATCATGATCTGAGACAGGACAGGAAACTATAGCAAAATATGTTATACTAGAAAGTAGATCATGTGAAGTTAATATACAATCTAGTCTGGTCTGTGTAGTTATCTACTTATATAATACTTTAGCTGTAGAGGTTAATCTTAGCTTTTTTTTGTTACTAGTATCTGAGTTATCTAGTAAGCAATTAAACTCCCATCCTATAATTAAGTTACCGTTACATTTATCAAGAATTGTATCTAAATGTTTTAGTGAGAGTTAGGCCTAAACCTGGGAAACAGTAAAGATTAACTAAGTTCACAACATATTATTGAATTTAAATATTATGAAAGTTAACACACCTGCCTGATCTTCATATTTATTTATAACCTGGGGAAATACTGTGGAGTTTTTTCATAAAATCATAACACATCTTTTCTTAGATTTAACATTTGATTGAGCTAATATTGTGAATTTACTGGATTACAAATATGTTTTCTGTATGTTTGATGTGAGTCTCTTGAAGTAAAAATACTTGAAGTATTTTCTTTAAATACTGTACTAAATTTGCTCTTTTCCTTGGATTATTTAATCCATTAGCATTCAAAAAAAGTATTGTTGTTTCCATGTATATTATTCATATTTAGATAGTATGACTAAAAGCTCAAAGAGACAAAATATAACACTTAAATATAATAGATTTATGTTTTTGCAGCTAATTATTAAGAAAGTCAGGCCATGAAAAAAAGAAGTTAAAAAATATATAAAATGTATGATAAGATTGTAAATAACATAAGTTAACCACAGAAATGGAATTATCAGAATTCCTATGCAAAAAATAAACTACTAGACTATAACACTGCTTTACAAAATAAACATATATCTGTATAAGAGCTTTGAATTTATATGAAAGAAATAGAGACTTATCTAATTTTAAAAAGTATGAACAATGTTAATTATTAATTTATTTGATATATGCTATTCTCAACTACTTGTAAACAATATCTCATATATAATACATAGGTCTATCTGATAATATCAGAAGCCAACATAACTGAAGATGGATTCATCGAGATGACATCCACGAAAACTCACTTCATTGACAGACAGGATGAATGAAATCATTCCCAGGATAAGTAACCTGCTGGCTATGAAGGTGAACTTTGCCCTTTCCCAAACTGTAGCGCGATCTTGGAGTTGGTATATTTAATTGCGGGGTGTGGGAGAATAGCCCCCCACCTACATGGGTTTTGAGTCTTCCAGTGCTGGTTTTGTGTGTCTTTGGATGACTTACTACTTACCCTGGGAAGGATTTCATTCATCCAGTCTGTTAATAAAGTGGGTTTTTGTGGATGTTGTCTCAATGAATCTGTCTTTGATGATGCTGGCTTTCGTTATTATCAGGTAGACCAGTCATACATATATATGTACACATGATCACATTACTCAAGGCAAATGTATCATTCTATCCAAACATACCTTGAAGTCATGCCTCTAAAGTTTGTAATACATTATTATGATGGCCACAGTAACATTTAACAATGTAAATTATATCCATAGATAATACTGTTTAATTATAATAGCAAAAGAATAAGTAACCATACGTAAGTTAAAACAAATGTAGATATTCTCATCCAATAATTTAATCAGTTGGTATTTATAATAGAAATATTTTTAAAAAACATATATTTTATTTTTTTCTTATTTATATAAAACCAGAATATATTTTATTCTATTTGTTTATCTCAGTATTACTACTATGTTTCCATATATATATAATCTAAAATGCTGTCATTACATCTGTTTTTACTTCCCAAAACATTTCAAACAAAAATCAAAACAATCTCTGACTATCCCCTGGATTTTCAAAAGCTTGTACGGAGTGCAAGATTGGTGCAGGAGCACAGGCAGGCAATATGTCTGCCGTGCGATCCAGGAATAGCCTGCAGGGGTGTGCACAAGCACTCCTGCACTAATCTTGCACGGACTAAGCCTGGTATGCAAATCACCCCATTTGCAGGTGAAATCCATGCAAATGAGGTGATTTTTGCAATCCAGAAAGTTTGCAACAGTCCGTGCAAGACTTGTGCTATCTGCAGAAATGTGCTCAGTTAGTAACCGAGTACATTTCTGCAAAATCCAAAACGGAACTATAATAGCTCCAAATAAAGGCTGCATATCAAGTAGTAAGCATGCCAATGGCCAAGTATAAGGCCACTGGAATTGCAAACAAACAAAAAATAAATAAATAAAACAACTTTTATTTTGTTTTAGCTGATCTCGGCTTTTGAAGCATAGGGCAGCAGCGTGCAAATGGGATTAGGGGGAGAATAATAAAATAAACCTAAAATAAGTATTCTAACTAAAATCAGTATTCTGACATGCAAGTCAATGGCAGGCAGAAGACAACCTGGCCAGTGAGTAGTGGATGCTAAGGGGGGGAGGCTCAGTGTGAGACATGTAACTATGCATTAGCAGGAAATCCTATGCAAATGAGGGAAAGGATAGTGAATCCCAGTTTTCCCCAGCATGTGAGTCAGGTCCCAAGAGTGTAAGAGTAGGAATAGCTTGGTGCAAGCCTAGGATGAAGGTGACATCATGGGGGTGTGTGTCACATGTACTGTAAGTGGATTGGAGCCCTGTCGCTTGGGTTTGCTCCTAGCTTAGCACAGCTAATCTAGGGGGTGTTTTGAAATCTGCCTAGCACTCTTTACAAAGCCTACATGGGTGTGCGGACCACACACCAGGTTTTACAGGAAGAAAAAGGAACTTAAACCAGGAAATAGAAGCAGTGTGCACATTTTAGCACTCTGTTTGTGCAGTGCCCACAAGGGCTTAAACAGGGAGACAATGGGAAGTGAAAACAGCAGTAGGAAGGTAATCAAGGAGAACTAGCTTAGCTGGTAGGTGAACTGTATCAGAAACAACCAATTACACAGGGAGCAGACCAGTCCAACCCAGAACATTACTATAAAATAAGCAAACACCTTTCCCTCTGTTTTTTCCCACACTCTACACCACCGGTGTATACCAGTGGGGATATTTTAACAAACAAACCTACAAAATGAGAAGGGCTGCAGCAGGCAACATAGAACAACATGTGCAAGAGGCTGAGGGTGGTGAGGATGTGAATGCTGCCGAACAACCCACAGTTAGGAGATGGAGAAGAGTGTACAGACCCAGGGTAATCTACCAAGGGCTACATGAGCTGGAGATAGTGGAGTGCTATAGGGTGAACAGAGACCTCCTACAGCAAATTGTTGAGGTGTGCCGGCCACACCTGACACACCAGACCGAGGGGAACCCATCCCAGTGGATACTACGGTATGTGTAGGCCTAGGTATACTAGCCACAGGTACCTCCCAAAGCACAGCTGGGGATATCATGGGGATCTCACAGGCATCAGCATCCAGAGTATTCCACCAGTTCCTGGATGTCATGTCAGCACATACCAGTGAACATGTATATTTCCTCAACACCCGTGAGGAGTTGACCAGCAATATGCATCTCTTCCACCAAACAGCAGAATACCCTGGGTGTAGAGGGTGCTATACACTGCATGCACATATGCATCAAAGCACCACCAGGTGAGCATGGTAGGGCTTACATCAACCACAGGGGCATCCTCTCCATCAACTGCCAGGTCGTATGTGATACCCAGGGCATTATAATGAATGTGTGTGCTGGCTGCCCTCTAAGCTATGATGGTTTCCACATATGGCTTCTGATGCAGCTGTGCCAGAGATTTGCCACAGGGCCATCCCCTACGGTCACCTAGTGGGGGATGCTGAGTACACACTGGAGCCATGGCTGCTGACACCCATCAGAAATGCACACACACCTGAACAACAATGCCATAATGAGGCACATGCACAGGCCAGACATATAACAGAGCATGTGCTTGGGATGCTCAGGTCACAGTTTTGGTGTCTGGACACATCTGGTGGAGCCTTGCAGTATTCACCAACTACATGTACCCAAATTGTTATGGTATGTGCTATGCTACACAATTTGATCCTGTGGAAACAGCTGCATCAGGAACAGCATGGGGCAGCGCCACACAGCCTCCCACCAATGCCAAGGCCTGCACAGGCACAGAGTCACCTGGAGGAGGAACAACTTGAGCCTGCCACAGTAGGCAGAAGGAGGCATGCCCAGTATGCCCTGGCCCTGGCAAAGAGGCAATGCATAGCACATGCACTGACACAGTAGGGACCCAGGGAATGACACCTCTCTCTGACTCACACATACAGTGCAACACAAAGGTCAGCACTGCAGCACAAACTACCTGGACACGACCCACACATTCAATACAGACAGCCATATTGGGCATGCTCATACACTTAGAGAAATGAAGGCAATGTCAGACAACAACATACTGAAAGGTCATACTGGGCATGCTCACACACAACACATGAAGGCCATGTCTGCAAATACCAGTGGATCAGACATATCTGGCAGTTGCAGTTGTTAGTGCAGACACTCGTCAATATACACCACTCATGCCTTGCACACACACACACAGTGGTAGGAATGCAAACATATATGTCAGGACAACACACTATAATAAGCCAAAGGTAGATGCACATAGATGTGTGGAAGAGGGTGACTGTGACAAGGAGCCATCCAGGCCTGTCCCACCCAGCACACAGCCAAAGGGCCCCAAACACATGAGGTACAGATGTCACTTACTGCATATACTAGCCACCAATATCTGTCAGCATTACAGACTGTGGTTCACATGCCAGCTGTGCAACATGACTGTACAAGGAAGTAGTCATCTAGCAGCTGTATATACGTACCTGTGAAATATGACCCTGTGTGTGCCCGCATGTGGCATGTCAACTCCTAGATGAATGGGCTATGGTCAATGCACACACTGCCCTCCCAATAGCCCTATTATGACAAGCCTGCTGAGGTCATCCAATGTGAAATACACCTTTTGGAGAGTTGCAGCCCAGTAATCTCTGTGGCATGTCCCATAACTGCGTACTGTTCTAGTGTGATAAACTAGTTAGGTAGGAGCACTAACCCCAGACTTGGCAACTGTGTATGAGTGTGTGTCTGTGTGCATGTCTGTCTGTTTCTGACCGTGTAGACAGCAATGCTTTTTAGGGTACTCACACTCCCTACAATTCATATACTTAACTGTGGCAAGGCTGCTGATGTCACCCATCTAGAAATACACATCTGGGAAAGATGCAGCCTAGTAATCTCTGTAGCATGTCCTGTAACTGTGTGATGCTTTAGTGTGCTAAAGTAGTTAAGTAGGTGTTTTAATCCCAGACATGGTAAGTGTGTGTCTGTCTGGGTAGAGAGCAATGCTTTTTAGGGTATTCACACTCCTTACAATTCTCATGCTCAACTTTGGCAAGGCTGCTGATGTCATCCACCTAGAAATACACCTCTGGGAAAGTTGCACTCCCTGTAATCTCTATAGCATGTCCTGTAACTGCATACTGCTGTCTTGTGATAAAGTGATTAGGTAGCTGTTCTATCCCCCAACTTGGCAGCTCTGTGTTTGTGTGCATGTCTGACTATGTAAAAAACAATGCTTTTTAGAGTACTCACACTCCCTACAATTCTTATACATAACTTTGGCAAGGCTGCTTATGCCACCCACCTAGAAATATACCTCTGGGAAGATTGTAGCCCAGTAATCTCCGTAGCATGTCATGTAACTGCGTACTTCTGTAGTGTGATAAAGTAGTTAGAAAGGTTTTCTAATTCCAGACATAGCAAGTGTGTATCTGTTTGTGTAGAGAGCAATGCTTTTTAGGGTACTCACACTCCTTACAATTCATATGCTCAACTTTGGCAAGGCTGCTGATGTCACCCACCTAGAAATACACCTCTGGGAAAGTTGTAGCCCAGTAATCTCCCTAGCACGTCCTGTAACTACCTACCACTGTTGTGTAATAAATTAGTTAGGTAGCTGTGCTAATCCCAGACATGGCAAGTTTGTGTGTGTGTTTGTGTGTGTGTGTCTGTCTGACTCTGTCTGTGTGGACAACAATGCTTTTTAGGGTACTCACACTCCTTACAATTCATATGCTCAACTTTGGCAAGGCTGCTGATGTGACCCACCTAGAAATACACCTCTGGAAAAATTGTAGCCCAGTAATCTCTGTAGCATGTGCCATAACGGTGTACTGCTGTAGTATGATTTATAACTGTGGTAGGGTTCCATCCCCATCCATGGCAATTCTAGATGTTTTGTGTGTGTTTCAATATCTGTGTAGTGAGCAATGCATTTTAGGCTAGTCACACTCAGTACATTTCAAATGGCCTACTTTGCCAATCCTGCTGATGTCATTCATTCAGGCCCATGTATGTCATCTACTGTACAGCTACTGTATCTCTGTTGCAGATGTCACTCACCAACACATATATGTTCTGAGGGCTCCACAACAGTTAATCCATGTAGTGCATCCAATG
Source organism: Protopterus annectens (assembly GCF_019279795.1). Lineage (NCBI taxonomy): Eukaryota > Metazoa > Chordata > Ceratodontiformes > Protopteridae > Protopterus > Protopterus annectens. The sequence continues at coordinate 1,278,861,951 of NC_056729.1, forward strand.
ACTGTATAGAACTATGATCGTACTCCATAGTCATCAGGGGTTTGATACCCTATACTGGTAGGTGTGTGACACAAGCATGCTTAAGTTTTACTCTCCCACCCCTCCCTGACTTGTCTTTGCCTCTGTTTGCCTCTTCCACTCCCTCTCTGGTGGATGTGGAGACCTACACCTGCTTTGCTTAGGCAGCAGCATGTGTATTTTAAGGGATGCTCATGATCAGCTGATGGCTTCTGAATGAATTGCAGCCCTCCCCTAGCTGATTGCATGTGAAACAGCTGTGGTAACATTCCCATAGCCAATTGCATGGAAACATACTCCAATATCTAGGAACATCATGTTGGTGTTGGCCCTTTTGATTCACTGTGAGCAGGAACTAGATCAGTTGTTTGGCAAACAACATCTCAGATGGATTGGTGATTTACCTCTAGCAACATACACTGTGGAAACAGGGCAACACACAGGAGGGGATGTGCCTGACCTAACTACAGACTGTAAGTGCTGCTATACTGCATTTGGAGTAATGTTGGTTTAACAGTGTGTGTGTGGATATGGCTGTCTTACATGTCTCAATACCTGCCATGTCAGTGCCACGTTTATGAGAAATCCACATCTGCAGGGTCATCTGCAGACTGGACAGTGTGTTGTGCCTTTGGTTTCATGTGTTACCCATGAAGCATTTATCTGTGGACTGCAGAAGGTAGTGTGAGGATTGAAGTCTGTAGGTAGTGAAAGCTGTGACAGTTACTGACTTCATATCCCTCATAGGACATATGTTGCAACAAACCCTGTCACAACAGTAAATGTACAAGGTTATCGCAACAATATTTCAATATTGGCCCTGTGTATGTGCTTCCAGCCACAACTCTGTCAACCTTTGTACATATGTCGCACATGAAGTAGTGCATATGTGATGTACACCATAATTAGTGTCATCATATATGATAACAAGCCAGTGAGATATCAGACTGCTACACATGTTATGTACAGTAGGGGTTATATTTGATGACAACCTGGACATTCTGTGGTTGTTTTTACAGTACTGAGGTCTGTGTACTTATGGTGAATGTCGACAGTGTGTGTATTGTTAATATCTACTTTAGCCTGTGTACAGACTGTGGTAAATGTCATTGTTCTAAGTCCCTTCCTATCTGATGTTACATGCTGCTCCACTGTATGGTACCTTAGTGGCGTACATGTTTGTAGGGCTAGGGCCATACACACACATGTCCCATACCACAGACAGCCATCAGAACAAACTGTGTAGCAGCCCAGTATATGGTTAGTCTGTGAGTGGCACATATGAGGGTGGTGTCGAACAGATAGTCCATATACTGTAATATTATGCTAGCTTAACATATGTTGCTGTGCCTGTGTTTACATTGGTTGTGGTTATGCACTTTCACACAGATGTATCTTACCCTGTGCTGTGACATGCCTGTTGTGCCTTTGACTTCATGTGTTAACCATTCAGCATTTATCTGTGGACTGCAGAAGGTAGTGTGAGGATTGCAGTCTGTAGATAGTGAAAGCTGTGACAGTTACTGACTTCATATTCCTCATAGGACATATATTGCAACAAACCCTGTTACAACAGTAAATGTATGAGGTTGTCACAACAATATTTCAATATTGGCCTTGTGTATGTGCTTCCAGCCACAACTCTGTCAACCTTTGTACATATGTTGTGCATGAAGTAGTGCATATGTGCTGTACACCATAATTAGTGTCATCATATATGATTACAAGCCAGTGAGATATCAGACTGCTACATGCTATGTACAGTAGGGGTTATATTTGATGACATAACCTGGACATTCTGTGGATGTTTGTACAGTACTGAGGTCTGTGTACTTATGGTGAACATCGAAAGTGTGTGTATTGTTAATATGTACTTTAGCCTGTGTACAGACTGTGGTAGATGTCATTGTTCTAGGTCCCGTCCTATCTGATGTTACATGCTGCTCCACTGTATGGTACCGTAGTGGCGTACATGTTTGTAGGGCCATACACACACATGTCCCATACCAAAGACAGCCATCAGAACAAACTGTGTAGCACCCCAGTATATGGTTAGTCTGTGAGTGGCACGTATGAGGGTGGTGTCGAACAGATAGTCCATATACTGTAATATTATGCTAGCTTAACATATGTGGCTGTGCCTGTGTTCACATTGGTTGTGGTTATGCACTTTCATACAGGTGTATCTTACCCTGTGCTGTGACATGCATGTAGAGCCTGCTATATATGCAGGTACATGTGCATTCCCCCACAGGAGATGTAGGCCAGTGTTGAGCCAGTCTGCCTGTAGCCTGCACAGTGCATTGTTACATGCCTAGCAGCTTAGTGTACTTACCCAGTGAGATGCCATGTGCGGATACTTGCCAGATGTACTGCTGCCGGGCCTCCCATAACAGTCATGTATGTCAGACAGAGCAGTGGGATATTGTACAGATGTATGTCAATATCTAGTGGGTAGTATGTGTCCATGGCACCCCTGTACCAGAGGTTATTATGTGTGAGGCCAGACACGGGTGTGTGAATGCATAAACTATGGTGGCAAATGTATACCAGTCATTATGTGTTATACCCATCTACATGGCTGACTACATCCATACTGTCAGGCATGGTACACATGTTGTGCACTAAGTGGTTATGTGTATACCTCTTGACTGTACAGAGTGTGTTAGAATGTCCACATAGATTGGCCAATATGTCTGCTGCAGTCCACAGGAGCATGATGTGCTAGCAGTGGTAGTTTACTATGATGTCCTTAGGATGTCTGTCAGTAGCCAATGGCACATATGTTATAAGCAGATGTGACCTCCAACACACACCATGTCTGTGAAGACAATCCCAATGACAGTAGCAATAGTCTACTAATATACCTGCTATACATACCTGACATCCCCTTGCACCATGACATTGAGACTATACAGGCTGGGGTAGGGCTACACTCCATGTCCAGGACATATGGTGGAAATATATGTACATATAATTATCCAGATAGCCATATATATATATATATATATATATATATATATATATATATATATATATATATATGATTATCCATGTTTAGTACTTCCAATTACCACTGTCATGGCAACCACCTACTATAAATTCCTACATCATGTGGGCATGGTCCCTTTACATTTCCTGTGTGATGGACATCATTCCTGTGTGTGAGCATCAGTATTACAGACAGCAGGTAGCAATACCTTTTACAGGAGAATCGGCACACTCAGGGCAGCTACATATTTGTAGGAGGTTCAGGAACTACAGACAGAGTGTGAGTAGAGTTGGGTTATGCTTTGTATAGTACTGGTGCTACAGGGTGTGTGTGTGTGTGTGTGTGTGTGTGTGTGTGTGTGTGTGTGTGTGTGTGTGTACATACTAGTTTACCTTGGAGTGCAGTCTGTCTGCATAGCTCTCAGCTATGGGCCTATCCTCTTGGTAACCAGAGGTGTGCTATCATGTTTTGTATGTCCACCGCACAGGTCATGTGTCAGATATTTCACTGACAGTGTGTGTGTGTTGAGTTTTATCAGTACATGGCTATATCCATTTCTTTTTCTAACCTCAATTCCTTGACTGAGGGTATGTTGCAGACTATCCTGTAACACCAGCAACTTGATTAGTGCATGGCAAAAGTTTTCCACATATGTGCCTGTGTTCCAGCCTCTGTCCTCCACCTACATACCAAGCTTTGCACATATAACATGCTGTCGGGGGTTGTTCCATAGTGGGCTATGAGTATATCACACTGCCATTGCTGCCATCAGTCTATTGCTGTTGTATCCCCCACACATACGGTGGGGCTGGGACCATATATGTGTGGGCATCACCTAAACAATACACATGTGCCCTTATGCACTCCAGAGGCCAGCGTATATAACAGTGGTATATGGCCCTGTATTATTGAGTCTAGGGGGGAAGCACCTTAAATGACCTAGGCTCTTATAAAATGTAGGGGTATCAGGGGTGAGCTGCCTTAAGGTATCTGGATGTACAATACCGTATACTTCACCTATATTTACATTACTTACACAAATTGGGTTAATGCAAGCCTACTGCCTCCTGCCATACAGACTGTTCTGTTTGTCAGTGTGCTTGTGATGGTGTCAGTTATGCCGTGTTATGTAACAGTTACAATCCATTTGGTCACATGACGTCTTTACCCAACTAGTGATTTTGTACAGAGTGTAGAGGCTGCTGAACTATACACCTGCATTACATAGTGGTGATTATTTGGTATCTTGTGGCCCAGTCTGTCTTTACTACTGCACAATTTGAAGGGCTTGGCCTGGACAGCAAAGGTTGTGAACCTTTCCTGACTACTTTATTAGTATAACTGTTTCACAGTTGCATTACTCTGTTTATATGGATGTCCGTGTCTGAATAGCTATATGACATGGTATATAGAACTGTAATAGTACACATTTAAAGGTTTTTCATTTCTGCAAACCTGTGTGTGGTGTTTTTTCCTAGGACCTCTCTGTGGGTATATGTCGCAGGCAACGATTGTCATTTGTATGGGTAGTCCATACAGTGTCCAGTTGATCAGATGTTAACTGTAGGCATAGTGGCTGTTCCATATTGTGTGCACCTTCTGTACATATATCTGCATGTGTATGTGCAATCACATGTATATCTATCTATCTATATATATATATATATATATATATATATATATATGTATATATATATATATATATATATATATATATATATATATATGTGTGTGTGTGTGTGTATGTATATATATATATATATATATATATATATATATATATATATATATATATATATATATATGTATGTATGCATATCTGTATCTGCATATCTGTGTCTGTGTATCTGTATCCTGGGGATGTTTGTTGATGGCGTCCACATTTTACATTTCCTATGGGAGGCAGACTGTACTGCATGATATGTTACCAGTACCAGCCTGACATCATACAGGTGGGATATAGTACTGTTAACATCTTGTGCCCATGTTGTGTCAGGTCCTGGTTATGGGATCTGCAACACTTGGTAGTGCATTGTAGGGCAGACATGTTTGGCTGTGGTGGGGATGCGTATTCGTACAAGACATATAGTGTGTGGGGCCTCTCAACCCCATTAACAGTGCATGTGGACATATGTGTTTCTGTTAATCTGCCATTGCTATCTACAGATGTATGGCCATATGTACCTATATTGATATATATATATATATATATATATATATATATATATATATATATATATATATATATATAAATAAAACTATGTCCGTATATACCTACATAGATATAAACCTGCATACACATATGTAACTTGCTGTGTGTATGAAGACATATAGGTGTAGACACATATATGTGTCGATGTAGGCATTTGCATGTATATATGTTCATATATATTACTATATACGTATATAGTTTTAGAAATATATATATCTACATATATAGATATGTTGTATTTGTTTAGATAGTAACATATTTACACACACATACATTTAGATGTTGGTATACATTCTCTGTACTGTTGCATGACTGGACTGGATGATATGTTTGTTAAAACATCAGGTTTATTTATATTTGGTGTGGCTTAGTGATAAATCACTTTGTCTATGGTGTGCAGGGTCCTGGGTTCGAGCCTTGCAGGGACTGTTTATTTTGTTGCTGGGCAGAATATGGCCCATTGGATATAGAGTGATTAAGGCTCTTTAAAGCAGTTGTAAGCAGGTTTGCATGGAGGTAAGCACTGCTAACTTCCGGTTACAGTTTCTTATACTCAGTTAGCTTTTACATTGCTTAACCAGTGTAGGCATTGCTTACCCCCATGCAAACAGGCTTAAACCCGCTTACTGCTACTTAAAAGTGCATACTCCCGCTTACCCCTGTGCTAAGTTCTTTAAAAGAAAAGAAAAAGGGGTTGATAGGAAAGTGGTGAAAAAAGAGGCACAAACAGGGAAAGACAGTAGGGGAAATAGCCAGGGATGTGCAGGAAGGGTGTAGGGAATGTCCATAGCTGCCCATTTTTTCTACAGCAACAGCTGTGCTTATACACTGAATTTGGAGGTAGATTTGGGCACTCAAACCCCTGGGTGGGGGTGAGGACAACAATTATAAGTCATGATGCCAATTACACTGGATTACATGTGTCCAGTGGACAAGTATGTGAAATGGACAGCTATGTATGGGGCGAGATTTTTTTGTGGGAACAGATTGCCCTTTTTTCTTTTTCAGGTGAGAGTGGGATGTAGGGGAGTGGTAGTAGGTATATTTGAGTAGGTAGGTTGGGTAGGTTAACAGACAAGACAAACAAGAGCATACAGGGGTGGTATATGATACATGTGGGGATAAACATTTTGGATGGGGAGGGGTGTTTGGAAGTCACAAGCCCATGAGCCCCCAAATGGAAACAGTGGGACTGAGGTCCCCACCCATGGGCAATCACCACTGCACCTTCACGGCTCCAATGATGGCTGTGCTGGGTGCTGGGTAGGAGGGGCAGGCTTACCCTCTAATTGCACCACGCAGCCCTCAAGCTGGTGTAGCTGGTCTCGAAACTCCCTTTTGAGCTCCCTATGCACCACAGCCCAGACCTGACAGTGGGTGACAGGTACCTCGCCGCCCCCGCTCCCCAAGAGGGGCTGAGCCCCATCCCCTGTGGTGGTTCCACCCGAAGGTGGTGCAGGACCAATGGAGGAGGAGGTCCTAGGCTGGGCCCCAGATGTGCTGGTGCCCGGTGCCATGACCAGCAGAGGTGGGACAGGTGGGTCCACTGGGAATGGTCTTCCCATACGAGCTATGGTGTTGCAGTTTTAAGAAAGGTATCAGTTAGTCATAGTCAACAGCATTTGGGATTAGTTATAACAGCATGCATAGGTATTCCCATTAACCCAAGACACCAGTTTACAACAATTGCAGATCAAGCAGAACACATGGATATATGGTACAACAGTGGCCATTACAACAGCATGCAGGTTTCATTGATGGCAACAGGCCACCAATATTGGAGTATTTTAACATGGCACATGCATAGAACCAGTTGTGAATATTTATAAACCAATAGGACATATGTCCTAACAAAAGTTTGGAGTGTACATATATCCATTGAGGTGTGTAATAAGGTTATTGTTGCACATATGGAAGGGGTGAGAGAGAGAGGTCAATTAACAACTAATATATCCCTGTAGTTTTCACAACTTTCTTAGTCACTGCAGTGGTCTGTCCTTACATGTATTATTACACTACTCAATGTCCTTACTTTGTACAATGGTATGTTTGTAGATTAGTATATGCATGGACTGTGTCTTACGTATAGTCTGCACCTATTACTTGTTATACCTGTTAGAAAATCATTGTTAACACTACTTAAAAATTTCTATGCATACTCCCAGATTCCATGCTTGTAGTCAAGTATATACATGACCTGTGTTGTACCTACAGTCTGCACCTCTTACCTGTTATAGCTGTGGAGAAAATCTTTAACACTACCTGACACATTCTACACATACTTCCAGATTCCATATTGCTGTTATACACATACCTAACAACCTGTTAGTACACACACTCTGGTCAAGGCGTGACTGGATGCAGGTGTTAATGTGACATATATTGAGAATTGCTGTCATACACTTTGGGTGAGATGCTACAATGACAGGTTTGTTTCCATATACATTCTCTTTTTATGTTCAGGTCTGACTATCCATTATGTGTCAGTATAAACTGCCTACATTTCTTGGATCATCACACTGATATGTCAGTGGAACAGGTTACCGGGCAACAGATCTGGGCCATTTATCTAGACATGCTGGACAGATCAGAACAGTTGAGGGGTATGACTATGCATATAGCTTACTGCGTGAACATTTTGCCACAGTCTGTACAGTTGATGGTTATGATTATGCTTACAGCGTACTACCTGAACATTCTAGCAAAGTCTGTACAGTTGTTGAGTCTAATTATGCATACAGCATTCCATCTGAACATTCTCGCAAACTCTGTACAGTTGTGGGGTATAATTATGCCTACAATTTACTACCACTCCAGGGATTCAAACCCCGGCTGTGTGTGGTAAAAAATTACAGTTGACATCACAGTACACCATACTATCAGGGAATTAGTGTGAAACAGTTCAATAGTTTCTGTCTAAATCTCCCTCACTTGTTCTATATGACTGACCTATTGGGACTTCCAACATTGTTATACTGACCATCCTACACATTTTACCTGCATTCAACAGTGTGGGTAATGCTGCTTAATACAACAGTACTATTTATAGAATGCAACACTACAACAACCTATGTAAGCAGGATGTACACAAGCACTCCAGGGGTTATGCTTCTATTCACAAGCTATTACACCTTTATTTCCACCCAACTATATGACAGTCTTCCTGCCATATTGTCTGGTTTATTCAGTACATCCCATACACAATATATTTTTATACTGGTACAACACGTTCCAGAACTGTTATATTTATTTGTTATGATAGTACATGCAGGAATATTACTAACCTGCCTCATGATGCAGCCTTTGCAGCCTAGCAGCATGGGCTTGCTGGTTCACAGCCCGCTGATCTGCAGCTGTCAGAGAAATACAGTGATATTTAGCCATTACCTATCCATAGTATACACAAGCTAGGCTATCATTATCTACATAGTAGACTGGGTACATTCTCAGTGCTGAGGCATCAGCCATCTGCCTTGCATCTGGGATTCACTGGTCCAAGAGATCACTCCTCCACTGCATGGTGATGCCTGACCTGCTCACCAGTCCGGGGGATACCAGTGGCACTGTTGAGGTCATGGGCGAGACTTCCCTGGCCTCCACTTTATACTGAGAACCCTGGTACTGGCCCTGCAGTAGTCTCTCCTCATGATGTTTTACCAGGAGCCATAACAGGAATATGGACTCCTGGGTGCCCCAGCACTGCACTCTAAAATCAAGTGCCTTCCCCAACTCCAGCCATTCTGCCTACAGTAGGGAGCTGCAACCAGTTATGGAAATTATTGGCACCTGTGGTGTTTAAATACACCCAATTTCCCACACTTTCCAATGACTGGATGGTTTTGAAAAGGCTAAGCTATGGGCATACCTGCTTACCTAATGCTGAAATTGCTTAAAGGGGCATACCACTGGGCAGATTCAGTTAGCTGGCCTACACATTGGTTACCACAACTAAGCTAAGCTGTGCAATGCTTAGCATTGCTTAATATTTAATTTGCATTATATTTTCCTTTCAGCATTGATTTATAATTTGTTACATGTTATATACGAGTCTGGTATCCGTGGTTCATGTGTACATACACTGTATGGGGTCCT
>NC_056729.1:1278876264-1278961264 GCF_019279795.1 Protopterus annectens
ATAAAAGCAATGGTCCACTTCCATGTTGAGACTTTTCTGCTTAAACTAGTCAGAAATGTACTAGTCAGGGAATCTGGACCACTTGTTTAAACAATAAGGCAATCTTTCTATCTAAACCTATTGATATAAAAGACATGTTAGAAGACCCCATTCTACACAGGATATAACATTCCATTTACTGCATTTGCAGATGTCTTAAATATATACTTGACTTGCCCTAACGCTGACATTTGAAAAAGTATTTGTACAATCCATGATGTCTGAAAATTCTCCAGTTACAAGTTGAACTTAGACAAATCATCCCTCTTTCCCATAAATTCCAACTGTAATTATTTACATCTTGCCACCCTAGATAGCATTAAGCTTAAACAATCAAGAGACTACCTGGGTTTATATCTGTATATATATATATATATATATATATATATATATATATATATATATATATATATATATATATATATATATATATATATATATATATATATTTATATATATATATATATATATATATATATATATATATATACTCACATATACATATATATAGATGTAGATACAAACACACACACACACATATATTTAGAATAACATCTCTTCTTACAAAATAACATTATGAAATTGTGGACAAATGCTCAAAATTATATCCAATGATGGCCATGCAGGCAATTTTCATTTCTTTCTAAAATAGTAGTTACAAAAACAAAAAAGCAGGCAACGTGTCAGCCAAATCCACAAAGATGGATTTTTAAAAAAAACTGGGCCATATTAAATGAAGAAGAAGAGTTTAGAAACATAGTAGGTGTAAAGCCATGTATTGTTAACAGGAGAGGGAAAAATGTAAAAGAATTAATCCAGTATAAAGAGAATTATAGTGAAAGTGTCCTGCATGGCATGAGGAGGTGTGGTGCATGTAAATGGTGCCACATAATAGAAATTAATAATGAATTCATTATAAGAACAAAATATATATGATAAAAGGAAAATACAGTTGTGAATCTAAGGCAGTGGTATATTTAAGTAAGTGCAAATTATGTTTAGCTTTTTACATAGGAAAGACGGAGAGAAAACTCTACCAACGTGTATATGAGCATGAATATGCCATTAGAAAAATTAATTTAACTAATGCCTTGGCAAAGCATGTAAAAGACCATCCAGGGAACCAGTTTAGCTACATCATTATTGACAGTGTAGGAACAGATGATAAAAAAGCATGGGGCTTGTTATTAGAATTGAGAGAGCTTGAATGGCAAGTAAGGTTACAAGCAGACATCTGGCCAGGAATCAATGAACGGAGTTCTATAACTCCAATCTTGAAGCTTAACACATTAAAAAGAAGTAAGATAAAATAGAAGTGTTTCACAAAGGAAATAAATAGATAATTTGTAATGAATTTATAGTTGAATAAGGTTTTATATGCATGAATGGGGCAGCATTGTTGTGTTTTTTTAAAACTGAATATTGCTTTAAATGAAATGTTACTTGATTAAGAAGAAATGATGTCACTATAAGGAAATGTATTTAAAATGGAGGGACAAATTTAAAATGATGTCTGAAGAAGTTTAATATTCATTTAAACGAAAGTGCTAACATTTTAATACAGTTTTATTTTTGGAATAAAGCTTGCGATCATTTTATACTTCTAAGTTGTGGCTCATCTTTGTGGATTTAGCTGACACGTTGCCTGCTTACTTGTTTTTGTAAGTTTATCAACGCAGTTTGTGGTTTTTATTCAGGTTGCCATGGAAAGTATCAACAGGTCGACTGATTCCCAAGAGAACAATTTGTCTAATGATCGGCCAGTAAATGGAGGGACCAAAGGGTCTATAGGACAGCTAACAACCCTAATCATGCAGCTGACACAACGGATTGACAACATCTATGAAAAGATGGGTATGAGCGGAAATACTGGCAACTTTGGCAGGCAGCTCGCTCAAAACACCAGTATAACTAGCAGCATTAATTCAGAAGTCACGTTTGACATTACACCACAATGCCTTAGGTCACAACATAGTTTTCCTGGGTCCAGCAGAGTGAACACCACTGAGGAGCTACAAACTAACTACGGTGGGAATCAAGGAAATGGAGCATGCACAATGGAAGAGAATCGACCAAATTTTAACAACAACGGCGTGAGGAGAGAGGTGCCAAAATTAAATGACTGGCTAACAACAGCATTCTCTTTCAAAGAAACTCAAGGAAAAGGGACAATAAATGGTAAGCTCTCTGACTTTGATAATAAGCGTATGCAATGTAAAAAATTACTATGGGAGAATGCTTACCTAGGTGAATGCATGAGAGTGAAAGTCATTCCCAAGGGGTTGCGTATGTGGCATTTTCCCACAGCGCTGATAGAAAACTCTGCATTGCACATTGCTTTGCTCAAGCTTTTTGATAGATTTGGTTATGAATTGCTAGAATTGCTTGTAAAAAACAACAAAAAGTAATAGATGAATTGAGCAAAGTGGTGGCAGTTTTGGATAATGCCATTAGGGAAGACAATCAATATGAGCAATGCAAATATGAACATCTTTGAATTTACAATAGTATAGACCAACATATTGAAAGGCTCAAGAGTGGAAAGATTGGCAAATTGGAAAGAGATATAGACAAATATGCACATGGTTTAGCATATCCGAGACCCCCAATTTCCCAGAATCGGAACAACAATAATAAAAATATAAACAACAAAAAAAGAGTAGCATATGAAAGTAAAACAGAAGCTGGAGAAATGGCAAGTCATAGTTATAACCAGAATGTCTATAACCAAAACTACCCAGCCTTGAGGAGATCGGAGAGGATTAAAAACAATAAAAACAACCCGCAACAATATGTAAACCAGCAACAAGTGGGGTTTGAAGGGGCGAGGCCCAAAAACAAACATTGGAGGACTTGAATGTTTATGAATATGACAAAATGACATGATCAGTTTTGTTGGTGTTGATTCTGACATCAGAAGTGAAAATGAATGTGTTATAGTGCAAAATGAAAATTAAGATTTTAAAGTGTACAATTTTTTAAACGTGCATATTGATGGTGAAGTAGCAGATTTACTTGCTAAAGGGATGACATTTGTGCCCACAGTACAAAGCAATTTCATGAACACTGTTTTAGATTTAAAATTATATTTAAGGAAAATTAATTTGAAATCTGTGCCAATGTAGAATACTGAGACACAGTAGTATGTATAGTATTAGTAGTACATACAACCCACCCCTCCATCCCTGATTGTCACTTTATGAAAAGATATGTGAAATAGATCTTAAGAACTTGAATAAGTATAAATATGATAAAAAAATTGTGAACAACTTAAGCAAAAATGAACAGTTCACATTAAAACATTTTCAGAAAGAAAAAATATGAATAATGAAACTGGATAAGGGTGGGGGGCAGTCATCATGGATTTATATGACTACAACAACAGAATGCAAGGCATCTTGGATACGGATACGTATCAAAAAGTTTCCTTGAATGAATTGAATGGGGCATACAAAAAAGTTTACATCCAATTAAATGACATGTTTATAGATAGAAGGATTGATATATATTTGTACAATTATTTAAATGTTTCACATCCTAGAGTTCCAGCATTTTTGGGACACCAAAAATACATAAATCTATTAACAATCCACCTATGCGACCACTAGTTGATGGAAGAGATTCCATCACATCGACATGTGCGAAATACATTGATTTTGAATTAAAACACATTCTGAGAAATGAAGAACAAATATGTAAGGATTCTTGGTCCTTCTTACAACTTATGAATAGCATCGAATATAACAAGGAAGACATATCGGTCACTATTGATGTATGTGACTTATATACAGTCATTCCGCAGGATATAGGAGTTGAATGGACTAATGAGATGTTTCATACAAATGACATATCCCAGGATAAAGTCAATTTATTAGTAGAGATGCTTAAATTAGTTTTGAATAACAACTATGTTGTGTTTAATGGTAACTACTATTTGCAAAATAGAGGCATCGCAATGGGATCACCATGTGGGGGAGCATATACGGATATCATCATGGCATATTGGGAAAGGAAATATGTGTTTAATACTGAGTTCCATAAATATCTTAAATCTTATTTTAGATTCCAGGACGATATAAGTATAATTTGGAAAGGGCCTAAAAGCATCCTAGAAGAATTTCTTGAGTATATTAATGGAACAACAACCTTTTTGAAATTCACATGGAAAGTTAGGCTTGATTTCATGGAATACTTAGATATTAAACTTATAAAAGACAACACAGAGGAAAGATATATAGCACAGATATACAGGAAGGAAACTTATTTGAATAGTTTATTGCACTATAACAGTTCCTATCCAGCAAACCATAAAAGATCTGTGATAAAAGGGCAGGTAGTTACAGCTGCCCGGATGATAACAAAAGAACAAGACTTCATTGAAGATTGCACCAATCTACGGTCTATGTTTTGTGCTAGGGCATACCCAGGTGAATTCATTGATGAAATCATAGAAGAAGTCAGAATCAAAAGAGACATAGGTCATTTTAAACCCATTTTACATAAGGAAAACATTTCAAGTGAAATGAGGACACATGATATAGAAGAAACAATAATAGATAATTTTGTTTCACACAGAATACAAGATGTAGTTGAGAGAAACAATAATAAGTTCTCAGAAGCACTGATTATAACATATAGTGAAGACTTCAGACTACTTAAATGGATTTTTGAAAAAAAAAACTGGGCCATATTAAATGAAGAAGAATTTAGAAACATAAACATATTAGGTGTAAAGTCATGGTTAACAGGAGAGGGAAAAATTTAAAAGAATTAATCCAGTATAAAGAGAATTACAGTGAAAGTGTCCTGCATAGCATGAGGAGGTGTGGTGCATGTAAATGGTGCCACAAAATAGAAATTAATAATGAATTTATTATAAGAAACAAAAAATATATGATAAAAGGAAAATACAGTTGTGAATCTAAGGCAGTGGTATATTTAAGTAAGTGCAAATTATGTTTAGTTTTTTACATAGGAAAGATGGAGAGAAAAGTCTCCCAACGTGTATATAAGCATGAATATGCCATTAGAAAAATTAATTTATCTAATGCTATGGCAAAGCATGTAAGAGACCATCCAGGGCACCAATTTAGCTACATCATTATTGACAGTGTAGTAACAGATGATAAAAAAGCATGGGGCGTGTAATTAGAATTGAGAGAGCTTGAATGGCAAGTAAGGTTACAAGCAGACAGCTGGCCAGGAATCAATGAACAGAGTTCTATAACTCCAATCTTGAAGCTTAACGCATTAAAAAGAAGTAAGATAAAATAAATGTGTTTCACAAAGTAAATAAATAGATAATTTGTAATAAATTTAGAATTGAATAAGGTTTTATATGCATGAATGGGGCAGCATTGTTGTGTTTTTTAAAACTGAATATTGCTTTAAATGAAATGTTACTTGAGTAAGAGGAAATGATGTCACTATAAGGAAATGTATTTAAAATGGAGGGAAAAATTTAAAATGTCTGAAGAAGTTTAATATTCATTTAAACGAAAGTGCTAACATTTTAATACAGTTTTATTTTTGGAATAAAGCTTGCAATCATTTTATACTTGTAAGTGGTGGTTCGTCTTTGTGGATTTAGCTGACACGTTGCCTGCTTTTTTGTTTTTGTAAGTTTTTCAAAGCAGTTTATGGTTTTTATAAAATAGTAGTTACTAAAAATAATTTCCCAAAAATACTAAGCAAAACTTTTTAAATTCAGCTAGGGTCCAAAAATGAATAGAATAAAATATAGTAAACTAATAGCACCAAAATCATCATATTTGGTAGACAGCAATGGCCAAAAGGCAATCTTTTTCACTTGGTTGTGTGCCTTATTTTCACTATGTTTGTACTTTATCCTTATTTTCTCTATATTTTAAACTCTTTCTTGACCAGATGTTACATTCTCTTCTGAAAAAAAGAAAGAAAAAAGAAGAAAAAGAAAAAAAAAAAAGAAAAATACTACCCACAATAACTTATACAGAAATTTCTATTCAAAAACCAAGATGAGTCCTGTGCAAGCATAGACCTCTGTTATTTTATCAAAGACCATTACAAGCAAGTAAAGATTTGTTTTCATTGCAGTGTGCTGCCACTATATTAAAATAATTTACAATTAGTAACATCTTTCTTATTATGTCATGTTAATTTGCTGCTGCGGCACCTGCTGTGTTACTTTTCAGCAGAAGAGATGAAGTAGGGAGGCTAGATGTGTTGCAGATGAAGACAAAAGAGAGCTATATTTTGTGGTTCAAGGTTACTAAAGAAAGTGTACTAGACAGTAAGAAAAATGCATGCCATAAATAATTACTATGAACATTGCTACCATTATCTTTTCTCACAACTAGATCAGTCAAACAGATGCAAAGTCACTCTTCGTACCCATCAAACAATCCAACCACGGGACAAAACATGACTATCTCTAGCTAATATGCCACAACATACCATTTGAGCAAACAAAGGCACAGAATACTTCAGCCTTTAAAACTCCTTCTGCACATGCAAGCCTGCTCATATCTTTCAAATATTCTCATATCTCTTCACATAGATAAGGAATGCATTCCTTATCTTCACATCACATAACAGTTCATTTCAGAATGTTATCATTAATTACAATAAAGTAATGAATTGTGCTTTGATATGTTGATACATTTTCCTGTGAAAGTAAGTCAGGAAACTACAGGAATACATACCATATAAGGTTAAGGCATTTAATAATGAACTAAAATATGCACAAAATTTTTTTTTATTTTAATTTGTTTACTAGGCTAGTGCTGAGTTCAGTAGTGAGTATTTGCCAGCACTGCACAGCTGAATAAGGGTATTTACTCCAAATGGATGTAAATACAGTAGGACATTAGCAACCTGGATAAGTATATGGGAAACAGAAAATATAGCCCTTGGATTCCACCTGTGTCCCTGCTGGACAGGGGCATAGGGTGCTGATTTGTTTAAACATAGGCTAAACTCTTGGCTAGGCTTATAAGGGTCTCAATGCAAATAGCCTAGTAACCTCCTATGATCATAATAAATACAATGTTATATTAAACTGCGATTATATTAAGTTGTCGGCATAAATCCAATGCATGCGCGGCCACCATTTTTCTTTAGTGAGACCTCAGGCTGTGTTTTTAGTTCAACAGTAATGAGAAATTCACTGTGTTTTCAACGCATCAGTATTAAGAAATTCTTTTTTCTTATTGTTGGAGGGAGCCTAATCATCAGCTGCAGTATGAGTTTTGGAGGTTGTCTGTTTATGGGCTTTAGAGCCAGCTATAGGTGAAAGAGTCCCTAAATGCCAGGTCTAAAGCATTGAATTTTTCAACCCAAGACAACCAAAGTAGATGCACGCATACATGCACGCTGCATACTTACCTGCATGTAAACTGGGTGAATTCTAGTTTGACCTTTGTCACATTTATGCCACGTCCCTTGGGTGTTGGAAGAAACCAGACTAAATGGAAAAACTCACTCAGCTACTCAGAGAGCATGCAGACTCTACACAGAAAAAAAAGCCACAGACAATAATTTAGGGTTATAGATAATTCAAGCTGAATTTTAGAGCTTTTTGTCTCAATCTTCTGACCAGGTGTTGGCCTCAGCAAGAAAATTATTTCTAAGGAAATAAATCTATATTTACTCAGTCTTTTCTTGTAGCCTTTCAACAGTCTCTTATTGGCTAAGACTGCTCTGTAATAACTGTGTAGTAAACTACTGAATTAAGCCAGAGGTCTGGGTTCTAGTAGGACCCCAGAAAGCATGAGGTCCTTCATGCTATAAGGTGCATTTTGTGTATTTTTCTCAAGCTTTTGATCCACTGATGGCCTGAGCGAAAATCTGAACTAAGGAAAGAAATCTAGTCTTTTTTTTTTTCAAGGAAGAAATTAGTTGTGTCCAAGTTGACAAAGCAGTAGTCCATAATAAACTGAAAAGAATGAATAATTTTGAGGTTAAAGAAATTATATCTGAGAATACAGCCTGTCTCTGAACCCCTTCCCCAGAAATCCTATCCACCTAATGTGTACCCTCAGGTATTAGTTTGACATGAAACTGAATGAAGAATAGGGCACAGTTACACATTTCAAGATATTGCTGTAATGCATATATACAGTATGTCTGCTCACCCCATCCCCAAAGGCCAGCTACCTTCTTTGGATGAGAGTGAAAAAAAAGCTGTAGTAACCTATTTCTCCTTGGTGCAGTCTGATACATATACAGAATGTATATTCACAGCATGTTTCCTTAACACTGCCCTCCAAATTACAGCCACCAGTATATACGTATGATACTTGATCATGAAGAAAGTGAAACAATAATAGTCACAGTAATGCATTCCAGTCTGTTGCTCCTAGACAGTGGACTGCCCCTAGACAAGCTATGGCAAACTTCTGTGCAAATGTTCAAGATTTGATTGTGAGAAAAGTTAAAGAAATAATAAACATACTGACCCCAGGCTTCTACCTTCAGTGCACATTGCAGAGGTTTCTTTGTCAGGAAAGTAAAAGAAATAATGCCCACATACAAGTTATAGAGACCTTATATGCATTTCTGAACTGAGCAACTCAATAATACACATGCTTCCAGCTAGTGGTGTCAAGTTACATCTCCTAGGCAGGCCTAATTATCAGACAATGCCATTATTTGGAAGTAAAGAGAGATCATAGATTGCCATGACATATTTCTGTATTAAATACATATTGTATAAACAACTACAGACAATTTTTGTAGCTGGCATTCCAACTGCTACATGTCTTTGGAATATGGACAGAAAATGCACAGGAATACAAGGAGGTTATGTAGTCTCTGCACAGAAGGCATCTCAGCCAAGAATTTTAACAGAGTCTATTTGCAGTAAAGTGACGTTATGACTCCCTTCACTATTGTGCCACTCCATACAGTCAACTACAGGCAAATTGGCAGAATGCCAGTTTACCTAAGGCTGGTCTTTGGTTTGCTAGAAGAAACCAGAGCACCTGAGTAAAACCCACTCATATATAGGGAGGACACGCAGACTTCACACAGACAGAATCATGATCACAAACTCAAACCTGATAACCAAGCTCTATGACATAGTAGTACCAATGAATACTTGCTTTCACTCAGATTCTGCCCATATTTTCAAAGATAATAAGCAATTGTATACATGTAGGAAGTTTGAATGTGATGGAAAGGAGAGACTATATGTTCAGCTTGTTACTTGTAAATATGCTGTAACTCCCATACACATGGACACATACACATATACATGCATAAAACACAGTGATGATCAATGCACATTGATATTAGTAAAATACAATACAATTGCTGACATTACTTCTCCCAGTTCAAATCAGCAAATGTCTAATGGTGATCAACAATACAAATGTAAGTTGCATTTATCCAAAGAATAACCCCATCTTTAGAATATCTAGCCACTTTGTTCACAGTGTATACCTCAAATGTCAAACTGTATTAACAAAGGCACACTAATAATGGCTGCAGTAATTTTTTTACACAAACACTCAGTAGTCAGCCATAGTATCACCCCCATACACATGCAGACATGCAGACATAAATTAGAGCAATGACCATTTTACTCCATATTTAGCAAAATACCACGCATTTTGTGGCACTGCTCCTGCCAAGCCAGATCAGTGACTATTTATTTGTGATCAACAACAGCAGGATAATTTACATTCATCCAATAAACTGTCCTTATACCCTACAATTATAGCCACTTTGTTGACCATCTATATCTCAAATGTCTCACTGTAAAAAACAGTAATAATAGTGGACACAGTAATTTTATACAGATACACAGTACTCAACAATAGAATAAGTATTTGAACTATAGTTTCAAACACTTAGATGAAAAAACAGAAAAACAATGGGAGTAAAAAAGGACACAATTCAGGGACAGATTTTAAATATGGCTGTCATAAGCATAGACTGTTACAAGAACAACAGGTATTGTATCAGCATACATTTTCTGATAGATATGAAGTCTGAAACTAGAATGCATGTTATTTAATGACTGCAGTCCTCAACGGTATATCAGAAACTATAATCAAATGTCAATAAATACATACATTTGTAAGAGAAGACCAAATATATATAAGGTAAAATCAGGGGAATTCTGCCAAACTAAGGAGAGTGTCTAACTTACTTCACACAAGTGATATAAGTTCAAGCAGTACACTACATATAATATCTTGTTGCATGCAAAGAAAAAAAAAACATACCAGCTACCATCAGAACTGTACTAAAAGATTTATATAATGACAGCAGCAGCATCCTCTTTTACTGTTGCTGTTTGGTCTTTCATGCCTTCCATTCCTTTCAGTATCACCTTCAAAACATTCAGACTTTAGGCTCAGAATCTCACACATAAACTACACAACAGATCCTGAATTATTGTATAGAACATGGGTTAGAACAAACCAAAACCTCAGAATTCACAGCACATAAAGACTACCTCTCTTGCAGACAGCCATGGTAGATTACAAAAGTATATATATATTTTTTCACTTTCTGAAAGAAAATAAGGGAGTCAGAAGAGTTCCCTGAGTGACTGGCATCCTAGGTGGATGCCAAGTTTGCATATGCATCAGGCCAGATAGGATGATATCCTAAGAATGTAAGCTGTCTGATAAATTAATAATGTGATTGAAGTCAAACAAGATGGTTGTGTGGACTGCGAAAGAGCTTACTGCTGCACTCAGCTGTATTTGTGAGAGGCACTGAAGGAGGACAGATCATTTTACTGCATCAAGTCTGACACAGTGGTACTCTCTCATCTGGACCTTTGAATCACATGTTTTGATGATGATTATTCTAAGCAAGTTGTTACCCAAAGGAAAGACTGGCTCTTGTTAATAAGGCTTCAAATGCAGAAAGTCATTAAAACAAATACTCTTTACCTTGTACAAATAAAAGTTGCTCATCCAGATTGTTTCAAGGTCTTTCAGTCTCCTGAAGATGCATTTAACCACCCTGTGTGACAGGTTTGCATTATCAGTGCTTGATAACATGGACAGCACTTCTTGTTAACTAAGTGGTGAAGAAAAGTGACAAGATACTACTAGAGATTTAAGCAATCTGATAACAACATTAAAGTGAACTTAAATGCATTCACAACTTGGCAGTCTTCTGACCACAATCATTTGTTTTATTTTTTAAACTGGTCTCCAAACCTGTACTCATTAACATTAAAAGTGTTGTGAATCATCACAGCATATTATTTAGTGTACACATTTTCTGTGGCTGAATTTAAGCTAATGTTTTCTTCTTATGAGTACTAGAGCTTATGTCATAGTTTTCTATGTGTAATAACTACCATAGGATCTGACACTCACACCAAATGGAAGGGAGTTGTGGGAAATATTGGAATGAGCATAAACTCTGTAATGTTGGGAGTCTTAGTAACAAATTATATATAGTTATCTATTTGCCTATAAAGGAATAATTTTCTGTGCAGGTCTGCTACAGGTTTATTTTTTGCTAAATTCTTATCCATGCATTTGTATAGCCTCATGTGTTATAATATCAGTTGTATATGAAAAAAAAACTGCTGAAACTTGTACAGCTCACCCTGAGTTACCGCTAGTCTATTCTATTAATTTTATACAATGTCACCTCCAAATATATCATTTCTGGGCTGCACTACTGTCCTATTTGACAGTGGCATTTTCACTTTTTGTTAACTTTCTTAGAGATAAAATTATTTAGTATTAATGTCAGTGGCATAAACTCCCCTATCAAAAAGGCCTGCCTGATCACTTGATTCAGGTCAGAGCTGGATCATGGTCAATTAGGGGCCAAAGCAGTGTAATGGATTAGCTCACCCCCCAATAGTTCCCAACCCCCAGCCATTCCATTTTTCCTTTACTCCCCTATTTCTCCCCTCTTACCATAAACACTTTTCAAACACAGCAGTGTGCATATTATTTTCTTCTTTACTTCTACATTGAGTAGAGATATTTAAAATTTGTATTTCAAATTGTATACATTAATTCAACCATTATATCCGTTAATACAAAACTAGGTTCCCTTTACAGGATTAAACCTTTCCTTACTCCTTTAGCCAGAACTACCATTGCCTCACCCATCTTATCTCCACCCTCCTCTATGCCTCCCCCATTTATACTAATCTATCCAAAAGCAACCTCAACAAACTGGCAACCTCCTATAACAACATTGCCAGATTTGCCACTGGATCCCCATTTAGAACCCACCATTGTCAAAATCTTAAACAGCTAGGATGGCTGGAACTGCAAAATTAGCTTCGATTTCAGCAACTTACTATCACCCACAAGATTTTGTATCATCCCAGTAATACTCCAATACTGTATAGCCTTATCACCCCCTACAAAAAAATCTTACAACCCTTCGCTCAGCTGATAAATTGCTAGTAGCCATCCATAAGTCCAACAATAAAGCAGGTGACTCTCTTTTTTTCTAATTGTGTGAAAAACCTAGAACAGGCTTCCCAGTGAACTATCATCTCTTTCTTCAATACCACTTTTCAAAAAGCAACTAAAAATACTTCTTAAAACACAATGGCTATGCCCATGTACAAACCCAGACTAATACTCTACTTTCTTTCCATGTCCTCATCTCTCTCTATTTCTGCTCTATCTGTGTACCTCTCTCCCAGATCTCAGATAGTGGGATCAGCAAGCTTCCTTAATTCTGTTTCTAGCCTAGTCTTTCTGGGAAACTACCTCTGAGTATAAACCCGCATAACAATAATTCTACTGTAAGTACATGTGTCTACTATGTATATATTTGTTACTTTTTTCACTTGGTATGTAGAATGTGGAAGCTACCTAAAATCATTTTTATCTAGATTTTTCTTAGTTATCTCTTAGAGTATGATATTACTCGCTAGCCTTCTACATGATGAATATCAAGCTCTCTATTGTGTGAATATGTTTCTGCCTTATAATTACTTGTTCTTATCTCTTTCTCACTTGAGATAATACTAAAGTATCATTCATCAGACACCCATGTAAATTGTTTTTTAGTCTATTGTTGTTGTGTACTTTGATGTTAATTGTTATTATTCCTTTGCATTTTATTAGCTTAATGGCGCTTATCTCCCTGGGCCTCTACTGAAAATGGACATGTATCCAGTTGGACTAGCCTGGTCAACAAATGTAAAATAAAATAAATAAATAAAATAAATTATAGCTGAGACACTGATAGCCAGTCTCACAATTAAACAAACTTAGCATGAAAAGTAAGCTTCTCTGCCCTTAAAACCACATTCATTGAAACAGCATTCAAACCCACATTCAAAGAAAATGTATTTGACCTTTAGTGGATCAAGTTTAGCTTTGGGCTGTTTTCAAACCATAGACCCCTTGCACACATTTTACATTTTTTGGACCATGCCTACATGCCTCTGTTCTTTGATGCATCATCCTGATTGTATTAAATTGTATTCCTCGTATAATACAGCACCACTTGTTACAGTGAGTTTTTAATTTGTAGGTTTGAACATTTTTCCTGTAAGCAATGAAATTAAATGTATGAGCCAATAATGACAAAAGTACCCATTACAGACCATTTCAACCACAAAAGACCATTGAAACCTGTGTTATTACAATCCACCAATATCACTCAATACAGCCGTTCTATGCAGAAGTATGAGTCATCTGAATAATTCCACATTAAAGAGATCTATAACTAATAAAGTTGTTGCTGCTGGCAGACAACTTTACATTTCAGTGCTTCATGTACAAATTCAGTGCCTGTTGCCTTTTAAGACTAAACTCACCACATTACATTTTAAAATAAGTGCACTGCAACAGGGAACAGCTGTTAAACCAGTAACAGGTTTATCATTACTAGGCATCTCATTCAAAGGAGAACACACTCAGGAGTGCAGTACCCCCATCCCCTCTTAAAGAGTACACTGCAGTATGGAAATAGAACCTACAGCCTTCAGTACCACAGGCAAGTATACTACCTGCAGTGCTACTAACACCGCTTCCAAAATTTTTAGTACAAATAATGATGATGGCTACTCGCTAAACAAAACAGTTATAAATTGAAAACACACAAACTGAGAAAAAGTATCTTTTCTTCCCTTGAAACTTCATGTTCATTGAAAATGTACATAACCTCAACATTCATTGAAAATGCACTGAAACTCAACAGTCCTTGAAAATCCACAGAAACACAACATTCTTTGAAAATGCACTGAAACTCAACAGTCCTTGAACTTCACTTGCTGATGACAGTTTGGTAGTTGGTGTAGCGGATTCAAGCTCTAAGCTCCTATATTCAAGGAACAGCATTTGAGTCTGAATAAGTTAACCAGCCTGATTCCCTAAATGGGGCAGTTTGCACACACACACAAAGCTTCTGTGTTTGTTTCATGAATGAACCTGTGTTTGTCCAGAATGGCAACAGTTCTTCATAATAATCCAAAGCCATCCTCATCTCGTAAAAATTGTGCACTCCACACCACTGTGCATATGTCCTTAAAGAAGAAATGTAAAGTATGTAGAGTGCATTTTTAAACAAGTT
Organism: Protopterus annectens; assembly: GCF_019279795.1. Lineage (NCBI taxonomy): Eukaryota > Metazoa > Chordata > Ceratodontiformes > Protopteridae > Protopterus > Protopterus annectens. The sequence goes on from NC_056729.1 coordinate 1,278,890,809, forward strand.
TTCTGGCAGCCCCATGGCCAATGACCCCCCCCCCCCAAGCCAGGGGGCCTTAGGCAACAGCCTAAGCTGCCAAGTGTTTGATCCAGTTCATAGTCAGGTCACATCATACCCATACCAGACAGCAACAACTTCCTCAAGTAGCTGAACAGATTCCAAAAAAGGAAAGATTGTAAAATCCAGAACAAAGAATGTTGGACTCTAACCATCTTATATGAATAATGTATTAACAAGAAAGGTTTTAAGTTATAAAAACTCTTTCACAATGCATAAAATCAATTCATTATGTCACTTCCTGAACATGCATGTTTATATATAGCAACTGCCTCATGTACACTGACAACCCCCTCCATTTACCTCCCAACACTCAGACTTGTGAGAGATGCACTTATATATCCAAATTGGAAGCCACACACTCTCCAGCCAGGACCAGAATAGCTGGCCAAGAGGAGAAAGTCAACACTTGCACCACACCAGATGGAACACATAGCCCCCCAGAACACACATCATCACTGCCTTCACATAAAACACAAACCACACACCCACCTTCGCTAAGGCTTTCAATAAAAATCTACCCAAACAGCAGAGGCCTTCAAGGCAGAAATGCTCTCGACCACCCCAACACAACACTAATCACTAGACACATAACTCTCCTAAACAGTGTGCCACTCAACCAAAGCCTCTAAGGCAAAACAGCATGCCCAACACACTGGTCACAGGTGACTCGATAGTGAGGCTCACTGATGTCACACTCACTAGGTTGAATAAGGAGAAAATAACAGTCAGCTGCCTGTCAGGTGAAAGGATCTGCCACATAATGGATGCACTCAGGTCCCTCACCAACAGGTACAAATATGACTCTGTCATTGACCTGAGATGTACCTCCCTGGACTACATGAAAAGAGAAATGGAGGAGCTCTCAGATTATGTAGCCCAGGTGGGTATGACCCTAGCCCTGAGCAGCATCATATCATCACTCAGAGTGATACCACACTACAAGCAAAAAGTGATTGATTTCAGCAATTGGCTAAGTTTCTGGTGTCATTCCAAGGGGATCCAGTATCTGTCTGCCTGGGTTGACAGGATTGACAGACCTCAGTACTTTGCCAGAGACGGCCTGCATCTTGTCACCCCTGGGCTTCTGGATACTGGCCAAGGTTCTTGCCACCCCTATAGTGCCTTTTTAGTCTGTGTTCCAAAGACCAAATTACCATCATAACTGTTACAAACAAATGCAATCTGAGGGTTATGCTACTCAATGCTAGAAGTTTCAATCTCAAAATGCACTCACTCGAAGCACTCCTTAAATGGAGAACATCGACATTTATGCTGTAACAGAGACCTGGTTCAAAGTAGCAGAAAGCACCACTGCACTACCAGGCTACAAATCATTTCACACCTTTCGGCCCCGGAACTTGGACCGAAGTTCCAAAGTTGGTGGTGTTTCCTTATTCATTAAGGATGTGCGTACCTCCAGACTGGTAGCCCAACATAACGCATGAGAGATACTTCAGGTGCAGCTAACATTGTGTAAGACAGTGATTCAAGTTGTAGCCTGCTATAGGTTTCCAGTCATGTCGCAAGACTCACACTCCATGTTCCTAAGCACCCTGGAGAATATTAGGGTCCAGCCTAACACTCTCATACTGGGTGACTTCAACTACCCCTCCATTAACTGGGAAAACTACTCGTACCAATACACTTGCCCAACATTTCCTGGAATTCATTAATTCTAATGCTCTGGACCAGCTTGTTCTTACCTCCACTAGAGGAAGCCACATCCTTCACCTGGTCATTACTAACATGGGCAACTGTTGCTCTACACCAATTGTCAACTTCTCCCTGGTTAGATCTGACCACAAACTAATCACCTTGGAAATCCACACCCCCCTCCCACAAAGGTAACCACCATGAAAAACTTCTCCAAAGCTAACTTTGGGCTCCTAAAAATAGAGGTGGCTAACTTCACGGCACCCATGCAAATGGAGAATAGTTGCATAACCACTGAATCATACACAAATGCACTGCACGAACATGTACAGAAATGCATAGATCTCACCATACCCAATAGAACCAATGCAAAAAAGGAAGCCAATCTGGTGGTTCCCTGCCATAAACAAACTCTACAACAGAAGGAAGAAACTGATGAGGAATACGGTGAAGTCGCAAGACTGGAAAAACTCCCTTATCAGCCTCAACAAAAAGTTGAGATCCCTCATCAAATCTTCTAAAGCTAGCTATGAAAATAGAATTGCAGCAGATAGTAAAGATAACCACAAGGCCTTCTATAGTTGTGTAAAGAATCTCCATGGAAATACCCAGATTTGCTCTGAGCTACTGCACAGTGGTACCTCCTATACCGAACCAACAGATTTTGCCAATATACTGGCCGACAGATTCAGTGCTAACTTTACCCTTCTCCCCACTAAAGGACCAATCACAATAACAGCAGATTGCCAAGCACCCAGTATTACTACTGCACAGGTTAAAACAGCACAGTCCAAGCCAAGAATACAGCTTCTATGGGACCTAACAATATCCCTGGCTGTGTTCTACATGAACTACAGAGTGAACTGGCACCATATCTTTGTGCCTGTTCAATCACAGCCTCACCTCAGGCTTTGTCCCTACCGAATACCGCACAAAAGAGGAGTAACTACAGATCTTGGGATCTATCCTAAACTTTGTTAATACCATCATCCTGGAACAGTTAGTCCATTCTCCTACTAGGGGTACAAACATCCTTGAACTTGTATTCACAAACATGGGGGGGGGGGTAGTGCTCCTCACCCAGTGTAATATCTTTAGTCATCAGAATTGATAGCTGTATAGATTGAGATGGGTCTATTCATATCAAAAATAAGACAAACTCAAAATACATGCCCGCCTGGTGGAATTACACTATCAATTGGTTGAACAAAAAAATAAAAAAATAAATCTTGGCCAAGCATAGGAGGAACAAATTCATACATACTAAAAGCCCCCTGATCAATCTAAACAGGCAGCTAAGAGGGTCAATTAATACTTCAAAGGCTAAATTTAAAGAAAAAATAGCTTTTCAGGCAAAGGACAAACAACAAAACTTTCTACAGCTATGCCCATAACCTCAGTGAAATGCACAACATTGTGAAGAACATATTATAAATGGCATCACCCACACTGAACCAGATGCCATTGCTAACCTTTTGGCTAACAGATTCAGATCAAAATCCACCCATCCGAATGCTCAAAATGAAATACCACAACATAACATAATCCACCAACCATTACAAGAGAACAGGTCATTAATGCGCTTGCCAAGACAAAAAACATTGTATCGATGGGCCCTGATAACATCCCAGGATGTTTAATAAATAGCATAAAACATGACCTCTCTGTTCCACTTGAACCATTTTTCAACTGGACCCTTCAGTCAGGTTTTGTGCCCAAGGAATGAATGATGGCTGCAGTCATTCCCCTGTGCAAAGGAGGTCCGACCACTGATCCAGGTAACTACAGGCCCATAAGTCTTACCGGCCTCATATGTAAGGCCATGGAAAGAAACATCATGGACATGATAAATGAAGACATAGGTAACCTGCAAATGATGGACTGATCACAGTTTGGCTTTGTTAAAGAAAGGTCAAGCCTATTAAATCTGGTGGATTTTTTTGGGAGAGTCACCAAAGCATTGGATGAAGGTAAGACTGTGTACACAGCTTACCTCGACCTGGACAAGGCTTTTTATACAATACCCAACTCAGGCATTATAGAAAAGCTCACTAATTTTGGTATAAACTCTTTTATGACCCACTGGATAGCCAGCTGGCTCACTGATAGGACCCAGGAGGTCAAAATAGGTGAAGCTACCTCCACCAAGAGGCCAGTGACTAGCAGAGTCCTCCATGGCTCAGTATTGGTCCAGCTCTTTTTTGGCATCTATTTCTCTGAAATGGAAGCAAATGTTTAAGGTTTACGGCTGACTATGTTTGCAGATTATTACAAGGTGGAGGTTATCATCAACTCCCAGGCAGATTTTAGAATTCTTCAAGAAGGTCTTTCTCTGACTAATAAATGGTGCCAAACCCATGGTCTTTAACTCAATGCTAAGAAATGCATAATTGTACCCTTTGCAAAATCAGCTATCCCAGCTAATTGCCATGTTGGTTTATACACCCCTAAGAGTCAACTCAGTGGTCAGGGATCATAGTATACACATATACAGTAGCTTTACCTTCAACCACCACATGGCCACAGTGGTGAGTAAATCCTTTTATGTTGCTCAACTTATAAGGAATGGCATGGCATCTAGGTCCAAAGAGGTCATTATCCCACTGTACTCCGCCATTATCAGACCAATCATAGAGTACAATGATAACTTTGGTATGTACCGGACCTAGCATATGCAGCAACTAGAGGGACCTCAAAGGTTCCTTAAAAAAAGAATACAAGGTGTAACAAACATGCCTGATGCAAAGTGTCTTAAAGCCCTTTCCCTGTACTCAGTGTCCTACAGATAGCTGAGGGGGTGATCTATGTCTTGCTTACAAGGCATCCACAAATCCTGCACTTATGAATCTCCTACATATTCGTAAGTCAAAAAGTACCATAAATACAAGGTCTAGGGACCTGAATTTTGTCTGTGACTTAAACAGAACACACTGGAGAGACTGATATGTGTCCCAGAGACTGACTCTCCTATGGCACAGGCTTCACATCCATATGAAGCTGAGGTCGTCTATTACCCAGTTTAAGTATAACCTAGACAAGTGTATGGGGAACTGGTAATTTACACTGGGCCTGGCACTCATGTCCCTTATGGATAGAAGTAGCTTATAAATGCCTGGCCCTCAATGTTCTATTTCGATGCAGGGCATCATTATTGTTTAGGGAAGCTTTTCTAGGCTTAGAAAGGCTCCATGGGTCGTTAGTCCAGTAACAGTCTATGAATCTATGAATCTAAGAATTCGTAATCAAAAATCCTGTTTTAAGACTATAGTTAAATAATGGCTCCATGGGTCCTGATAAGTTGTATTTTAGACTGTTTAAGAAACATTTGGGGATTTTATTGGGGCCCAGTAAATGTTCCATTGTTGTAGATGGATGGATTATATTTGAGGATATTTGTTGAGGGATGGTTGGGGTTGGGGGGTAAATCTGGGATGGAATTTGTCCATTAACAAGTTCACTATATCATCAGACTTGGTGAATGTGGCACCATTAACCACCAGTTCAGCACATTGATGTTTGCTGCACTTGAGGTTTCTGACATAGCTGTAGAAAGCCTTTTTACCTTTCACCTGGGAGATATCTTAACCTCAAAGCTGGCTTTGCTTAACTTAGTTATCCCCCTTAGTTACCTACTTAATTTGATGAGAGAATTTTTATCTTTATGGGAATTACCATACCTGATTTTTGTTGTGATTTTTTTTTCCTTTTGTGTATATCTTGTTTAATCTGAGATGCCATAAGGGTGATTTGTTTCTAGGGTTAGTCCTAGGCTTACTTCTGGAAGGTACAGCAGCCTCTATGCAGACATTAAGATGGTTGTACAGAGTTTCTAGGAGAAATCCAGCATAAGCTGATGTGCTCTCAGGATATGGAGAGACATTGAATTTTGGCAAGCCATCACTTAATAAAAGGTAACTTGCCTTGGAATAGTTTCTAACTGTTACTGGTTTAAATTAGAACACTGATTTTGATTTCAAAGGAGATAGCTTTCTGGTTGGACCTAACCAGGGTGGATAAGAGATTGGTGGAGGGGTTCAACATTCTCCCATATTTGTAAGCATGAGGTCCAGTATGTCAGAGCCTCTAATGGGCATTGCAACCTTCTAGAGACCTGTAGCTGGCTAGGATATGGTACAGGATTTTGTCTATGGTGATCTGCATGTGGAAGAACTCTAGCACATCATCCTGTTTTACAACCCTAGCGGTATGTTTGTTTTTGATGTATATTGAGGTACCTTCTCCTTTAGCCCTTGTCTATGCAGCTACTGGTCTAAAAGTGTGGAAAACACTAAAATATTACACCGTTGGGGTACTCTATGCCACTTTATACCATGCCACAAGTACTGCACAGATGGCTATATTCTTGAGCGTGAGGAGGGCTTGGAGGGAGTGTAGTTTTTCATCTTGTCTCCTGCCATTGAGCAGTAATACCAGGAAGTTCAGTTGAATTGATTCTGCTATGTCAGTAGACTTTCAGTTTGGTATTGCCTAAAAAAGGCACTATGCGGGTGGATAATGTTTTAGCCAGTGTTCAAAATTCAAGAGTGGAAAGGTGAAGATCATTTGGCAAAGCAATGTGGTCTTTTACCCATATCCTCCCAAGCTGACAAATACTGGAACCCTTTAGAATGACACCAGAAACACAGCCAATTGTTGAAATCAGTCATTCTGTTCTCATTGCATGGCATCATACTTAGTGATGGTAATATACAGCTCAATTCTAGGTTCACATGAGCCTAAGACAAATAGTTTGAAAGTGCCATATAATGCTACTCTTCATATAGTCCAGGGAGGTACATCTCAGGTCATTTACACCTATGTGGACAATGACAGAATCATACTGGTACCTGTGGCGTAATGACTTGAGTGCATGTATCATTTTGTTGATCCCAACTCCAGTTAAACAACAAACAGTTATCTTCTTGTTCAGCCTTGTTAAAGGGGCATCAGTATATCTTACAATGGAGACCCCTTTGACAAGAATCCTAGGAAGTGTGTTTATTTGCCTTGTGGGCTTAGTGCTTGGGCCTCGACTGAGAGTGACACTATGTATGGTGTTAGGTGTTGTTTTTTTTTCTGAGCTCCTTTGGCTTGCTGAGGTATACCTTTGGCAACGGGTGGTCTAGGCAATCTTTGATGTTTAGGAAGATTGCTTTTAAGTGCCTTAGTATATGTCAGTCTCTGTGTGTGTTGTGAGTAAGTGAGGTGGCTGTTGTGTGTGTGGTTTTGACAAGCTGAGCTGCACTTTTACAGTATGTAAGAGTTTAGCTTCCAGTGACATTGTGTAAGTACAACTTTCACATACATCTTTTGATTCGTTAAGGTTTAAGTGTCTGTTGGTATACATGAGACACTGCTACATTAACTCAAGATGCCCACATCCACTAAGCTGACTACAGAGATGTTAGGAAATTGAATAACCATACTTTCCAGGACTTTGATTGGTGTATTGGGGTGAAAAGACTTTTAGGGGTACTTTGTCGGTGCAGAGAAATAAGGGTGCTTTACTGGGGCAGATTATGCTAAACAGTACTAAATTCTACTAACTTTAATGTTTACACAATGGTGAATTCTACTAAATCTGTAGGTATTGATACTTGTGACACAACTAGTTGCTCTAAGCTTGTCGGCACACAGGGTATTTGGTCTATACAGCTGCTTTACAGGTTACAGCTTTATAGACTGTTCTACAGGGGACATTGTTAATAATATCCCAGAAAAAAACACAAAAATAACCAATGAGCCCTCCTGCCAATAAAACGACTACACTATGAGTCCTTTTGTGTATTTCCCAACTCAGGTAAACCAGGCAAACCCTCCTGCCACAAGATAAGTGAATCTCATCCATTTAGTCCTAGTATTATAGCTGGAAGTGAGTGCTTCAAGAAGCAGAGGCTGTTCTGACTGCACTACCAGGTCATGAAACCCATGTTCATACCTTGCCTCTGATGTTTTGCTAAAAAGCTTGTTGTTTGTCTTCACTTATTTTGGTACCTTAGACACTGACACACATATAAATTTGATACTTAAACATAGGTCATCATCTAACAGCGATCTAATATTTGTGGGGTTTATAGATAATGTCCTATCTGATAAAGTTAATAGCAAATATTTTGCTTCAGAGATGGTCTGGGTCAATTCATTACCAGAGTCTGTCATAAAAAGGCTTAAAGAATAATTGGATAATATTGTGAGATTTTCAGAATAATTTAAAGAAAGGTGGAAATTCACCCACTTATTCAGATGACAGGAATTCATTTTAAGAATGTATTCATTAAAGTCCAAAATAATTTAAATTAATTTTTTCTGATTTATTTATTTTTTTTATTTTGCTTATCATTTGTTGGCCACGTTACTCCCACTAGGCTAGTGGTTTCTTTTCAGGAGAGACCCAAGGTGGGATTTATATACCTAGGGGTAACTTGATATTAACATTAGTGAGCTTACCCTAGTCTTTTTTGAAAGGTACAGGTGGATAATTTATATCCAACTGAGATACCAGAAACTCAGGCAGATGGAACATTGGTTTAACATTTCATCTAAAGGGAAAGACTAAAATGTTGTTTTTTTCCTGGAATGTATATTATGGTTCATACTGTCAACAACAGCATAAAACCCCTGCTCTTTCAACTGTAAAACAAATTGTATTATCTCATAGAAATCATAGATTAGTACTAGGCTAACTGCCCTTGTGAGCCATTTTAAGCCTAACCAATTATCCTTTATGAGACTCAAACCCTGCACCTTGTGTTTGTAAGACAAACACCTTAACCATTAGGCCACCCTCCCAATCTGTGTTGCAAAATCTAAGATCTGTATTTCATTTTACATAGGAGGGCCCTCTAAAATTACATTCTAGAATTCATGAGCACAGGTGTGCAACTGAGGTTAAAAACTAGATATACATTGTATAGGCATTCACTAAGCTGAAGTAACTAAATGTTATAAATTCACTGTTGATAACTGTTAATAATGTTAACACGAAGTCTCATGCAGACAAAGAACTAGATTTGAAACAAAACTGTCAGGAAATAAAATGGCAAGTCTATAGTACTTCAGGTATTAAAGATGAAAAGATTTTTAAACTGTATTTAACGAAAAGGAAATTGGAGACTGCATTTTAATCATACGATTTGATCATGTGACTTACAAAAGTGTTTAAAAGGCCACTGAGTTTTGCTATCAAAGTTGAAGAAATATCACTAATAAGATGAAATCAATTACTGTGTGTTTCATTTAATTTTAACAGCTTAGTTTGAGTTTTGCATGTCTTTTTGTTATTTCTCAGTCTGATATTCATAAAGTTATTTATGAATACAGAAAAGAGACTAAAAATACAAACCGCTGTAGGACCTCAGTCTTCAAACTATTGCCTTTATATAAAACACACTGTATAACAACTTTAAATGAATGGTTAAATAAGTAAACCACATCCATCTACAAAGACCCTCTCATAAACCACATCCTTTGATACCTGCCAATAGTAAATTATGATCCGTTGCTTCACATGCTCTCTTTAGCTTTATAAAAATGAGCAATCTAAGCAAAGTATACGGTCAAAAGCATTGTTAAATCAAGTGTCAGTAATCATAAAGACAAAAAAAAGTATAACATTCAGTAAAATAAGGGAAAGTATAGCAGTAGGAAACAAATATACTAAGCAAATGGATTTGGAAGTAAATAGGGGAAATCCATTAGTATATCTGACGTTCTTAACAGTGTGCGATATTTGGGTGTATGCCAAATCTTTGAACGCTGGAAATGTCGAACGCCATATGTGCGAGACCATATGATCGACATTTCAAGTGTTCGAAGATTGACTTTTAAAGGTGCCGTACAGTGCAGAATAGGAGAATTTCCCTTTTCTGCACTGAAGTGTGGTCCCGGAGTTGGTATATTTAAGTGGGGGGGTGGGGGATGCAGAGGGGCTTGCCCCCTGCTCGCACTGTTAAGGTGTTTTTTTCTTTTTTTTTTTCCTTTCTTTTTTTTATTTTATATTCGAACTTCCAAATGTCGACCATATGGTCTCGTCCATATTGTATTCAACATTTTGGACGTTTGAATATATAACATAGACCCTGATATTCAGTTGTGTGTTGCCGTACTTGAAATGTTATATTGGCAGGTGTCTGACATAGCACAGCATATGCAAAAGGAACTGTTTATAAACACTGCTTCTGCCACAATTTACACCTTTGGCAGAATTATTTAGCAAGTTGCCACGCAGATAGAATTGTTTAATCCTCAATAGTTTGGGGGCAATAAAGCTACCTCTGTAGATGCTAGGGTAAACCATATTCAGTATAGTGTATGATTTCAGCACAGTTAAGAAGTCCGGACACTGTGGCACTCAAATACAGTTATATAATTGATACTATCTGCTGAGAGCACAAGTTTACCTCCTTCCTGTTGATGTCTGAGGTCAATTTGTAACATTCCACTAGAGTTATAAAATTTATTTTTGGCCTCTTACATCATCCTACAGCTCCCTGTCCCAGAACCCCACATCAGCCAGCCTGCTCTTTACCTCCTGGACGTCTTTTGTATGGCTGAGGCTGTTATGAATCTAAAGAATGTCCTAGGTGTTCTGGCCCTCATACCATCCACCAGTATTTTTTTTTCTTTATAATGCCCTTCCCTGTCTTTCCTCCCTCCCTGTAGTGCTTTTTGATTTTGTACTGAAAACTAACATCCAGTGGTGATCTGCTGACATATTACCCTGCCTCCACAGCAACTCAATCAATGTTCTCATCCTAATCCATCTATGGACCATGTTCATAAGATCATAGGAAGGATCACAGGAAGTTACTAGGCTAATGGCCATAGGGCCCTCCATCGTCATTTCAACAATCAGCACCTACTGCCCCTATCCAAGAGGGACACAGGTGGAACCCCTGGGGTGAATTTACAGTTACCCATATAGGATCATAGGAAGTTATTAGGCTAATGTTACCTACTCACAGACGCAATATCCACCAGGAATCATTGAGTGGGTAACACTCAGATAACCACACTCCCCATGGGAATGGCCATCTTTTTCAGCCCATCTGTCAGCCACCCAAACCACTACTTGAACCTTCGACAGCTGGGCTATACTCAGTATCATTATATCTCTATACCACTCAACCAGTTACCTCATTCCATTGTGACCCTATGTGAGATTCCAGTTCTGTTCATTGTTGTGTTAGTAGCACTGTTTTAATGAGTCTATGTTATAACAGCGAACGATCAAACGCTGTTATATCGACCACAAAAGAATGAAAACAAAACAGAGTGATTAGCCAGGACAGCAAATTTTTTTCCTGGTAAAAAAATTGCTGTTCCAAAAAAAAAAAAAAAAAACCCACTAAACTCTATTTTAAGTGGGGAGCTTTGCCCCCCTCACCACCCTTGTGGGGGGCACACCCTTCCTACTTAAATATACCAACTCTGAGATTGCACTACAGTGCCAAAAATGGCAAAGTGACGGAAGTGGCCAAGCGACTTCTTTCCCAGGGAAAGAATTCACTTAAAAGCCGCTTTGTCATTTTGCATTTTCGATATTTACAGTTTGACGAAGACGCATTCGACATAATGTGTTTTCATTCTTCTGACAGGAACCCTTTTTACTAACCATAACCTTTGCTGCAAAGTCCATGCAGACGGTACTATAAAACTTCACAAGTTATCACAGATTAGACACCCCTAGAATAAAAATGACTTTGCCACAGTTTCTCTGTTATTTGCATGCAAAAGATAAGGGATAAAAACTACCACAAGAAGGTAAGGCTAGGCTTTTTAAGATCTTCATAGATCATTAGCCTAGTAAGTAGCAATAAATCTAAAAACACTCAATCTGCATTTGTAAATAAATATTTTGAGTTTCTGGTCTGTTTTATTTTTATACCCTCAGCTGGAGATATAAGTTATTCTCATTATTAGTACTGTTTTAATACACTGACACAAAGCATATTTATCAGATGGGGATTTATAGTATGCTGTTTTTTATTCTATTGCTGTTTTCTTCTTAGAGGCAGTCACAATCAATTTACTGGAGTTCAGCTGCAATGTATTTTTCTTCTGGTCTGGCAGTGAAGCATCGGGAATTAGAGGACACATTTTGTAAATGCCATGATCCCTTAAAGTTAGTTTGGAAAACTGATAAATTTAACAACTTTTTTGGGTGTGATGATTAGCAACAATGGAAAATGGCTAGGAAATATTTCAAAGCTCATTAAAATGATAATTCCCATTAATATTATGTAATCCAAAATTGCCAATGTCAGAACTGTTAAAATGGGTTTATTATAGCTAAAGACACAATTCCAAGCTAGCCATTATTCTGAAGAATGCATTAGTAAACAATTTAAAATAATATTATGTGATGATAGGAATGGGGTGGAACACCCTGGACCATCTGCAAAGACTTGTTTCAAGAAAGTAATTATCAATAAATATTTTTGTTGGCTTCACTTTTTTATGATGCTGTAAGTAAAAATGTTGAAGGGATTATTTGACATAAATGGGACACTCGTGATGAATGTTAAAGTAGTAAAAAGTACTGTAGATTTGGTTATGGGTGATCAGAAATTTTAAAAGACATTTTAACTACACCTGCTTGGCTTAAAATATTTTCAGCTATATAGGATAATATTAAAGCATGCGTCTAGCAGTACCTGGTGATTGATGATTAATAGTCATTCATCCTGATTTTGGCAAAGTTTAGATGATTTACTTGTGTGGAAATTGTCAGAGTAAAAGTCTTCCGTATATTGCTTTCTCTGCATATAACACATTATTCACTGTAGAACAGAATGGATTTTGCATACTGGGATTATGGAATACCTAAAAGATGATAGAAAATTAACATTTTGAATATTTATCAAGCATCTGACAGACTGTGATAGTTGCTAAGAAAGTGTCCCTTAGGGCTCTTTCAACTACTGATTTTTTGCAAAGTGAAACAAAATTGCAAATGTTATTAGATGCAGCTACAGGTTTAACTCTTGATAAGAACTGTGCTTTCAAATTTGTCTTAAGAAATGACAAACTTTTAGACTGCAACCGTTTTTTTTTTTTTTTTTTGTGATCAAACATGTATCTTCTTTTTCTTCTTTCGGCTGCTCCCGTTAGGGGTCACCACAGCGGATCATCTGTTTCCATTTCTTCCTGTCCTCTGCATCTTGCTCTGTCACACCAACCAACTGCATGTCCTCTCTCACCACATCCATAAACCTTATCTTAGACATTCCTCTTTTCCTGTTACCTGGCAGCTTCATCCTTAGCATGTTTTTCCCAATATATTCTGCATCCCTCCTCAACACATGTCCAAACCAACATAATCATGCCTCTCTGACTTTGTCTCCAAACCTTCCAATCTGAGCTGACCCTCTAATATACTTATTCCTAATCCTGTCCACCCTCATCACGCCCAGTGCAAATCTTAACATCTTTAACTCTGCCACGTCCAGCAATGACTCCTGCCTTTTTGTCAATGCCACCATCTCCAACCCATATAATATAGCTGGTCTCACTACCCTCTTGTAGACCTTCCCTTTCACTCTTACTGGTACTCTTCTGTCACAAATCACTCCTGACACACTTCTCCACCCACTCCATCCTGCCTGTATTCTCTTCTCCACCTCTCTTCCACACTCACCATTACTCTGAACTGTTGATCCCAAGTATTTAAACTCATCCAACTTTGCCACCTGTACTTCCTGCATCCTCACCATTCCTCTATTCTCTCTCTCATTCACACACATATATTCTGTCTTAGTCATGCTGACCTTCATTCCTCTTCTCTCTAGAGCATATCTCCACCTCTCCAGGGTCTCCTCCACCTGTTCCCTACTCCCACTACAGATCACAATGTCATCTGCAAACATCATAGTCCACGGGGACTCCTGTCTGATCTCGTCTGTCAACCTGTGTATCACCATTGCAAATAAGAAAGGGCTTAGAGGTGATCCTTGATATAATCCCACCTCCACCTTAAATGTATCCATCAGTCCCACTGCAGACCTCACCGCTGTCACACTACCCTCGTACATATCCTGTACCACTCTTACATACTTCTCTGACACTCCCGACTTCCTCATACAGTACCACAACTCCTCTCTAGGCACCCTGTCATATGCTTTCTCTAAGTTCACAAAGACATAATGCAACACCTTCTGACCTTCTCTGTACTTCTCCATCAACACTCTCAGAGCAAACATTGCATCTGTAGTGCTATTTCCTGGCATGAAACCATACTGCTGATCACTTATTATCACCTCCCTTCTTAACCTAGCTTCCACTACTCTTTCTCATAACTTCATGCTGTGACTGATCAATTTAATCCATCTGTAGTTAGTACAGCTCTGCACCTCACCCTTATTCTTAAAAATCGGTAACAAAACACTTTTTCTCCATTCCTCAGGCATCCTCAAACTTTCCAAGATTTCATTAAACAATCTAGTTAACAACTCCACTGCCATTTCACCTAAACACATCCATGCTTCCACAGGTATGTAATCTGCACCGACAGCCTTTCCATTCTTCATCATCTTCATAGCTATCCTTACTTCCTCCTTGGTAATCCACTGCACTTCATGAAACATGTATAAATTAAGCAATGATGATACAAGTGATGCACTGATTGAATGTACTGAATGTGCCTTCACATTACTTTTAAGTTTTTATACTGATAAAGAATTTCATTTTAGTTTGAAATCTTACTATTTTTAACTGACTATTAAGTGACTATTGATAATGAATATGAATATTTATCTCTGATAATTACTGCAGGTAGTTCTATTTGTACTATTTATTTATTTGCTAACATTTGTTTACAGGAAAAGTCCGACTGGGCAAAACCCAATTTTTGGCAGAGGCCGATGAAGAACAGCTTTACAAAATACAAATTACAACAGAAGATCAATATCACTCACAACAAATTATACAATGGTAAGAAAAGAATCTAAACATCAAACAAATCGATAGAAAATATACAAGATAAATGCATCTGAGATAAGTAAGTATGAAAGAAAAAATATAGAAGATAAATGCTAAAGGAGTACAAAATAAATAAAACAAATTGTAGTATTGCTGTAAAAGGGCAAAGGTTTCCCTCTGCAGAATCAAACAAAAGATGAAATATTGAGTTGCGTGTGTTATACAGTAGTATTGTGAGGTAGTAGAGAGTTAGAGGCCAATATAGACTGATAGGGAAATCTGAAATACTAGTTTGAGGCAGATAAAACAAGGGAGTTAACATACAGAACATGAGGACATGTGGGGAAAAAGGTAAAATGATGGTATTAGGCTGGGGTGATACAGGAACAGAGCCAAAAGCTGGAAAGAAATTTAGGACCGGTCTCCAAATTTGAGCTATACAGTTGGACTATAAACTGTGCAATACAGATTTATTTGCTTTGTTGGTTGTCAGTTGAGTGAAGGGATCTATTTGGAGGAATTATTCTGCAGTTTTGTATTCCTGGTTCACAACATGGCTGATGCTCATTATTATTGCTTCATCCATTATTGCTTCATACATTTTGCATTGTTATAAAGATTTTTTTTTATTGTTTCACTGCATTTATGTACTGTTTTATACTGTTTTAACATTACTTAACTGTAAACTGCTTTTTCATACTGAGAGTTGTATTTTCTGTTTGTTCTATCCGAGCTTTTCTATGCATTTTTGTCTGTTTGCAGTTTAAAGCATTCTCGAGTCTGCTCCTTGATCTGTTTAAAACTTTCATTTAGTGGCTAGAGCTAGGAACTGTAATTTTTCCCACCCACCCTCCCTAGTGTTGTGTGTGTTGTGTGTTCTTATACTTGGTGGCTTTGCAGTTGCCCGCCCATACTGTACATTTGATCTGTGACACTCCTCCCAGTCTAGTGTCATTAGTCCACTCAATCTAATAGAGAACATTTGTGAAGGCTAACCCACTCAGATTCTTAATGTTGAATTAACTTATATTCCAGCTTTCTCCATTTCCACTTTACTGGAAAAAAAAAATTCTAAGCTTGCTTCCCCCTTTTCCTGTGGCAGGTCAGATACGGATTTGCTGTGTCCAGGACTGTTTGTGAGCCCCTACGCCTCCCCCCCAACTTAACTGGGGTTAAACTATTCCTGGCACCATAAAGTCTGTTCTTCAACATTTCCCTTGCAACTAGCCAGCTTTTTAGTTTTAGCACTCATCTGTTTCTTTGATCTCAGCACTTGTTCAGAACTCATTGTAAGCACTAAATAAGTTACAAATTAACATAGCACTCAACTTTCCTCACTTGTCTAGAGGAAAACAGTTTTTAGTACTTAATAACTAAGCACCTATTCAGGCATGTCTAAAGGTCAGCTCCTGGTGTTTTCTCCTGTCTACCTGATGAATCTGGGTATCTTGGGACAATGCAGCAATTGCCTCATGTTCACAGACAACTCTCTCCTCCTACCACCCAACACTACGACCTGTGAGAGATGCACTTATATAGCCAAACTGGAAGCAAAGCTCTCTTCACCAAAGACTGGCCTAGACAGTCAAGAGGAGAAGGTAAACACTTGCACCGCACCACACTTATCACATAGTCCCTCAAAACCTACACCATCAAAACACACACACAGAACCACAAAACACACACCTAAATTCACAGAGGCTCTCAGTACAAATCTGCCCAAACAACAGAGATCTCCAAAGCAGAAATGCAAGCAACCTCCACCCCCCAACAAAACCCAAATGACACATAGCCCACATACTCAGTGTGCCACTCAACTACAGCCCATAAGGCATAACGTACCCAACACTCTAGTCATAGGTGACTCTATAGTCAGGCACACTGATGTTCCAATCACCAGGCTAAACAAGAAAAAAGTTACTGTCAGCTGCCTGTCAGGTGCCAGGATCTGCCACATAACACATGCACTCAGGTCACTCCACAAGTACAAATATGACTCTGTCATTGTCCATGTTGGTGTGAATGACCTGAGATGTACCTCCCTGGACTACATGAAAAGAGACATGGAGTAGCTCTCCGATCTTGTAGCCCAGGCTGGTATGACCCTAGCCCTGAGGAGCATCCTGCCATCACCCAGAATGACACCACAGTACAAGGACAAAATTATTGACTTTAACAATTGGCTAAGCTTCTGGTGTCATTCTAAGGGAATCCAGTATCTGTCTGCCTGGGATGACATGATCGACAGACTACGCTGCTTTGCCGGAGATGGCCAGCATCTGTCACCCTTGGGATTCCGGATACTACAAAGGCTCTTGCCACCCCTATAGTGCCTCTTTTAAGCAAGGTTCAAATGACAAATTCACCACCATAACAGGTACAATCAAGCAAAATCTGAGGGCAATGCTACTCAATGCTAGAAGTCTAAAGCTCACAATGCACTCACTCAAGGCACTCCTTAAAATGGAGAACATTGACATCTGTGCAGTGACAGAGACCTGGTTCAAAGCTCCAGAGAGCACCCCTGCATTACCAGGCTATAATTCATACCACACCTTTTGGCCACCAAACCCGGATAGAAACACTAAAGGTGGAGGCATGTCCATATTCATTAAGGATGTCCACACCTCCAAGCTAGTTGCTCAGCATAATGCATCCAAGATTATCCAAGTTCAACTAACTCTGGGCAAAACCGCAATCCAGATTGTAGCATGCTACAGACCCCCACCATGCCCCAGGATTCCCACTCCTCTTTTCTTGATACACTGGAAAATATTAAGGTACAACCCAACACTCTAATAATGGGTGATTTCAATTACCCTATCATTAACTGAGAAAACTACTCATGTACCAACTCTTTTGCTCAACGTTTTCTGGAAATCATCAATTCCAACGCCTTGGATCAACTTATCCACGCCCCCACCAGGGGCAGCAATATCCTAGACCTGGTCATCAGCAACATGGGTGACTGTGTTCGACACCAGAGGTCAGCTCCTCATTAGTCAGATCCGATCACAAGCTAATCTCCCTAGACATCCACATCCCTCTCCCACCCCCCATTAGGAAAACAACTGTAAAAAAATCTCTCCAAAGCCAACTTCACGCTTCTTAAGACAGAAGTGGCAAACTTCACGACACCCATGCAGATGGACAATAGAGGTACGACTGCTGAATCCTACACAAATGCACTTTATAAGCACTTACACTAGTGCATGGATCATGCTGTCCCTAACAGAACCAAGATGGTATCCCCCCAAAAAAGGAAGCCAATCTGGTGGTCTTCTGCCATTAACAAACACTACAACAGAAGAAAGAAACTGTTTCTTTGGGGTTGGGAGGGTGGCCTAATGGTTAAGGTGTTTGACTTGCAAACACAAGGTACAGGGTTTGAATCTCGCAGGGGATAATTGGCTAGGCTTAAAATGGCTCATCAGGGCAGTTAGCCTAGTACTAACCTATGAACCTATGAACCTATGAAAAAAAGAGTAAAATCCCACGATTGGAGGAACTCCCTGGTCAGCCTCAGTAAGAAGATGAGATCCCTCATAAAATCCTCCAAAGCAAGTTATGAAAACAAAATTGCCATTGATTCTAAAGACAACCACAAAGCATTATATAGCTATGTCAAAAATCTCAATGGCAGCACTCATATCTGCTCTGAGTTACAGCACAATGACACTAAATATACAGAACCAACTGATATTGCCAAAATCCTGGCAGATAGGTTCAGTGCTAACTTTACCCCCCTCTCACCCCCTAAAGGGCCCATCTTTATACCGGAAGAATGCAAAGTTCCTGTAATCACGGCTGCACAGGTAAAAACCTCCCTCTCCAAAGCCAAGAACACAGCATCCATGGGACCTGACAACATCCCAGGCTGCCTTCTACATGAACTACAGAATGAACTGGCACTCCACCTAAGTACCACGTTCAATCATAGCCTCACCTCAGGTTTTGTGCCCATTGAATGGCGCACTGTGACAGTTATCCCACTCCACAAAGGGGGGGGGGAGGCACAACAGACCTCGGGAACTACCACCCGATTAGCCTGACAAGCCTCGTCTGCAAGGCCATGGAACGTATCATCATGGAACTCATAAACAAAGACATTGGAGATCTCCAAACTCTGGAGCCTACACAGTTTGGGTTTGAAAAAGGCAGATCATGCCTCCGAAACCTGATAGACTTCTTTGAAGTAGTCACCAAAGCCATAGATGAGGGTAAGGTGGTTCACACAGCCTATCTAGATCTCGCCAAGGCGTTCGACACCATCCCCCACTCTGGAATTATAGATAAACTCACTAAACTAGGTATAAATCCATATGTCACAAGACGGGTTTCCGACTGGCTTACTGACAGAACCCACACTGTGAAAGTAGCAAACTCCAAATCAGACTTCAGACCAGTGACAAGTGGAGTACCACAGGGTTCAGTCCTGGGTCCTCTCCTGTTTGGTGTCTACTTCTCTGAAGTACAGGCTAACGCAGAAGGTCTTTGGCTAACTAAATTCGCAGATGACTGCAAACTAGGAGCCATAATCGAAACTCCTAATGATGTGGACATCCTACAAAAGCGCCTCACTGAGACAGATGCCTGATGTCAAAGACATGGTCTCAAGCTCAATGCCAAAAAGTGCATTGCACCCCCTTTGGTAAAAACTCTGTACCCATGAACTACCACATAGGCGGTAGTCTACTTAACACCGAAAGTGTGATAAGAGACCTTGGGACACAGGTGGACAGTAGTCTCTCCTTTGATAAACACATCGCCACAGTGGTCAGGAATGCCTTCTACATGGCACACCTCATCACAAAGGGTTTCTCATCCAGAAAAAAAGAGGTCATTGTTCCCCTCTACTCATCACTCATTAGACACATTATAGAGTACAACACCCCTTTTGGTATGTACTTCACAAGACATCTGCAACAACTGGAAAGGCCGCAAAAGTACCTCACAAAGAGGATTACTGGCTCAAACAGATGCCTCACGCAGACCGTCTAAAAAAAGTCCAGCTTTACTCCATCACATATCGCCTACTCAGAGGCAATCTCTGCCTAACCTACAAAGCTATGTCAAACCCAGAGCTGTTGGACATGCTCCACTTAAAGAAATCCCAATCCCTCCGAGCTACATGCTCTAGGGACCTAAACCTTGTCACCACAATAAACAGAACATGCTGGAGGGATAGATTCCTGTCCCAGAGACTTCCCATACTCTGGAACAGACTACCTATCTATATCAAACAGAGCTCCTCATTAGCACTCTTCAAGAACAATCTTGATGATTGGATGGGTAATAGGAAATTCTCCCCGGGGATCACTTCTGTGGTTCTGCTTGACAGGGGCACAGGAAAATAATTTTCTTGGGTGGCAAAAGCCAGGGTACCTTTTTGGCTAGGCTTGTATAGGCCTCAGGGCCAATAGCCTTGTACCTACCTATGAATCTATCCATACAGGAGCCACAACAATCACACAGTGTGAATCACTAACATTGTGCCTCAAGGAAAAGGGCTGGTACTGTGGTACTCACCAGTATAGTATACCAAATACCATTATTATTCCTAAAGATAGCTACACAACTGAATATGACCCACTGCATGGTCTTACCCCACTATGAAGCCAAAGTACTCTATTCATAGGTTCATAGGTTCATAGGTAGGTACTATGCTACCTGCTCGAAGACATTTATAAGCCTAGCCGGAATTGTGTTGGCTTTCTTTGCCCCCTTAGATTAGTTCCCTGTGCCTCTGTCCAGAAGAGTCATTGAAGTGATCCCCGGGGTAAACTTTGTCTTTCCCATCCACTCGTCAAGGTTTCCCTTGAAGAGTGTTAGTGAGGAGCTCTGCATAATGTTGACTGGAATCTTGTTCCAGAGCATGGGAAGTCTCTGGGACAGGAATCTACCCCTCCAGCATGTCCTATTTATTGTTCTGGTGAGGTTCAGATCCCTAGAGTGTGTGAATTGAGGGGATATGGTTTTCTTTAGGTGGAGCACGTCCATCAATTCTGGGTTGGATATAGCCTTGTATGTCAAGCATAAACCACCTCTGAGTAAGCGGTATGCAACTGAGTACAGCTGGAGTGTCTTCAGTCAAGCTGAATAGGGCATCTGTTTGAGGCCAGTGATCTTCTTCTGTGGTCTTTCCAGCTGTTGTAGGTGTCTTGTAAGGTACATCCCAAATGGGGCGTTGTACTGTATGATGGGTCTGATCAATGATGCGTAGAGGGGCACAATGACCTCTTTTGAACTGGATGCAAACCCTTTTGTGATTAGGTGGGCCACATAGAAGAATTTTCTAACCATTTTGGCAATGTGATTATAAAAAGAGAGATTACTATCTACTTGGGTCCCCAGAACTCTTATTACGTCTTCTGTATTTAGGGGGCTACCACCTATGTGGTAGTTTGTGGGTACTTTGTTTTTTCCAAAGGGGATGACTATGCACTTTTTGGCATTTAGCTTAAGGCCATGGTTTTAACACCAGGTATATGTCTCAGTGAGACGCTTTTGGAGGATGTCTGTGTCAGCCGGAGAGTCAATTATAGCCCCTAGTTTGCAGTCGTCTGCAAACTTAGTCAGCCATAGACCTCCTTGCCTTGCCTGTACCTCTGAGAAGTATATGCTGAACAGGAGGGGTCTTAGGACTGAGCCCTGGGGAATGACACTTGTAACTGGTTTAGAGTCAAACCTAGCTCCTGCAACTATTACCATGTGGGTTCTGTCCGTGAGCAAATTGGCAACCCATCTTGTGATGTAGTTGTTTATGTTCAGGCTGATGAGCTTATCTATAATACCAGAATGGGGAATGGTGTAGAAGGCCTTTGCGAGGTCTAGGTAGGCTGTGTGGACCACCTTTCCCTCGTCTATAGCCTTGGTAACTGTCTCAAAGAAATCCACCAGGTTTAGGAGGCATGATCTGCCCTTCACAAAGCCGAACTGGGTAGGGTCCAGTGTTTAGAGGTTGGGAGGGTGGCCTAATGGTTAAGGTGTTTGTCTTACAAATACAAGGTGCAGGGTTTGAGTCTCACAAGGGATAATTGGCTAAGCTTAAAATGGCTCCCAAGGGCAGTTAGCTTAGTACTAATCTATGATCCTATGATCCTATGAGCCAATGTCTCTGTTAATGAGATCCATGATGATGCATTCCATAGCCTTTCAGACCAAGCTAGTTAGGCTTATAGGGCAATAGTTCCCGGGGTCTGTTGTGGCTCCACCTTTGTGGAGCGGAATAACCATTGCTGTACACCACTCTATGGGCATGTAGCCTGTGGATAGGCTGAGTTTGAACAGTGTGTTTAGGTGAGAGGTTAGTTCATCTTTGAGCTCATGTAGGAGACAGCCTGAGACACCATCCGGTCCCATTGATGCTGTGTTTTTGGCTTTGGAGATGGCTGTTTTAACCAGAGTGTCTGTGATTTCAGGGGCACTACTCTTCTGGTATGGTTATGGGCCCTTTTGGGGGTGAGAGGGGGTGAAGTTTGCACTGAACCTGTCTGCCAGGAAGTTGGTAATATCAGTCAATTTAATGTATTCTGTGCCATTCTTCACTAACTCTGAGCAGATCTGAGAATTGCCACTTATATTCTTGACAAAGCTAAAGAAAGCCTTGTGGTTATCTCTGGAGTCTTTGGCAATTTTTCTTTCGAAGCTATCCTTGGATGATTTTATGAAGGATTGTAGTTTCTTGCTGATACTGATCAGGGATGTCTTACCTTCTTGGGATTTTACTCTTTTCTGTACTAGTTTCCTCCTTCTACTGTATAGCTTGTTTATGGCAGGGGTCCACCAGACTGGTTTCCTTTTCTTGGAGGAATGAGTCTTGGTTTTTCTTGGGATAGCATGATCCATGCATTCTTGTAGGTGCCTGTAGAGTGCATTAGTAAAGGATTTTTCAGCTTGGGCAGCATTATCCTTTAGCATGGTGGCTTTCAAACTTTCCACCTTGGTCTTAAGTAATGTGAAGTTTGCTTTTGAAAAGTTTTTCACAGTGGTTTCTTTGACCAGGGGTGGGGGGCGGAATCTGGACATCCAGAGTGATTAGCTTATGGTTAGATCTAACCAACGAGCGGTTGACCTCTGGTGTGGAACACCGGTCGCCCATGTTGATGATGTCCAGGTCCAATATGTTGTCACCTCTGGTGGGGGTGTTCACCAGTTGATCCAGGGCATTTGAGTTTATAAATTCTAGGAAATGTTGGGCAAGGGAGTTAGTACTTGAGTAGTTCTCCCAGTTAATGTTTGGGTAATTGAAATCACCCAATATCAGGGTGTTTGGTAGGACCTTTATGTTTCCCGGTGTTTCCAGAAATGTGGAATGGGGTTCCTGGGACATGCTGGGTGATCTGTAGCAAGCTACAGTTTGAACTGCAGTTTTGGCCATTGTTAGTTGCACATGGATGATCTCTGAAGCATCGTGCTGTGCCACTAACCTGGAGGTGTGGGTATCCTTGATGAATATGGATACGCCCCCACCTTTTGTATTTTGGTCCGGGGTTTGTGGCCAAAATGTATGGTATGAGTTGTAGCCTGGTAGTGCTGGGGTGCTCTCTGGTGCCTTAAACCAGGTTTCTGTTACTGCACATATATCGATTTTCTCCATACTGAGGAGTGCCTCGAGTGCGTGCATTTTGAGGTTTAGACTTCTGGCATTGAGCAGCATTACCCTCAGTTTTCTGTTACTTGTGCAATTTATAGCAGTGGGTTTGTCTTTTCAGCCTTGCCTAAAAAGGCACTAGGGGGTGGCAAGAGCCTTGGCCAGTATTCAAAAGCCTAAGGGTGACAGGTGCAAGCCATCTCTAGCGAAGCAGCGTGGCTTGTCGAGCATGTCATCCCAGACTGACAGACACTGGATCCCCTTTGAATGACACCAGAAGTTTAGCCAATTGTTGAAATAGATAACTTATTCTTTATACCGTGGTATTATTTTTGGTGAGGGCAGGATGTTACTCAAGGTCAGGGTCATTCCGGCCTGGGCTATGTGATCAGAGAGCTCTTCCATGTCTCTTTTCATGTAGTCCAGGGAGGTATGGCTCAGGTCATTCACACCAACATGGACAATGACAGAGTCATATTTGTACTTGGTCAGGAGTGACCTGAGTGCTTGTGTTATGTGGCGGATCCTGGCACCCAACGGGCAGCTAACAGTAACCTTCTCCTTGTTCAGCCTAGTGAGTGGGACGCAGTGTGCCTGATTATAGCGTACCTATTACTAGTGTGCTTGGTATGTTATTTTGCCTTAAGTGCTGTGATTGTGTGGCATACTGGTTTTGTGAAGTATGTTTCATGATTTGTATTGGGGGGGGTGGAGGTTGCTTGAGTGTCTGCTTTGGAAGTCTCTGTTGCTTTTGCAGATTTTTATTTAGAGCCTCCGAGTATGTTTTAGTGTATTTATGTGTGTTTTTTGCTGGTGCTGGTTTCATAGGTCTATGTGAGACTGGTGGTGTGATGCAAGTAGTTCTCTTCTCTTCTTGACTGTCTGGTCCAGTCTTGGGTTGAGAGAGCTTACCCTCCAGTTTGGCTGTATAATTGCATCTCTCACATGTATTGCTGTTTGGTGGTAGAAGGAGAGGGTTGTCTGTATACATGAGGCAGTTGTAACACTGCCACAAAATGCTCAGATTCATCAGTTGGACCAGAAAGTACACCTAAAACTGCCCTTTGGACATGCCTGGATAGGTGCAGTGAACTGTTTTACTGATTGGCTGGTAAGGTCGAATAGAGAGCCTTGTCCTTCTCTACAGTATAAGGGATCTAGTGCTAAGGTTTATTAGTGCTTGCTATGAGTTTAGAGCAAGTGCCTGGCTGAGAAGTGAATGGTTTGAGTGCTTAAGTTGAAAGTTTGTCTAGTTCCAAGGGAAAAATTGAAGAGTAGATTTTGTGGAGCCGGGAATAATTATACCGTAGCTAACTGGCGCTGCCCGGCATGCAAAACTGTGCAAATGCGGGTTTTATAGCAGGGAAATGAAAGAGATAAAAATTAGCCCAAAATGTCCAATAATCTACTAATTTCTGGGCAGAAACCACTCCTCCAGGGACAGATAGGCTGCTCAAAGCTCCCCTGTCTCACAGGTGAACAGAGAAACTTCATTCTATCCAAGTAAGGTATGGACAAACACAGAAACTTGTAATACAGCCCTGAATTCAGTACTAACCTGAAAACTGGACTATACTAGCTTAGAAAGGTGGGAAAACAAGTTTTTTTTTTTTTTCAGAAAATAAAGCAGATAGAATCAGAAAAACAATTTAAATGCACAGAGATGGCTATTACACTTGAGTGTGTAGCCTACGACAGTTAAACAGGTAATTAAAACACAAAAACGACTCTGTTAAAGTGCAGGCAGTAAAATAAGTACAATATGTAGCTGAAACATGCTTTTTAAATCACAGAAACTCTAAAGAATTGGTGTTTTAAGCAGAATTAGCTAAAGGCAGCAAGAAAATGCAGAAAAATGACAATCACTCCAAAGTCTCTCTTTTGTCTCTCTGCTGCTGTAGAACTCTGCAGGGCACCAGGCAAAATGACAATCACTCCAAAGTCTCTCTTTTGTCTCTCTGCTGCTGTAGAACTCTGCAGGGCACCAGGCAGGAGCTTGATGAACTGTATACAGTAGCAAAAAACACACAAATGTGGGTTTTATAGCAGGAAAATGAAAGAGATAGAAATTAGCCCAAAATGGCCAATAAATTACTAATTTCTGGACAGAAGCTAAACATATAAATAATACCAACCAGGATCATATCCAACTTAGATTGCCCACAGGTTAGTCCAAAATGCATATGTTATCAACAAAAAAAAATAATAAAAAAAAAAAAAAAAACAACAGACCCAAACAATCCATAGGCACTACTGTGTAATGCCTTAAACCTCTTTGATGTGAGGTCCATGAGCTATAAGAAAGGTTCACAGGTGGTTACTAGGCTATTGACAAGGAGGTCTTTATAAGCCTAGCTGTGTGTACCCAATATAAATGATCTTGCCTAAAAATGCCTCTTTAGAACGTACATGCGCTCCATGGCTTCCAAATGTCCTTAGCTTTCTACAAGTCTTTACTGATGAATTTAAGCAGATAATACCAACCCCCACTAGCTATAGACATAATATGCTTCACCAGTTTTTTGGGGGCTCATCACTACAGTATAAATGAATAATTTGGCTATTTTCTCAAAACACCCATCTTATAATAAGTCTGATGTCCATAACATTAGGGTACCTGGAAAATATTTAAAAAAAGAATCCAAACCACACAGTAGTAGTGTCAGTGGCACAGCAGGTAGAATGCTTTTCTTTGGTGCAGAAGGCTGTGGGTTCTCTTCCCACAGCAGGTAGATTAATTACTGATGCTGCAGTGTGACATAAGGGGGTTGCAGGGCTACTGCACTCTAGAATATGTCATCCTTCAGATAAAACTTTAAGCTAGTCCCATATGTTTGAGTAGGTGGCAGCTCAAGTGGGTGCTAAAAATTCCAAAGCACCTATCAAAAAGAGTAGGGGAGGTTTCCTGATGCCATAGCCAAACTTCCCCTGTTAGTGTAAGCGCTACCTTGGGTATCCCAGAGAATAAGGTTAATTGCCTAGTGATACTAACTTGGTTAGCAAAGGATGATTAAAAAAGGTCCTGGACAAAAGCTACATAGGCAATAACAAAGAAGATGCCGTCAAACCAAAGTCTCCATTATATTATACCTTAAAGTGTATATGCCACTTTCTGAAGCATGTTTATTTTACAATGAATTTCATGTCAAATTACACTTCTCATCTTAAAGCTGCATGCTGTTTTGCAAAAAAAGGGAAGCTTATATTGCTAATTTATTTATTTTTGTTTCACTATTTTCTCAGTTTTCAAGTATAACCACATCCATATAATATTTTCTTGGTATGTACCATGGAATGATTTTGTTCAACTGTAAATTATTTTGAGTAAACAAAAGCAACTTACTTCTTTAGAAGAGCAGCTCTTACATTCACGTACTTTCACTAGTACATCCTCATTGATGTTATTTGTCAATATAAGGTTTTCCACTTACAAGAGATAGTTGACAACTTGTCTTTTGTGGAAGTAAGAAACTCGACTACTGATTCATTAAGCATATACGTATATACAGTATCATAGACTTTATCTTAGTGAGGCATCGTGGATTTAATCTTTCCTGATGTTTTGGCAATGATTTTCACCTCCAAGAAAAGCTTTGGAGTCTGCCTGGTCAACAAAAGATGATCACCGGGATCCATGTACATTCGTGTAGGCTTTGTGTGAAGCCTACATGATCTTTGAGTACTAGTATGATGAGCAGCAGTGTTAATCACATATGCTTGCTGCTCATCACACTAACATGGATACAAGCACATTTCAGTGGCCAGCAACAGTGTTGGCTGCCAGAAAACCACGTTGAACAGTATGAGCACACCCAGTAAACAGACAGGCTTGTCTATAGGCAGAAGTGTTAAGCGTGCTTGTGCAGATAACATGAAGAGATACATAATGGAAAATGATGCATGCTGTACACAGACAGGGAAAGTATATGGTCTGTATTGCACTCATAAGTGAAGCATATGAATGCAAAAATAAATAAGAGGGGATGTAAAACTGCAAGGGCAACTATAATAAATAGGTTACCAACAAGAAAAGTGTAGTGAGGATAATATGCACAGAAATCAAAGAGATGTATACAGAAAGATATAAGAGGGGAGGGTAAATGTTGAAATTTTAGTACTATAATTGATGTGGATGTGCTTATCTCAAAAGACACATTTGTAATAATAAAATTTGCAATACATATGTCAGAATAAATAATGATGGTCACAATTCCTGAACAAATGTAGGTAAATCAAAGCAGACATGATATTATAGGATGTGACAGCTACACAAATTCACATTGTAACAGGGGAATTACATGACATATGGATGTTTTTCACATGCTATATGGAGCTGACAGCTCACAAGGACAGTATATACATAAAGGGATATTTGCACAAAGTGTATTTTGACAATATAACATGTTGGAAAATAGGAATGGCTTAGAAGCCATTCTCTCCTTTTGTAAGAATTGAGCCCAGGCCATCAATGTCAACACTGACCTGTATATTAAGTTTGTGCACCACAAATATAGGCCTAACACATTTACACATTTACAAGGAGGATCACCCTTGAAAGGAATTATGCACCTCAATATTCTAATAGTTATGCATCCCATATATAGGTGTGTGTGGTAGTACAATTGTGTCTGCAGAGTGTGAAATAAGTAATACCCCTTGCACAATGCACATCTGACTGACACAGTTATTGTGCCACACTGCTGACAGATAAGAACAGAAGCAAACTCCGCACTATGATGCAATGTATTATGCAGAGTTGTATATTGTTGGCATATGCCACAGGAGGTAGCAAAGTATTGTCACAAAAACAAATGAAATAAGTGTGAATTAAGAAAGGATCCCTGAGAATGAATGTCATATTTTCATGTCAGACTGATGGCAATTAAATGAGTATGCTCTTGTGCACATAATTGTGATCAGTCCTATATCAATGTTCCATGGTCAAGGTAGGTTCCTCTATATGTCTGTACACATACCACCCAGGAACTGGACCACACATGTGTGCGCCACAGTACTCAGTGTATGTGCCAAGATAACACTATCACCATTATATTGGCAGAAGAAATGTGTACTTTCAGGAAATCCAAAGCTGCATTCACATGTGTTCATGCAATATATCAAGGGATCAGACTGACATGATGTAATGGCTGTAGTGTGAAGTCAGTATGTTCAAACAAATTAATCTCTATGCTAGAATGGAATATCAAGCTGCACAATTCCTCCAAATAACAAGATGGCTTATTAATCACATTTGCAACAGTGGAGCTGTTAAAACAGCTGTTGAAGT
Source organism: Protopterus annectens (assembly GCF_019279795.1). NCBI lineage: Eukaryota > Metazoa > Chordata > Ceratodontiformes > Protopteridae > Protopterus > Protopterus annectens. Next base: position 1,278,919,314 of record NC_056729.1, read on the forward strand.
CCACCTATATGAAGTTATTCAGTCAACTGTGCTTTATATGCCCATACATTGTATCTGTTAAAAATTGATAAGGGAGGCCTCTACCACTCAATACATATAAAGTATACATAGGAGGGATGTCTTTCCTGTAGAACAGTTAAAGGACACAAATGCATATAGTAAATCAATGCTGGTTTGGAAAACTTGCCTAATACTTGATAAAATCAACAGTATGGTGGCATCAATTTATGTACCATGGTATAGTTCCATCACAAATTGTAATATTTCTAGTCATTGAAAGCATTACATCATATGCATGAATCAATGAATATGTGTCCCTGTAATCACTTAGAAAGGTTCTTGCAATATGCCACACAGAATTGCCTGATGCTAAGTATACCCAAATACAACTACAGCCCCCTGCTGTTCTTACTGTAATGGCAGAACAACAGTTACAGACAATGTGGACATTATCCTGTATTGGAACACATGACTTACTTAGGCAAAAAACTACATTACATCATCTTGTGCCCTCAGTCCTGAGGAGGTGCTTTAGTACAACTGTGATAGAATAACAATCTACTCAAATAACAGCATCAATCTTCAATACAGTCTTTACAAAGAAATGTAGGATATACTCTTGTATTAGGAAACAACATCTACACATGAACATAGGACATGTGGGTGACAACACTGTTAAAATATGTGCACTGACTATAAGCTTTGATATCAGGATTTGAACTATATAGATAACATTACAGGCTAATGAATGTTTGCTGAAATACAAGAAAAATACACATTTATTTGGTGACTGGACACTGCACATTTCAATGTATGACATTTTATTGTGCATCACCTTCATGTTTCTGCTAAAAAGTTGTTGTACAGCACAAGCACACTGTATACATGGTTTACATACATTTGTGCGAATAACATTCTGTCGACTGCAATGAGCCACAAATCAGAATGTCGAGCGCACAAACATTTGTGAACCAGATAGTCGACTACACTTATGTGAATGCACCACTGCATTTGCATAAGTGTAAGTCGACTATCTGTACGGAGATTGCGGTACAGTGGGAAGTGGAAATTCATCCACATCCCCCACTGTAGTGCGATCTCGGAGTTAGAATATACAAGTGGGGGAGTGTGGGGGGGTGCATCCCCCCACATGGGGGTGCAGGGTGGCTTGCCCCCTACAAAAAAGTGATTTATCATATAGGATTCTGATTTACATCAGCTCCTATATGGCTATCACGTGGTGGCTTCGACAACAATGTCGAGTCAAATGCGTCGAGCATTTGGTTTGACATTGTCACCGTTTTTTTTTTTTTTATTTTGGTATTACTACTTGCTTTTCCGAACAGAAATGTTTTTTCTGTTCAAAGAAACAATAGTAAACTTTATATATATATATATATATATATCTATATCTATATATATATATATATATATATATATATGTATACATACACACACACAACACACATCATATATGTATTTGTAGCCTGTTGTGCACAGTAAGAAAAAGAAACACACACTCAGAAAATACATTTATTCCTGTATTCAAACTCTCTACCTATGTCCTGGCATAATCTACAAACAAATGTATTAGATGCATGCCCTACAGTATAACTGTGAGTACATGTGAGCCACACTGCATCTTTGAAAAGATGAGAAAAGCTGTATCATGCAAAGGTAATGTTTGTGCTAAAATGACTTCTACAGCTATGTACAGGTTTAATTGTAGTCTATTCTAAGAGGGGTAAGATATTCCTGCATTTATTTGCATTCACACACACACACACACTTCACACACACACACACACACACACACACACACACACACACACACACACACACACACACACACACACACACACACACTCACTCACTCAGACACGCAATCAGAAGAATGTCACTGTTGTAAACCCCCCCTACATATTGACTGACACAATCTATAAACCAGTGAATTGCATGCACGCACCACAGGAGTGGTTTGACATTGGTGGTGTGAGACTGCTTTCTTAAAATTATGACATCATCAGTGTGTTGCAGACAGTATGCTTTTTGGGCAGATTGAGAAGGGGATGTGGAATTGATCTAACCATGTAAATGTTTCTAATGAGTGTGAGTCAAATGAGCACACCTGAAGACTTAGTTTTCCAGTGAAGCAATGGACCCACCATCACAGAGACAAGTTGATTGCTATGAGATTAGAATCCCCAACCTATCTAGCTATACAGTCAGGAGGAAACAGTACTTGATGCAAAGTGCAACCATAGAAGTCTGACTTTCATAATGTGAGAGTGCACTTATATAGGATGACATTGTTGTGGTGTTGCAGAGAAGATAATCATGGGAGAAGGGTCTGAAATTGATGTGTACTCACACTACAGTGTAAAATTAACTCCAGGCTACAACTGTATTACATTCAGCGTTACTTAAGGTCAGATTTACACAAGTGCACACATACGCTCACACACACACACGCACACACACACACACACACACACACACACACACACACACACACATATGTTGACTGCTGTGAGATTAGAACCCCTTATCTATCTAACTATACATTTTACAGGACAAAGTACTTAACACAAATGCCTCCACAAAAGTCTGAGTTTTAAACTGTGATACTGCAATGCAGACAGTATTAGCTTCTTAGTCTGTGTCAGAAAAGATATTGTGTTGAAGGCTTTGTGCCAATCCATATTTGTGGATATGAACAAGTAAGGTCAATGCTATCATTAGAGTATACCGCAGAACTGAGAGTGATATGTATGTGCATGTCTTTTGTATATGAGACACACACAGGATGAACAATGGATCATTCATGGATCATCAGGTTATGATAAGGGTATGTAAACCATAACTCCTTCCCACAATAGATATCTCGAAATTTGCAGTGTATGTTCCAATGGTAGAACCTTAAGCTTTTTGATATAATCAAGTTGTGGCCTTGCATTTCAAACAAATGCACATAACTCTGGAAAATAGGAGTTAGTAAAGAAGTGTAAATGACAAACTCTTCAGCATAAGCTATTTTTACAGTGATAGTATTCTATAGCTTCTAGGTTTTAAATTGGATTTTATATGCCACAGTAAACACAGAAACTATTAAGTTTGTAATACTTTGTAAACAACCTATGATATTGGCTAAGCAGTTCTGTCTATGCTACTTGGTTATCAAGATATTGAGAAAAGCATGACATTTATGACAATATAAATAAATATATGAGCAATTAATATCTCTTTACTTGCACTAGGCAGAGGTCAAATATCAACACAGTTGTGTTTGTCATTGTGAAGCTTTAAGATGAAATATTTTAATACTTTGTATGTAGCATAGTTTTAAAATTATTAATGCAAATATGAACAAGCAATATTTGATACTTAGAGGCATCAGCAGGATGCAAATGCTGATGTTCACAAATTGCTACTAAACCTATTTGTTTTACAGAAGGCTGCCCATATAAATGTTTTCACTTTCTTCCTTAAGCAGGTAAACTTGTTTGTGCACTGCTCTGCAGCAAGCAAGTGTGGAAGGCAAGAAAGAGGAAAAAAGCATATGAAGTTTTGATGAAAATGATTGCTTCATTGGGAGTAAGAGTTTTCACATTCCCTTCACTCTGTATGGATTTGAAATCCAGAGAAAATGTGTTAAAGAGACAAAGTCACTACACTTACAGCTTCTGCCACATAAACAGGTATACAAAATATGCACATAAGTCATTCATTAGTCATATTGCTCATCAGTGCCTAAGATGTTTGCGTTACTGATGATTACAGAACTGAAATTGTTCACTGTTTTCATGAAATGTGATTCCTGTTTGCACTCTGCTAAGCAGTGCTGAAATTACACAAGCAAAAGAAAAAATATATATATAACAATTTGCATGCTACACAAGAAATCACAAGCTGCATTTTCACATCTGCTGCAAACATTCCAAGCAGCATGTGGCTTCAAACCCAGCATCCTCTTTTGTGTTTCTTTAAAATAATTTAATCATGTGCTACAATGATACTTAGATACAATGTGGAATTTATTCTGCTACTGCTGCTCAGAGTGCTGCAGAAAAGCATAACTATGTCAATGAGAAATGCACTACTGATGGCAAGACCGATTACATTTTTCAGTTTGTACCTTGGGCTGAGGACTCTCATTCACTGCTTCATAATGCTGCCACTGAAGCGTGTCAGTGGTAACAAATTCAGGGTAACACTAATGAAAAGGTTGGATTGTGAAGTTTCCTTGATCTGTGTGTGGTGCAACCTGATCATATGCTGAAAGACATATGCATTAACTCTGTCAGACAGCACAGTACCTGGAAGTGAACCCTCAACTCAGTGCTATAGCAACACACCGTCAGTTGTGTTTCTTATCCCACTTTGCTACCAACACAGTACTATAGAATGTTACTTTCTCATTTGCTTGAATATGTGTAGATCAATGTCATGTTGATCAATATTTTACAGTAATAATAGTCCCTGCCATTGTAATGCCAGGTTGCCAACACTGCCAGCTACTTCTTTTCTTTATTTTTGGAACACCTTCTCCTCAGAGCTTAACTACACAAATGCAATGTCATGGCCATTTATTTGCATCTTTGTTTCAGTGTGTAATATAGATGATCAACATTTCAGACAGATTTTAAGCATAAACAAAGGATGGGCAGCGTGCTGTTAGTACAAGGATGTCAATGTTGTTAAGGTTGTTCTCATAGCTCTCAAGGTGCTTATGCCATTTTATTATAAGTTTACTCTGCATGATACAACCATTTCATAGAAAGTAGTCACATCAGCATTGTTTGTTGTATTCAGATTAAACAGAAACAGTTGTAAGTGATTAGCAGCTAACAATTATTATTGCTCCTCCTTACAGTTCTGTGGTGTGTCCCTGCAATTGTGTAGTTACCTACACCATGTTTACATCCCCTACTGGATCCTACACCAAGTGACTTTCTGGTATTCGGGAATGCTAATGATTTTACAACTAATTTGCATTGTCACAGTGCTCAGAGGCCTGAATCTACAGTATAGAAAAGTAATAGTGTAGCTATGGAAGTGGAAAGAGAAGAGACTGATTGGATACAGCCAGAATACCGATAGTTACTTGGTGGAGATTGTTCCACAAATCACTGCACTATTTCATATTTTAAGCTAGATCTCTTCACAAACTGCTTACATGTTCATAGTTAAATTTAGTTGAATATGCAATGGAAAAAAGAATTTTGTAACATATGCAATTTTAAAATGTCACTGCTGCTATACTGCACATATGACGGGTCTTGCTGTGCTGTCTATGTTAGAATGATTACTTCATAGTATTGTGTTATCATTTGCTATTGCATGACTGCATCATCTGTGCAGGTGACTCAATGTATAGGATGAGTGACACACCGAATCAGGCAGTGTCTGTCATGGTACATCTACTGGGGTAGGGCCAGCATCCACATGAAATTGGTGTCACCCTTGGCCTATTATCACCCACCCTGTGAGAATGATGATGACTGTGCCATGAGCTTTGTTAATTTGGGTTTGATTTATGGTTGCATATATGTCTGATGCATAGGTTGGATAGGTATGAGACTGACAGTATGCAGGTAGTTTACTTTCTTACACATTTGTTCATATTCTACAGGTTCCACACTTATCTTGACATTACTGCAGTTATAAGTTTTGTGCTTTGAGGCTGCCTCTGTCGGATGCTATTGGTACAGAGACATTACACGGATAAGTAATGCTTGTGGACATCAGCTGGCATCAGTTTTAATATCTGTATGGTGTTAGGGTGTTATGTGTATTCCTTTGCTGGTGAGTGTGTATGCTATTGTTTGCCTCTTACAAGCTAGTGGTGTGTGCTGACCTTTCAGTCTTAGGTGTTGAGTGTGTGTGTGTGTGTGTGTGTGTGTGTGTGTGTGTGTGTGTGTGTGTGTGTGTGTGTGTGTGTGCTATCATTGCCATGTCTTCCGGCTTCCCCTGCATGCAGCTGAATGTTCTCCCTCAGACTCCTCATCTCCATGTGCAGGGGTGCTTACCCTGCCTGCATTCAGGAATTTTTTTTCCTGGCCCTTGCTGACCCTGTTGCAGCTGTTTCCTCAAGATGATATTGTGGAACATGGCGCGCACTGTAAGAATTTCTGTACAGGTGCCTGGCTCATACTGCAGGGCACCCGCTGATATATCTATCCAGTAGAACCACAACTTCAGCATGCCAAACGCACACTGTTTGATGTTTAAAGCTTGATCATGGGTATCATTGTATCTTTTTTCTGTGGGTGTTTGTGCATTTTTTATGAGTTCCAAGAGCAATGGTTCCAGTGCATAACTTGTGTCACCCAGTAGGTGACCTTGTCAAACATCACCCATAGCAAACCTTGTGTAAAGCTGTGAAGTGTGCCATATGTGTGATTCATAATAAACTGTCTGGGTTGTCTGCACAGATATTGAGGATGATCTCTCAGGCATTTTAGACAACCTTGAAGTTGACTGACTGGAACCCCTTCCTGTTGATGAATATCCTTTCATGGTCACCAGGTGGGGCTTTTATTTCTATGTGAGTGCAGTCTATTGCTTCCAGACTTCTGGGAAGTGTGCTACAGCATATAATTCATACATTGTTTTGCTGTCTCCTCTGGTGTGTATGGAAAATAGATGTACTCCGTTGCATGTTGTAGCATAGAATTTAGATATTGGTGAAATATTCTGGAAGCTGAGGCCTGTGCCACATCTAGTATATTCCCTGTAGGTCTTTGGAATGTATCAGTAGCTACTATCCATAATGCTACACATACCTTAGTTTTCACTGGTATAGGTTTCCCTTGATTTTCCCTGGGTCCAACTTGGGGGCAGCAGAGGTTGCACATTTCCTGTAGCATTTCCCAATCAACCTTGTATTGTTCTACTAATTTAATATCATGCAGTCCATAATATGTTAAATGGGGTATGAGACCCTTCTACTTCTTGGACAAAGTCTATCAACAGCATCAACAGGATAGATTTGAGCCTGTTGCACCTATCATGCAAGAGCAGCAGCAGAAGCCCCTAACATTGTTTTTTTTTTGTACGTATGCTAGTGGCTGTATTCCAAAAGGTTTTGAAGTTCATGGCAAAGGGCTAAACCATCTCTACATGATTAATTTATAGCTTTCTGAATGGCTCTACCATCTTGGATTGTTTAATTAGCATGTAATTTAGCTGCTTTTGCTTTCATTAGCATACTCTGCTCTTTACCTTTGTTTGCCGGCTCTACACAATATGTAGAGCTGTTTAATGAATACAAAATGGCACACTACCATGTGCACGTCATGATGCTACACACACAACATAGCAGCGTAAAAATTAGCTGCTCATGAATCTAGCCCAAAAAGATCTTCTACATCAAAAATTGTATAACTTGCTATTGCATATAGTATGGAAGATACAACCATCTTCAAAGGTTTGTTACTTACATTTACTTCAGAAAATAATGAAAAGACATTAAACCTCCTTGAAAAGATGACCATGGTATATATGCAAATGCCCTCTTAATGGCATACAAGCAAGCAAGCAGATTTTCACATTGATATACTAATGAATTGTTTATTTGCTCTTGGACAGCAATGTCTTAATAGGATTTTAAAATTATTATGTTATACAAAGTACTAGCTTCCTGGCTAGGGAAAGTAAAAAATGCTGAAAATTATAATTTCACATCCCATGTATAATTGATATGATTTCCACCAACATGACTCTACAACCTACAGTTACAAACTCCATTTTTAATTTCTATTAAAAACAGAGAAGTTTACATGCATCTCAACAAGTCTTAATCACATATTTTTAGATTACTAGATCCTGGTTTTATCACACTTAAGTGCAGCTCAAATATCTGTTACATTCTGTTTAAAAGACGGGTATTTTTATGTGTAAGTCTCACATACAACATTAAAAGTTGCAATGGTTCAGGCATAAGTGCAGGAAAGCAGAGGACAATATTTTGAAAAAGATTTGGGGCAGACAGGAAGAAGAGACCAAGAAACAAGGGCATCCAGCAAAGAGATGGATGGACTATGTCAGAGAAAATTTGCAACCGGCACTGGAGTGTTTGGCATTCTGGAAGACAAACATTAAAAAATCCCAGGATATGCAAGCAGAAGGTAATGTAGAATAAAGACACCCTGATAGTTTCACAGTAGTAGGAGCAGCAAAGTTAAGGAAAAGGAATTTTAAACTTCTTCTTTTTCAGCTGTTCCCGTTAGGGGTGCCACAGCGGATCTTCTGTTTCCATTTCTTCCTGTCCTCTGCATATTGCTCTGTCACACCAACTGCCTGCATGTCCTCTCTCAACACGTCCATAAACCTTATCTTAGGCCTTCCTCTTTTCCTCTTACCTGGCAGCTCCATCCTTAGCATCCTTTTCCCAATATACCCATCATCCCTCCTCCGCACATGTCCAAACCAACTCAATCTCACCTCTCTGACTTTATTTATTTATTTATTCCAGTTTGATGACCGGGGAGGTCCACTGGGCCTGGGGAGCCCATTTTCAGTGGAGACCCGGGGAGAAAAGCTCCACAATACAAAGTTTAATTACATGATTAATTACAAAGAACAATTACAAGATTATTTACAAAGAAAATTACATGATTAATTACAAAAAAAATGTCATGATTATTTGCAAAGAAAGTTAGGATTACAAACAACAGGTAGCATCCCAAAAAGAGAAAAAAGATAATTACAATTTAGTTCACAGGGCAACGGTAGTGGAGGCTTGGGGAAAAAAGCTAGACATTAAAGTTTAATTACAGAGTACTTTCAGTGGAGGCTTGGGGAGAAAGTTCCACAATACAAAGTTTTATTACATGATATTAACAAAGGAAGTTAGGGATTGCCAGCAGCAAGTAGCATTCAAGGAAGTGAGAAAAGAAATAAACAGTTTAGCTTCAGGAGTGAAAAAGGCATATAGAATCATGGCTAGCTTTTGCAGTTTGTTTATATATATAATCATTAATTTACAGTGAGGTTAGGGAGGTAAGAAGGTTAGCCTGGGGTAAAGGGAGGGGAGAGCTTGAGAGGAATGGGTGGAAGAGTACAGTTGCATTTCCTGTTTAGATAGAGGTAAGAATGAAGTTGAGTTTTGAAGTTATTGAGGTTGTTACAGGTCCTCAGTGTGGAGGGCAGAGAATTCCATTTTTTAGCTAGGGAATAAGATAGCAGAAGTGCCCAGCAGGGTGCTTGGGTTTATGGATGATGATCAAGTTTTGGTGGGAAGATCTAAGTGGTCTGAGGGGGTTATAAGGTTGCAGAATATTGGATAGTGCAGGACATTTAGTAGGTTGGAACAGTAATTTGTGTGTTGTGATGATTTGGTGAAGGGTAAGTAGATTGGGGAGTTCAAGCCAGTTTAGAGAGTGTAGGGAGGTGCAGTGGTGAGAGGAGGATTTTGCATTTGTGGCAAATCTGGCTATTTTATTTTAACATACTTCCAGTTTGGATGTGAGTATGGAAGATAAATTAGTTAGCAGAGGAGCGCCATACAGTAGAGAGGGGAGTAGGTAGGAAGTGGCGAGAGTTAGTCTGGTGGAAGGAGAGAGGACGTGATTGTTTCTGTAAAGTAGGCCTAGTTTTATGTGGGTTTTCTTGATATTTAGCTGGATGTGATTGTTAAATTTTAGGTGTTCATCAATGGTTACACCAAGAAGTTTGGCTGAGGGTACGACCTCGATAATGGAGTTGTTAAGGCTGGTGATTTGGAGTAAGTTTTTGTCAATAGGGAATGATTTGAGGGAGAATAGAAGGATCTTTGTTTTGTTGGCATTTAGTGAGAGGTGATTTTGGAGCATCCAATTTTCGGTGGTGGAGAAAGCAGTTTGAGTTAGAAATTTTAAACTTCATTGTCTCCAAACCATCCAATCTGAGCTGACCCTCTAATACACTGATTCCTAATCCTGTCCACCCTCGTCACACCCAGTGCAAATGTTAACATCTTTAACTCTGCCACTTCCAGCTCTGACTCCTACCTTTTTGTCAATGCCACCGTCTCCAATCCATATAACATAGCTGTCTCACTACCCTCTTTTAGACATTCTCTTTCACTCTTACTGGTACCCATCTGTCACAAATGTAAAGGTTCCAGGGCCATTAGCCTAGTACACACCTATGAACCTATGAATAAAGAAGGAGAAGCAACTCAGAGACAGTCACAAGATCACATACAAGAACATGAAACTCAGGTAGACTTCCTCCAACTCAGGTAGACTTGAAAAGGCACTTACAAAGTCATCCCCAGCGAAATAGTCAGCCCCTCAGCATAAACCACTAATTGCCAGCTGCAAGCATTGGCTCTAAGGTCAACAGAGACCAGAAGTTAACTGGAGAGAAAGTACAACAGTTCAAGCAATTACTTTGGGATCTAGAACCCCAAGAAGAAAATAGGTGGAGTTAAACCAGAATGGCAGTGCCTAAAAACGGCATGTGTTTGGACTACAGAAAATATATTTGGCCAAGCCAGGTATGGAAATAAGGTATATAAGGAAAGCTGGTGGTGGAATGCAGAAGTCCAGGAAGTCATCAAAAGAAAGAAGGAGTGCAGGAAGAAGTGGGAGAGAGAAAAGACTGACCAGGCTAGAAAGTACTACTGGTTAGCTAAGAAAGAAGTTGGAATAGCAAAGAATAGGGCACTAAAGGCAACTCTACCAACTTTTGGAAAGTAAATGACACAATATCAGGTTGCAAGGCAGAAAAATAAAGAAGATAGTCAGACACCCTTATACAATAACAACCTGCTTACCACAAAGGCAGATGGAAGAAGTATTTCCAGCAGCTTCTGAATGAAGAAAACCCCACAGAACCTGTACTGCCTCAGAAACAGCCTACAATGAGAGAAGGAGAGAAGCCCACCCTAGAAGAAGTAAGAACAGCACTAAGGAAGATGAAGTCAGGGAAAGCAGCAGGCTCAGGTGAGGTCACAGCAGATATGATAAAGATGCTAGGTGAGATATGGGAGACATGGCTCCTGAGGGTACTAATAGGAGTGTGGAGAGAAAGGCGTATTCCAGATGACTGGAGAATAAGCATACTTGTGAACGTACTGGAGAATAAGCATACTCATGTACAAGAACAAAGGGGGCATCCACAAATGTGGGCAGTACAGAGGCATCATACTCCTATCACACTGCATGAAAGTTCAAGTTCTGGAGAGGGTGATTGATAAATGGAAATGCAGAGCATTAGAATGTCAGATGGGGCATGAGCAGTTCAGATTCAGATCAGGATGCAGCACAACTGACCCGAAGTTTGCAGTGAGACAGATAATTGAGAAGAAGCTGAGATGAGGAGAGGGTCCAACTGGGCATTCCTAGACTTGGAGAAGCATATGACAAGATCCCAAGGAAGCAGATCTGGGCAGTACTGCGGTGGTTTAGAAGTCCCAGAAACACTGGTAGAATTAGTGCAGGCTATGTACAAGAACTGAATAACAGTGCTCTGCCTCCCAGAGGGGTTCCCAATGGGAGTGGGTATACATCAGGGTTCAGTTCTGAGCCCACTGATGTTCATACTGGTGATGGACTACATTAGCAAACAGGTCAGAGGGGACAGATCAACAAAGTTGCTATATGCAGATGAAGTAGCATTACATGCAGACTCTGAACTAGAACTTCAGCAAAGGACAGGAGAATGGAATGCAAAACTGAAAGCACATGGGATGAAACTAAGCACAGATAAGATGGTGGTAATAGCAGCCAATTGGGGAAATCAGAAGAAGCTGTGAATAGAGACAGAAGGGAAGACAGTTGAAGCTGTGTACCTGTTCCACTATCAGGGAGGGATGTTTGAGGAGAAGGGAAGTCTGAATGAAGAGGCCAAAGCTAGAATCAGAAGGGCTGCAGCCAACTGGCATAGAGTGAAGTGTAGTCTATGGCAGAAGAATGCCAAAGAAGGTGAAAGGTAAGGTGTACAAGACATTGGTGTGACCAGTACTACTGTATGGTACATAAACTTGGGCAGTATAGGTAGAACAGTTGAAGAAGCTAGAGGTGATGGAAATGAAGTGCCTGAGAAGGGTGGTAGGATGCACACTGTGGGCCAGATGAAGAAATGAAGACATAAGAGGAGAAGCCAAAGTAGCTCTGATTGCAGAAAAGAACAAGGAGAACAGATTACGGTGGTTTGGATACAAGTGGAGAAAAACAGAAGACAATCTGGTGAGGAAGATTTGGGACAGACAGGAAGAAGGTAAGAAGAAGCGAGGACGTCCAGCAAAGAGGTGGATGGATTGTGTGAAAGAAGATCTGTGAGAGTCGGGCATAAGTGTTGAAGAAGGCAGGAGTGTGGCACTGAACTGAGAGAGTTGGCAACAGTTAACACAATACCCCAATCCCATGTAGAAAAAAATTGGGAACGGGGCTGATGATGATTAGTGTAAGCTGAGGTATAGTTACCACTTCCACCTTAGGGTGGGGCTTGGATTGCATTTATACCTTCATCTAGGAGGGTATAGTTTGCCTTGGTGAAGCTTTTTAATCTGATTTCATGCCTTGTGAGTTCTGGTGTTAGTGCCAGCTTGAAGGTGACTGTTTAGTGATCAGATTTAACTAATGAGTGTCTGTGAGTTGCAGCAGTGCATCTGTTTGACATGTTAGTGAGGAACGTATCTAGAATGTTTGTTCCTCTTGTCAGGGTTTTAACAATTTGTTCCAGGGCATTTGAATTAACAAATCAAGGATCTTTTGTGCTATCAAGTTGGAGCTAGTGTATGTTTCCCAGTTGGTGGGATAATTTAAATCCCCATAACCAGAGTGTTTGGTAAAATTTGGATTGTCTCCAGTTTGGTCAAGTAGGCTTCAGGGGGATCTATAACTAGCTATGACCTGAACGGCGGTCTTACCCACTGTAATCTGGACTTGGAGTAACTCCATAAAGTTGCCCAGTCTATCCGGATGGGAGATGAATTTATCTCTAATATAGATAGAAACACAACCTCATTTGGTTTTTACACATTCATTTTACGGTGTAAAGGTGTGGAATGCATTGTAGCCTTGCAAGGCTGGGGTATTCTCTAAAGCCTTGAACCAGGTTCCTGTGACTGAAAAAACATCTACATCTTCTAGTGATAGAAGTACTTCCAGGGAGTTCAGTTTTTGGTTCAAGCTCCTAGCATTTAGTAGCATGACCCTTATTTTGTTATGGTTGTGTAATTTCACATCATTAATGTTGTTTTCCAGACCTTGCTGAAAAAAGACATTATGTGGGAGGCAAGAGTCTTTGCCAGCAGACAAATGTCTAGAGGTGCCAGGTGCAAACTGTCTGGCAAAGTAGTGAGGTTTGTCGAAAATGGCTTCCCAGGCTGACAGGAACTGGATCCCCATTGAATGACACCAAAACTAAGCCAATTACTGAAATCAGTTATTTTTTTGTTTAAACTGCAGCATCATTCTAGGTGAGGGTAGTATGCTGCTCAAGGCTAGGAATATACCTACTTGGGACAAATAATCAGAGAGCTCAGCCATGTTTCTCTTCATATAGTCCAGTGAGGTACATATCAGGTTATTCATACCAACATGAACTATGACAGAGTCATAATGGTACTTGTTGCTGAGAGACCTGAGTGCATAGGTGATCTGATGAACCCTGGCACTGGACAGGCATCTGACCGTGACTTTCTCCTTGTCCAACCTGGTGAGTGGGACATCCATGTGTCTCAGTATTGAGTCTCCAATGGCAAAGAAAATTTTTTTTGGAGTGTTTCACTTCACAGGCTTGGTGGGTGAGACACTGGTGTTTCTGTGTGTTGTGGGTGCTCCAGGTACTGTGTTAGTTGTAGCAGTCTTGTGTTTTGGAGGTCTCTGGTGTTTAGGTAAATTTTTTGAGAGAACTTCCGCATATATAAACTTTTGTGTTTGATGTATACTGTGTGTATGAGTAATGGTACTATGTGCATATGTAATGGTGGGTGACTTGACAACCTCTTCCATGTTACTGTTTTGAGTGTAAGAGAGCATGGATTCAAGATTCTTGGTATAGATATATATCTCTCAATCTGTAGTAGAGTGAGTTGGTACAGAGTTGTCAGTGTATATGAGGCAATTGCTATACAGCCTCAAGAGACCCAAGTGAACAAGGTTGGCAGGAGAAACAATGGTAGTCCAGCTGTCCACAATGCTAAGTTGAAGACTTTTGTCACTAGGGGTGGCATTTCAGAATTGTTCATGGAGGAGCTCAGTGGTTGGATATTTCTGCCTGGGGGTTTATTTTATTTTATTTATTTTTTCTTTTGCTGGTAGTTAATAGGTTACAGCTTACTAGTAGTATTTCTTTGACTGGGAAAGCACTAAGGATGAGGGCTACACTAGTGTGATACAGTAGTATTTAAGGGAAAATGTTGTTGAATTTAACTGTCCGGCTTTGGCGCACAATTGTGCGGCAGTGAGCAGTGCTGGGCAATGTGCAAACCAGCAGAAACCTGTTCAAATGCTAGGCCTAAGTACCAGAAGCTAAACACTTGATTGTTGCAAGAGAAGCAAGCCAAACAGAGAAGAACAGATTTCTCTGTTACCCAGCATTACAACTCATTTCATTCATTGCAATTCACCGTAATGTGATGCAAGCTGAAACCTGTATTCTTTCTGATATGTCTTGAGTCTGCCAAGATGTATTTCCATTGTGCCCTGCCTAATACTCTGTTGAGATGAGGTGCCAAAGCAGCATTTCTGCTAGGTACTCAAGCTCCTGAGCCAGCCAGGTATTACTGTGACTGTGTACACATTTTGTGGGATTCATTTCATACAAAGTTTAGAATATGACTTCTCTTCTAACTGGAAAGGTGGGCATTCTCTGAGAAGGAAATGTAATATATACCCTAACAAGTCTATGTCATAAGACTGAAAGTTCAAAGCACTGAAATCCAAAATATCTAAAATTCAAAATATCAAAAACATTTTTAATGTAGGGGGAAAAGCCACCCTTGCACCCCCATGTGGGGTGCTGCCCCTCATGCCTCCGCTAATCACATATACCAACTCAGAAATTGCATAACAGTGGACAAGGGGCACATTTCCATTTCTGATATTTTGAGTTTTAGATATTTTGGTTTTCAGTCGTTTAAACTATAGATCTTATGACATAGACCCACCCTAATATATCTGTACAAAGCTGATACAAGATTAGAAATAACTTCCATAAAACAGTGTTTCCTGAAATATTACAAAACAGAAAAAAAGCAATTTACATCAACAAGGACAAAATTACTCATAACTATGGTGCAAAGTTACTTCCTAGCCTTACAGATGAAACTGCAATGCACTGGAGTGTCTATCTGTAATTCTATGAATATTTTATTAAAATAATTTAAAATAATGCTTGGCATATTGTCTTATATAAGGTTTAGAAACTTCCTAACTAACATAACCCATCCTAATAAATGCTCACGATAAGCAGGGACTCAAGTGGGTTGTGCAAATAGATTTATAAAGGCCCTGGTGGTCATTAGCCTATTATATACCTATTAACCTAAGAACTTATATCAGTACAAGAATTGCACAAATGCTCTGTTGGGATAGTGTGGCAATTGCAAATCATGTTAATATTTATTATTTGGCTTGCAAAGAATGGATATGATATTTTTATTCAAGTAGAAACATGCAATGTGTATGCTAAGCATATTTGTTGCAAGACAAGTTAACATGATATTTTGACCGTTGAGATATCCAAGAAAAAAAATAAAATGAATTATCATACTGACAAGGGCAGATGGATTGCACTAGTTCAACAAAGAGCAGCTTATCAGTATTTAAGTCAAGAACCACACTCTAAATACATTGATTACCTGAATGGGCAACTACAATTACTTGAAAATGTCAGCATGAAATGTCAAGTGAGACAGCTTGTATATACACATGCCTAATGCGGGAATTGTATGCTGGTTTGAACAGTTTTTAATACGTTTATTTAAAAAAAATGAATGTCTGACTTCTGTTCTGTTTGAGAAATACAGTATATTTTCAAAATGTAACTGTACAGATTTGATATAACATAAGGATAAATACAAATTTTTATATTTATCCACAAATGTGGCATTGTTTGTTCATGCAAATAAGCCTTTGTGACAACCCACCACTGCCAAACAGTAATCAAGGAGCATCATTCCTTGCCATTGGCAGCAGTTGGGGATATTCACTGAGAGGACAGCAAATACACACACTGTACTTCCAGATACAGCTCTCTGCGTCAAGTGCAATTTCACTTAAGAGCACATGGAGACCACAGTCATTCCAGGGATGTTTTTCCCTCTTTCTCCAGATCCCCAGTATGAATCTCTACTAGCACAGCTATAGAGTTGAGATCTCAGCCATACCTCTCAACCTCTTAGAGCAAGAAATCTGGAAAAAGTCATATATAAAAGTGGGACAGAGGCCCAAAAATAGGGACAGTTTTTAAATATTGCTCTTACAAACTTAGAAAGTTGATAGAGTAACAGGTATTACATTAGCATGAATTTTCTGGAGGGTATGAAGTCTGAAACTTAAATGTCTGTCATTACTTTCTAACTTTAATGATTTGCCACTAATTTGTCAAAAAACTACAATTCTTTGAAAAAAGGACCAGAAATATGAGGCAAAAATCTGGACATTCTGTGAAAATCTGTATAGTTTAGAGATATGATCTCAGCTGAGTGACCAAGCCAAGACCTCCAGCACCCTCTCTGTCCAAGCTGTGCTTTGTGTCCCTGCTCAAGTAGCTGACACACATACACCCTCTTTGATGTTTGATTTACACACACACACAGGCAACTGGGGAAAGCCAGGTGCAGGTTTGTTAGCTATGCCCCTTCTGCTCAGACTATGGCGTAGTTTTCAATGCCACCAGTCACTCCTGCCAGCTACCTTAAAGCCCTTAACAAAGGATGTCCAGTCTTACTGTGTAATGTTAATACTAATACGAATGGTACTTTGACCAAGAGCAAGGCTATTAAGAGTAGCCCACACAATGTCACCAAATAAACATGTAAGTACTCTCAAAACTTAAAATATCTCTACATGGATCAGTCACAATGAAAGGCTTAAATATATTTAATAATAAATAATAAAAGAACAAGACAAGACAACACTAAATATATATTCACAGTGACATCAGAGTTCAAACTCACATGAAATACTTAAAATAACATTCCAGTACAGGCTCACACAAATAAAGAAAAACAAAATCTAAACTAAGCTTTGCTATATTCCTGAGTGTATCTAAGAGAACTACAATATTCCCTAGTAATTTACTATTAGAGCAAGGCAGATAATGTTGTGAAAGTTTTTTCTTGTTCTCAGGTTCAAGACAGAATGCAGAATGCTCTGCCTCACTAAGAGACTTCTCAAAATAATAGCTAAAATATTACTGCTGGGATAGCTTGCAGAATGACATCACTTTTGTCATTTGACTTTTAGTTCTCATTCAATACCCCCATTGCCAGCAATACCCAGACAAGGGTTTTTGCACAGATCTTTGGCAGGTGCTGGAAGTCATAAAACAATTGCATTCATTCATGATTCCAAAGTAGCAATTACTTCACCCCAAAGACAATAAAAAAGCTTCCTAATTCAGACTTTGTGTCTCTAGCTGCATAGAAACATGTTTATGGCCTAGCTTATAAAGTAATTTTATTTCAGATATTTTTCTAAAGTTGGCTGGACTGAGTTTAACCCTTCAGTTTCCTCTGTTAACATATACATTTAAACAGTTACAATAATGCATTTACATTTCTGTTCTCTTCCGATAGGGCATACTGTGGATACATTGTAAGCACAAGCACTTTACAAATACCTTTTCAGCACAAACATCTGTATAGAGCAGTTTGATATGCACATGACATTAACTTCTAATATATTTGTAACACAATAATCTTATATAAATGTGTTTGATATTCACAAATGATATATAATTATTTACAAAATTCCAGGTAGCTGTGCTAGCAGTGCCTCATTTTGTCACAGCCTGGCTGAAAATCATGTATTACAAGGGCAACTAGCCAACATAGCATCGAATTAAAGCTGCTTGTAAGTCCTTAAAGATGGAATAATTTAAAAATGGTGCATATAGAATTTTACAACTATAATTGCAAAACTGCATTACAAAAAATGTCAGAGTATTTTACTCACTGCTTCATATATGCATGTACTTAGTGTGGACTTATGACATTCCAGTTAGTCGTATCACACAGATCATCATAGTACTATATGTAAAGAGTAATATGTGTACATGGTTTTTACTCAGGGAGGAAGGTACAAAACATGTAATATACTTGGAACAAATTTCATTAAATTTAAGCTATAGCTGTAAGTATTTATCCTTAAACACTATTCTGGGCCAGATTCAGGAAAAATAAGGGCATTGCTGACCTCATGAGATTCAGTATCAGTGACAGTTGCAAATTATGATGAAGGGAAGTCTAAGATGATATTTTTGTATTGTGTAGCAGAAGGATTTGGGAAGGAAGTAGGGACAGATATCAAACCAGGACTAACCAAAGATCAGATAATTGAAAGTGCCAAAAAAAATAAAGAAAAGTTCTTGAAGAGAAAGAAAGAACTGTGGAAAGTACTCATCTTCCCAGGAATTTGACATGAGAATGGTAAAGAACAGGTAATCTGAAACGGAAAGATTAAAATCGAATACTGGTGTCTAAGACAGTGGGTAACGTGCACATTGCTTTACAAAGGACATTGAAAAAGTGGGAGAAACAGACAGATGCGAGATCTGTAAATGAGAAATGGAAGCAATAGCACATCTCATTGCTTGGTGTGATACAGCATTGTTGCATTGGCAATTATGCAAGCAATACAATATAAAAGTATCTAAGAAGCATTGGAAACATGAGACACAGGAAACATGAGACACAGCATTATCGACAGTGATGAGGTTTACATCACAAATGCTCAACCGTTACCAATATTTCAAAGGACAGATGAAAGAAAACCAAATATAGTACTCTATGAAAAAAGGCAAAAGTTGACATGATCACCAAATTTGCTATACCTATTGATTATTATGTCCTCATTACTGAGAGACACAAAGTCTTAAGGTATATCGATTTGTAAGTAGGAATAAGAAAAATGTAGAAGAAGTATTCACAGACAGTTGCAGTAGTAGTAGGAGCACTAGGATTTGCAATCTTACTTAAATATATAATTGAATACACTTTGATATATGTAATCCATATGAACTGCAGGAGGAGGCAAATATTGCCTGATTGCAGGTGCTGAAAAGAGCATTCTTGGCTGCCATCAAAGACTAAAGCAATACTGATTTCCTGACGGCACAGTTGTGCAGCGGTAGTGTTGTCGCCTCCAAGCAAGAGGTTCTTTGGTTCGATTATCAACTGGGGTGCCTTCTGTGTGGAGTCTGCATGTCCTCCCTGTGTTTTTGTGAGTCTTCTCCGGGTACTCCAGTTTCCCCCACATTACAAAGACATGCATCTGGGGCCTTTCTCCCCGGGCCTCTGCTGAAAATTGGCTTTGTTCCAAGTCGGACTTTCCCGGTTAACAAATGATAAATAAAAAATGAACTTTAATTATGTGCTGAATTGGGAATGGGGTGCATTTATATCCAGGAAAATAAAAAAATAAAAACATTTGGAGAAAAGAAACTGAGGGGAACCAAATAGCACAGCCAAAATTGTGCTCTATGACCCAGTACTGATTAACTGTGCAGCAGGAGAGATACTTTGTGACAAGGTCAGATGGTTTTGACAATTCTCATGTTTTTAATGACCAGCACTGTGCCACAGTGGTCACATGCCACTATTAGCACATTAGTTTGCATGTAATATGCTCACAGTAATACACATTCACAATGACAATGATGTACCACTACAAGCAGAGATAAAAGCCCAAATAATGGCTATACAGCAAATGTCCTATTGTTTTTATATTACAAAGAAAAGGAATGAGTGTCAAGTCAGGAAGAAAGGGGCAAGAGCAAGCAGAGCAAAAGACAGAAAGTCAAAGGGAAAGGAGGAATGGTATGGGTAGGAAAAGCAAGGATATATTTTTTGGGGCAGGTACCTTTTTATATTTTCAAGAACAGTAGAGGGTAAGATAGGATATGGAGGGTAAGAGCTGGAAAGAAGGCATACAGATAGTAGCAGAGACATGCAAATAAGCATGAAGACATACAGAGACTAACATGTGATTTGCTAATAGAAATGGGGAGGGGGAAACAAAGGAGAGGCAGCACACATAGACAGGGGATTGGAAGCACTGAACAACAAAAGGGGGGAGCTGACACATACAAGCAAAGGTAACACCAGGATGGGTGATAAGCTGGTGTGGCAAATGAATTCCTTGTTGCAGAGTAACACACGCTAATTGATGTCAGTCTTCTCTGAAACCACCTTCATGGCTGATCCTTGCTACTGTCAGCATGCTGGTCAGGGCCAGTCTGACATGCAGCCTTGCAAAGAAGATGAGCTCTAGGTCTTCCAATGCAGATGTCCAACAACCAGTTCATCAAGACAATAACCAAGAGTTCCACCATTTTCCAGGTGACATGGAAGAACTCAGACCATCCACCAAAGACAGACCACCAGAATGCACCAGAAATCCCTACTGGACAGCCCCTTCTGGATGATCTATATTGACCTAACAGAGAGGTAGGACTGGAGACTCCAGGGAACAAGCAGATGGTTCAGTTTTAGAAAGATTTATAAAATTAGTGCAGGCTATGTAAAAGTGACCAATAGGACCAGGGAAAACAGTATTCGGTCTCACAGAGGATCTTCAGTTGGGAGAGGATGTGCATCTGGGTCCATGTCTGAGTCCACTTCTTTTCCTACTCATGATGAACCACATTAACAAACTGGCTGAATGGGATAGGTCAACAATGATATTTTACACAAGCAGTGTGGCACTGCAAACAGATTCTGACAGGATCTTCAGCAAATAAAAAAGAACCAGAATGCAAAGTTGAAGGCATGGTGAAGAAAGTGAGCACAGAAAAGACTGATTATGGCAACTTTGATAGGGGGATGACATCACTGCCATGAATATTATGAAGTGATAATACCATTATCACCATTGAGGCAATGAGATAGCAGGATACCACCCAAGGTGACGCCAAGATGACCGCTACAAAACATGCTGGAAATCTGCCATTGTCAATCAAGGTTGAAATAATAGAAAGGAAATGCATAAAACTCTATTTCAGTAATTAATTCACAAAATGATACCTGGTCCTAAGGGTGAATATGCCTTATAGGTTCATAGACTGGTACTAGGCTAAGTGCCCTTCTGGGCCATTTTGAGCCTAGCCAATTACCCCATGGGAGAATCAAATCTTGCACCTTGTGTCTGCAGGGTAAACACCTTAACCTATATGCCATCCTGCCCTTATGTCCTAGTTAGGGGCTTCCAACTTCAACACCCAGACTGGATTGCACACTGGCTGCTTACAGAACTGAGATTTTGACTAGGCAGACTCAGAGTAATTTTTCACTGATTTCTCTGTGAATCAGTATCTTCTACAGATACTGCACTCTTGGTACCTACATTTCACATGTTATTATTTTCACATAAACCCAGTTCCCAGGGAGGGCTAACAGAATTCTCAACTACCCTATAGATTTCTTCATGTAATGGAGTACTGTCACCACTAAAGAATAGCCAGAGACTTCTAATACTTGATTTAGTAATTAAGCTAGATATGAATAGATATTAATCATCCACTGGTACTAAAATTAAGCAGTCCTTTGGGAGACAAGTGCCACACAACCTATTAACCAACTGTGTAAATAACGCTGACCCATTTCTCAGACAAACAACTGTGCATAAATGTATCACACCACACACAAGATCTTAATGGTGAATAATTAAACTTTACTTAAATAATTCAAAAAATAGTGCAAATACAGAGACAAATAAACTTAGATTGACACACACACAGATAAATACAATAACAGTCAATAAAATGTGTATAGAAACATCTGTGGTACAGATATCAAATGTCCCTGGCCATCTCTTACTGCAGAAATACTGTACCTAATTGTCATAAGTTAGATAAATCAATAAATCATCTTCAAGTGCATACATGTCCCATATCCCAGATGGATACACCACACAGCAAGTCAAGATAACCATCTCCTCAGAGCAAAGCATAGCATGCCATATATATATATATATATATATATATATATATATATATATATATATATATATATATATATATATGTGTGTGTGTGTGTGTGTGTGTGTGTGTGTATATATATATATATATATATATATATATATATATATACAATGTTTTTCTCTAACCCCACAATAGCCATTACATAATGTCATCTTTCTTTTGATGGCAATAGAAAAGCAAATAGTCAGACAAGTGTTTTTCCTTACTGCATCCTTATTTCTCAGGAATAAAAGCATGATCACATCAGTCCCACAACAATAGAATTACATTATGTATCCAAGTCTGCTTATCTTTCTTGGTTCTTTTCTGATGTGGCTTAGTGATACGCACATCATTAAGTCCATCAGTCAATTATCTCCCAAAAGACAGTTGCTAGTCTTTCATTTTTTGATTCATTCACAAAAGAAGACAGAAACTTTGATCTGTTTGGGAAAAGAATCATCTGAGGAAGTGCAAAAATATAAGCAACAAAACCTAGACATTTTTGAAAAGTATAAAAAATAAATATGGACATGAGAAAGAAAGACATTTGATATGGTACAATAGTTATACAAAGGAGAAAGCCAAATTAATCAATATAAAGAAGGCAGGCCCAAAGATATTCAAAGAGAAGTACAGGCAAAGGGTATCCAGATATGGAAAATTTCACAATAAAAAAATCATATCACAAAGAGTGAATGTAGAAAAGAAGATTAGTAAAGTAGAAGTTAAAAAACAGAAGTTGAAGTTATGGAGTGCCTGCAAAGTGAAGGATTTGCTGTAGAAGGTCTAACACAAGTTACATCACAGCATGATGGAATAAGTCCGCAAAGTAAGGAGAATCAGGAAGATCAGGAGACATCTAAAGATGAAATATGGACATGGGAATGAAAAAGACATTTAAAGGTTGCTTTTGTACATTTATCAAGACCAATGACATTCGTATATCATCTGAAATACTTTTGACAGCTTGCAGTGGGGAGTTAGCATGTACCTGACCAGGCATATGCAACAAATGGAGCATCTACTGAGGTTCCTCACAAGAAAAATACATTGTTTATAAAATAAGTCTTGTATGAACTGCCTCAAAGCCTTGTTCTTATACTTGGCCTCTTACAGCTTATTGATAGCCAACCTAGGCCAGGCCTACAAAGCATCTTCTGATTCATCCTTAATGGACATGTTGCACATCTGCAAACTAAACAGTATCAGAAACACCTATTCCAGGGATCTAAACCTCACCAGCAACATGAATAGGCATGCTGCTTGGACAGGTATGTGTCTCAGATAATACCCCTATCCACATCTGGAAAATCTCTTTCCTGAACTTACTCAAGCAAATCTTGGATCAGTGGTTGGGGAATCATACATTTACCTTAGTCTGATGCCTGTGTTTATTACAGAAATGAAACGTAAATGCTTTGCCACTGATGCCCAAGTTTATATACCCCCCCCCCACAAAACCTAGTGGACCAATACCTTTCTAATATTTCAGGTAAGCATGGATAGGCTTAAAAAGGCTCTTTGGAGCTGTTAGCCTATTCTTCTGTTATGATCCTATGATCCCATGCCAGGGCCTTTCCACAGAGGGGACACACCCATTTCTGGAGAAATTCACTATTTGCCTCATTCCTGTCTGAAGTCACACCACACCAGCCACAATAATATTCACAAAGTGAAACCACATCTGTTGGACCCATGTCCTCTGGAACCCATTCTGAGGATGAAGTCATTATGTCAGGGCAGCTACACTCCCCCCCAATGAAGAAATACTACCTCCTCAATCTACAGTACTCTTGGCTGCCCATCTTCTGTCCATATTACATACTCTCTTCCACATCCTTAGTCACCAATTCAGCCTTGCGTCCATTACTGAACCCGTCATTGTGCTTTTCATCATTGTGCATATAATGACAACTGTGCCCTGTTCTCACTGCTGAGTTATATGGGTACGTGATGCCTGATATATAATATGGCCAGTCAATAAACTGGGCAAATTTACCTAAGTGTTGTACTGTATGCATTTGTTTTATTTTTTGTTTTGTTGATTCTGGCCCATAGTTGTCGAGCACATACTGCCACTTTAACAATGATGTGGTGCATTGCACCTTCTCTGCTTCGTATGGTATTTTCTTGCTGCCAGTTTCCCTGGAGGTTCTCAGCTGGCACATTCTCTACTTCTAGCTCTGGTCTGTCTTGCCTTCCAGTGGCAAACCTGTTAATGTACTACCATGTCATGCAGAATTGCCAAGATAGCCAAATATCTTACTGCAGGTCTACAGAACATACAGCCCAATAATCAAGTATGGCATCTGTATGAAGAAAGTTTAAGTAGACATTCATCAGTCTGAGCACATACTCATTGATGTTGTGGGACTGTAATGGTGCTTCGCTGTATTGCATCTTGGACATGGTCTTTGGGTTGTGTACCGATGTTATGAGCTGCAGCTGCAGGGCATGTCCAGCTTCACTGCACAAATCACCAGTATAGGTTGAAAGTGCTAAATGTGGGAATTCGGAAAACTGTCTGAATGGTCCACAGACACTTTTATATTATATCCTGCTCCTTGTACATTATGTACAGTTGATGGAATGGAAAATATACAGGTTGGTGTATTGCTGTCCAAGAAGACCAGGCAGGGGGGTTGATCACAATCTGTGTGCAGTTAATGCCCTTAGCAGCTCTAGGAAATGGACTTGTTCGCATAATGCCCATATTTTGTTTTATTCTCTTCCTCATTATGATACTGCAGTCATGCCTCAATACAGAGAACTGAACCCCCTTCCTAATGATCCCTTGTAACATGTCCTATGCCTGGTTTCCTGTCTTCACCATTAACAGGCGGCTGGTTCACTGCCATGCCAGTGCCATAAGTTTCCATTTCACTTATACAATTATATCTGGCTGCTCTCACTGACATCCAACATAGTGTTTGATGTTGTCACTGGAGTGTGTACATTATCCGACAGAGCTCTTTTCCTAACTGTTAGAAGCTCCATCTGTGTAGGTACTTTACTGAAATTCCTCTGTTTCAGAAGTATACAGTTGTAAATGGTTTTGCAAGAAACACTAATGTCACTTTGTATCATGCTTACTAGTATTCATTAGCAAGACAGTTATGCTAATGAAGTAAATTAGGACCACTGTCTGTGAACTGCTGCAGATGTGCAATGTGTTATCCAAATATGTTGGCACTAGTTGTCCGTGTCATAGTGACTGCTACACAAGTGACATGTATGTTGCTGCATATGGCATGTGTATATCTGTAACAACATTATGCAGCATTAAGGCCATGTCCTTGTGCCATGGTACAGCACTACATTACTAACGCCAGGCACAGGACTAGCATTTTGTCTTTAAATACACCTGATTCAGAGGCTACTGATTCTTTATGGAATGATAAATGAAGGAGTTCAGCTTAGTATGGCACTGCATGTAAGACTTTCCAGTTTTTCCTGCAGATGAACTTCAGGAAGTGTCTGCTGACACTTATGAGGACCCGTTGAGAATGATAGATGCCAACCATGAACTGGCACAAGTTATGTCCCAGACATCACCTGCTCTGGTGGGCAGTGGCAGTATTAATACATTGACCTGAAGGAGTATCACAGTGACTTGTTTCATGAATGTGAGGCAGAGATTCAGGAGAAGGAGGTAGAAAGGCGATGTAAGGATTTTTTTTCAGTATCATTGTCTTCCACTAACTTAATTGCTGTATACAAGTATTTAAGAGTACCTCTGTTTTCCACTGCTGCAGAAACAACAGCTGAACAAAACTGGATGCTAATGAATGCAGGAACACCTATTCCTGTAACATGATATATATGATGTCTGTGAAAGTTGACTTTATAGCTACAATTTGACAAACCACCCTGATGGAATCACAAAATCAATCAGATGTATAACAGGTGGACGAAATTCATGGCAAAAATTAGGAGGTGTAGCACTCAGCAGGATAAAAGCACTCTAATTAAACTAAACAAACAACTCAGAAGGCAAATAAAGTATAGCAAGGCCAAATCTGAGGTAACTTTGCCTCCCAGGCCAAGGACAACCACAAAGCATTTTTTAGATATGTCCGCAACTTCAAAGGGAATACACAATTGTGTGCAGAGCTTATTGTAAATGGAGCCACCTATACTAAGCCAGAAGATATAGCAAGCCTTCTAGCTGATAAATTCAGCTCCAACTTTACTCCCCTCAACCCCTCAACCTTCCCTCAAAAAATATCATCAAATATAACTCCCCTTACTATCACTAGGGAACAGGTCCTTAATGCTATCTCTAAGACCAAGAACACTGCATCAATGGGCCCAGACAATATCCCAGAATGCCTTTTAAATAGCATGAAACATGACCTATCAGGGCCTCTGGAATTGCTATTTAACTGTAGCCTCCAAACAGGCTTTGTGCCTCATGATTGGAGAAAGGCAACAGTCATCTCTCTCTGCACAAAGTTGGGACATCTACAGACCCTGGAAACTACAGACCCATAAGTCTCATTAGTCTTATATGTCAATCCATGGAAAGAATTATCATGGAGATGATAAAAAGAGATATAGTAAACCTCCCGACAATGGACCAAACCCAGTTGTTTGGTTTTGAAAAGGGCAGATCATGCCTACTTAACCTAGTGGACTTCTTTGAGAAGGTTACCAAAGCAATGGATGAAGCCAAAATTGTTCACACTGTGTACCTTGACCTGGCCAAGGCATTTGACACAATACCCATTCGGGGATGCTGACAAATGCAGGAGGTTAGGGACAAACCCGTATGTCACCCAGTGGATAGCCAACTGGCTCACAGACAGGACCCAGGAAGTTAGAATTGGGGAGTCCACCTCTACAAAGAGGCCAGTCACAAGTGGATTCCCTCAGGGATCAGTCCTTGGACTGCTCCTTTTTGGCATTTACTTCACAGAAGTCAAGGTCAATGTCAGTGGTCTCCGGCTGACTAAATTTGCAGATGATTGCAAACTAGGAGCTGTCATTTCATCTCACACTGACACAAATGTTCACCAGGAGGGTTTGACACAGACAAATAGATGGTGTCAGAGTCATGGACTAAAACCAAATACCAAGAAATGCATAATAGTATCCTTTGGGAAGACATCCATCCCTGATAACTATCATATTGACAGCACACCCCTTAGAGATGACCAAGTAGTCACGGACTTAGAGACACGCATAGATAGTAATCAAGCCTTTGATCATCACGTCTACAGTGGTGAGGGAATCATTCTATGTTGCTCAACTAATAAACAAAGGTATGACATCTAAGTCCAAGGAAGTCATTGTTCCACTGTGTTCAGCATTCAGCAGACCTATCATTGAGTACAATGCCCCCTTTGGTATGTACCTATCCAGGCATGTCCAACAACGGGAATGTCCACAGAGGTTCACATAAAGAATGCAGGGCATAAGTAATATGTCATGTGCATACCGCCTCAAGACCCTATCCCTGTGTTCTGTCTCCTACAGGCTTTTGAAAGGAATCTATGCCTGGCACACAGGGAATTGTCAGACCCCACTCTGATGGACCTCCTGCATATCCACAAAACAAACAGTACCAGAATTACCAATCTAAAGACTTAAACATTGCCTGTGATATAAATAGGACCTGCTGGAGAGATAGGTATGTATCACAGAGACTACCCCGTTTATGGAACAGGCTTCCCATCCATGTGAAACAGAGTTCCTCCTTAATACAGTTCAAGTGCAACTTGGACAATTGGATGGGAAACCAAAAATTCATCCCTGGTTTGGCACCTATGTCTCTGATGCAAACAGGTAACCTGTAAATGGTTCATCTCTCAAGCCCATGCTTGCACTTATCAAGGGTATCAGAACTTGTCAGAGATTTGGGATGCATGGCTAGGATTAAAAAGGCCCTTGTAGTCATTAGCCTAGTAAAAACCTATGAACCTAATTGTCCTAGTAGCAAGTGTGTGCCATCATTTTTTCCCTTTCTATTACCCTTCTGCAGGCCCATTTTTGAAGAGGAGGAGATGAGGCCCCAGTCATGTCAGTCTTTGTTTACCACTGATGTTGTTGCTGGAACACCACCGGCTAGCTCATTTAAGTCTTTGAAGAAGGACCCAGAGGAGTGGATATTATAAAATGAAGTATAAGATATGTTCACAAAGACCATAAAAATGTCAACATGTACACTAGGAATATCACATTTCTGACAAATATTATTGAGTGCTTTCATCCTCAATATATAGGCTTGCTCAGAATAAAAATATACACAAGTGCAACCTGTAAATAGAATTAAGTATGACTCGCATGATTAAAATAAGCCTGTAAAATATATATATATATATATATATGTGTGTGTGTGTGTGTGTGTGTGTGTGTGTGTGTGTGTGTGTGTGTGTGTGTGTGTGTGTGTGTGTGTGTGTGTGTGTGTGTGTGTGTGTGTGTATGGGTCCCTTTCAGATCATCAAACTTTCAAAAGCTCAACTTTCATTTGGCCGAGACCATATGATCGAACTTTTAAAAGTTCAAACGGTCTGAATGGAGATCTCCATAGAGCATGGAATGGGAAGATTTCCCTTTTCTGCAATGTAGTGCGATCTCAGAGTTGGTATATTTAAACAGCAGGGTGTGGGGGGTGTGCGGCCTCCATGTTTGGGGTGCAGGGGGGCTTTTTTTTGTTTTATTTCATTTTTTACATGTTTGAACATTTAAATATTCAATCATATGGTCTTAGCCATATGAAAGTCGAACATTTGAATTTTCGATCATGTAAAGTAGACCTATATAAATATATATATATATATATATATATATATATATATATATATATATACATATATATATATATATATATATATATATATATATATATATACATATATATATATATATATATATATATATATATATATATAAATATATATGGGTCAACTTTTTAATCTTGAAATACTGAAATTTTGAATTTCAGTATTTCGAGACTAAAACATCGAAATCTTATAAACACAAAACTACACAATGACGAACCCTCACAATATTAAAATAAATAAAACAAAAACAAATATCCAACCATCTCCCCAAAACAAAACATAAACAGTACATAACTAAAACCAAAAACACCACCATATGTTTCTGCAGGGGGGCAATCCCCACTGTACCCACAACACCCCCTCTACTTATATATACCAACTCCAAGGTTGCACTAACTTGAAAAAAATACAAAAATGCAAATGCATTCTTACCTGCCCTACACTCCCATTGCAGTCATATTTAGTCTCAATAATAACACCCCCACACACAACACACATGTACTAAAATCACCACATACAACACTCACACACATACAGTCTCACCTACGTACCCCAACCTACCCCTAAAACTTCCCACAAAAACTAAAAACAAACACATTTCTACCCAAAACCCTTAAATATTAAGCACTTACCTGAATCTCTGTACATAAATTAACATTGTCCGCCATAACACAATATACCCTTAAAGAGACAGTACACAATCACGTACATACCACACTATACCCATCTCGCATTTGAGAAACTGAGATTCGACAAAGTACAATTTTGAAAAACTGCACTTTCTTAATTATAGTCTGGAAAAACTAAAATTCAAGATACCAGTATTTTGAGATATAAAAGTGGACCCATATATTGCAAAAAAGAATAACATATTTTCAAACCTCTCAATTTTAATGCACATTTCATACTGATATACTGATATTCCCAGTTAGTCCTTATATTTGCTTCATTTCATTTGAAATTTATATTATTTTTTTCTAAAGAAAGACACCGAAGTGTGTAAAAAGAACATTGCTGTGGAACTGCTTTGAAAATAATTGTTGATTTATAACAAATATTAAATAAATACATCTCGTGAGTACAAGACAGTTTTCAGTCAACACTATCATTGGCACAATGCAAGAAAATATATATAATGTACTGTAATTTCTACACAATTATTGCAAATATAATTGTGAACATGTACCCCGAGAGTCAGCAAGCTCTCACGATGTGCAAGAATAGTGCAGGAGCTGCTGGAGGCAATATGGCCACTGAGAGATACAGGAGCAAGCTCCCGGGATGTGCACAAGCGATCCTGCTCTATTCCTGTACAGACACAGCTCCTGTATCTAAATTACTTCATCTGCAGGTGAAAACTATGCAAACTACATGAATTTTATGATCCAGGATGCTAGTAGCCAGCCATGTAGGACTAGTGTAATCTGTAGAAATGTACTCGGTTAGTAACCAAGTACTTTTCTGCAAACTACAAAATGGAGCCATGACAGCTCCAAATATAGGGTGTGTATAACATGTAAAGCATGCAAATGGCCAAATATATGGCCACTGGTATGGAAAATAGTTGCAAAAATAAAAAATAAACTTTTATTTTTTTATGGCCGATTTCGGCCATTTAAGCATAGGACAGTGGCTCGCAAATGGGATCGGCCTGAAAATAAAAAAACAAACAAACTAGAAAAAAGCATTCTATCCAAAATCAAAATTTTGCCATTATACTCAAAGGCAGGCAGAAGACAACATGGTCAGTGAATAGTGGTTGTTAAGGGGAAGGCTCAGTGTCAGACTTGTAACTAGGCATTAGCAGGCAATCCTATGCAAATGAAGGGAATGATACTGAATCCCAGATTCCCCCCTTAAGGCTAGCCTGCACCCAACCATGTAGGTGCAGGAAGACCTCGGTGCAAGCCTAAGAGCTAGCTGACATCATAGAGGGATGTGTCAGGCATACTGTAAGCTTACTGGAGCACTGTGGCTCGGGTTTGCCCTTAGCTTAGCAGAGCTAAGCAAGGGTGTGTATCTGAAGCTGCCAAGCAGTCTTTACATTGCCTAAGCAGGTGTGCATGCTACGCACCGTGTTTTAAAGGAGAAAAAAAAAGTAAACCAGGAAATAGCAGCTCCATGCACATCTGAGCACTATGTTTGTGCGGTGTGCCCCTGGGCTTAAACAATAAGGCAATGAAAAGGGAAAACAGCAGTAGGAAGGTAATCATGGAGATCTAGCATAGCTGTCAGGTGAAATGTATCCGAATCATACAATTACACAGGCAGCAGCCCAGCCCAGCACACTGTTATAAACTATGCAAACACCTTTCCATCTGGTTTTCCCCATAAACTCTACACCACCGGTGTACACTAGCAGGGAAATTTTACAAAACAAAAGCAACAACATGATAGGGGCTGCATTAACTCTCATAAATCAACATGTGGAAGAGGCTGAGGGTGATGAGGATGAGAATGCTGATGACCAACCCACAGTGAGGAGAAGGGGAAGAGTGCACAGACACAGGGTAACCTACCAGGTGCTACATGAGATGGAGATAGTGGACTGCTATAGTGTGGACAGGGACCTCCTACTGCAATTTGTTGAGCTGTGCTGGCCATACCTCACACACAGAACCAACAGAGGGGAACCCATCCCAGTGTATACCAAGGTATGTGTAGGCCTAAGAATACTAGCCACAGATACCTTCCAAAGGCCAACTGGGGATATCATGGGGATCTCACAAGCATCAGCATCCAGGGTACTCCCCCAGTTCCTGGATGCCATGTCAGCGCATGCTGGTGAGCATGTATATTTCCACAACAGCCATGAGGCATTGACCAGCAATATGCATCTCTTCCACAAAATAGCAGAATACCCTGAGGTAGTGGCTTCTATAGACTGCATGCACATACACATCAAAGCACCACCCGGTGAGCAGGGTAGGGTCTACATAACTGCAAGGGCTTCCCCTCCATCAACTGCCAGGTTGTGTGCAATGCCCAGGGCATTATAATGAATGTGTGTGCTGGCTGCCCTGGAACCTATCACGACTCCCACATCTGGCATATGACGCAGCTATACCAGAGATTTGCCACAGGACACACACATGCCATTCAGGGAGGCTCACATACCCAACAACAGTCTCAGCCAGCAGGACAGGCATAGACAAACACAAACAAAGGCTGTGCTAAGGCCTCTGATTGATGGATATGGACAACAGCTCCTTTCCAGACCTACACAGACAGACTACAATAGGTCAGGCAGTGGGATGTGAGTTCTGAAAGGTAAGAAGTCTGAAACTGAAATGTAGGTCAATCAAACCTAAGAAATGCAGTACACTGATATGCCTCTTGTCTGCATGATATTTAAGAATACAGAATGAAATGGAGTACCTGAAATACCAGTACAGTCATAGCAAATGTGTGCAGTTGTCAGGTATGCCCCCCCCCCCCAACAATCCTATGTAGAAATGTAGTAACATGTATGTGTAGGTATAATAACAGTGGAGCACAGATTACCTAGCCTGCCAAAGTAGCAGGATAGATTGTAGCACGTGTACAATATGCAGGGCTGCGTGCGTTACATTGGTGTGTTGTATATTGTGTGAGAGAGGTCAGCATGTAGGCATGGTGAGGTTTGTTCTAGTGGACCTTGGCCAGCACTGCCGATGACAGGGCCAAGTTCTCACAACTGCAGTGCCAAACAAATTGCATCCCAGCTAAACACATTCCAGCAGTAAGCCATAGTAAATGTTTGGATGTAATATCTGTCACCGTCAGAAAGATGGACATGGCATGAATGTGCGCCCAGACATACAAACAGTACACATGTGGAAGTACCCCAGACAGACAGTGTATAATATGTTACTGCCAAATGGACACACGTTTGGAATTGTACATACAGGTTAGCAGCACATTAGTTGGGTTTGTAGTATGGAATACCGATGTTGTCTGGCCAAACACTGGCAGACCACAAAGGTCACAGGTATGAAATATTGAGAAACTACTGATGCCCCTGCACAAGCCAGCATAAGTGGAATGCCCCATGTATATCTGTGAGTCAGATGCAAGTAATGTCCAAAGCACACATGCACCCAGCTCACCCCATCATCACCGTACCTCACATGTCTTATCCCTGTTGTTGGGAATGAGTACAATATGATCCCCACCTCTATATGGCAATAGCCACAGAATGCATGCATGCAGAAAAGGTCTCCCATGCAGGTGTGTCCCTAGCTGTAAGCAGCACCCTGCCAGCATCCACAGCACTGGATCAATAATGACAGCAAGTATTGGCATTAACACCTTGCACACCTACCCTGTCACCCCAGATGAATATAGTGTCTTGCAGTCTGGAACTATAGGAGTGACACAATGCAACGGCCTGCTACAGCTGGCCTGCACCACTATCAAATCCCCTACTGTCCTCTGCCAAAGGCCTGTCTCTCACCTGTACTGCCAATGTATGTTATGCCATGGACTCCCAAATAACATAACACAGTCCACAGAACCAAATGCAAGGCCATGTTGACAAATCCCAGTAATATGTCCACCATGGCCTACTGCATGAACTGTGGACCAACACCAAATTACTGCTGGGATGAAGTGATAACTATAGGGAACTTATCAGATAATGTTTCCATAATGTTTGGAAGAGGATAGAATAATAGAGGGGGGTAGGAGCATGGCCGGCATGGAGTGTATGAAGTCTGAAACTATGCCGTGTGCACATACCATCCCTGCCTGCAAACACAGAAATGGGGTGATACAAACCTGCTCATAAACCACAATGTGAAGGGGTAATGTCCAGAAATATGACCTCTGCTTCTGGGTAAACTGTGTGAATCTGCACAGCTGTGAGGTATGTCCACAGCAGGATATGGCCATGCTGTCACTTAGATGAATGTACAAGCATGGGATCCTCAACCACCACTGTACCAAGGTGCTGAACTATTTACACAGACCCATCAGCAAATCTCTGCAGCCTCCTCTCCAGAATGGCATGATTGTGCAAGAGAATGTAGGCTTTATACCACAATATTGGACACAGCTGCATTCATCCTATGTACCCCAGGAAATTACTGCAAGCAAATATGTATACCTGACAGTACTTGATGACATAAAACATCACAGTGTAAAACGGTACATATATCTGCTAATACCAAGACCATGTAGCAGAAGCAGCCAAGACATAATTACCTACAGTAACCCACTATCCTTTGCCCATTTGGACCACATTGTCAACCGATCTACAGATATCCTGCAGAAACAGGTTGCTAGCTCTAGGTGTAGAACACAAAAGCCTGCACTGGAGTACAACCTACCTAGAATGGATTCACACATTCAGTACAGAAGGTCATACTGGGCATATTCCCACACTTAAGCCCATGTCTGGCAACAAGAGTGGACTATACATATCTGACAGTCACAGATGTGTGTGCACACACTCCTCATTGCACAATAGTCATGCTTTGCACATACATTGAATAGCAATATACACATATATCCAAGGACAACACACTGTAATAGGCCAAAATTACACATACATAGATGTGTGGAAGAGAGTGACAGACAGTGACAAAGAGCCTCCAATCATGAGGCCTGTCCGACCCAGCACACATCCAATTGTCTAAAACCACATGTGAAAATGTCAATCACTGTAGACATTTGCCTTTGGTATCCCTCAGCACTATAGTGCTGTGGTGCTTGTGATAACTATGTAACATGACTGTACAAGTCAGTATTCATCTAGCAGTTGTATGCACGTACTTGTGAAATTTATACCTGTGTGTTCCTGAATGTTGTGTGTCTGCTTTCAGATGAATGGGTTATAGCCCGTGCACACATACTGCACTACCCATTGCCCTACTATGGCAAGCCTGCTGATGTCTTCATTTTGAAATACACCTTTGGTGAAAGAGTAGCCCTGCAAGCTCTGTGGTGTGTGCTATAACTGAGTGAGGCTCTAGTGTGATGTACTAGTTAAGTAGGAGTTCTAATCCCAGACATGGCAAGTGTCTGTGGAGATCAATGCTTTTGTGGTCATTCACAATCAATACATTCCCCATTGCCCTGCTTTGGCAAGCCTGCTGATGTCATTCACCTAGAAATACACCTTTGTGGACAAAATTACCCTATATGTTCTGTGGTGTGTGCTATAACTGCATAAGGTTGTAGTGTCATGTACTAGTTAGGTTAGAGTTCTAATACCAGACATGGCAACTGTAAAACTTTGTGTGCTTGTCTGTGTAGGGATCAATGCTTTTGAGACCATTCTTAGTCACTATATCATCCATTGCCCTACTTTTGACAAGCCTAGTAATGTCATTCACTTTGATATAAAGAAAAAGAATATGAACGACTCAGGGTAAAGACAAGGTGCATAAAACAGATACGTAAAATAAAATAAAATGCACCAGGTGTTGTGGTATGTCCATTTTGTTGATGTTTTTACGTTATGGAAATGTCAATGAACTTAAGAATTTCATCGATTATTGCATAGTACTACTGAGTTTTTAAAATTACTTTTAATAGCTCAGATTTAGAAATTGACTTTCTTGATGTTAAAGTTAGAAAAACTGATTGTAATGAAATTATTAGTAGCATTTACCAAAAACCTACTAGGAGAATGCATTATTACACAAAACAAGTATGCATCCAAGGCATATTCCTAGAAATACACTGAAAGGACAGGTATTTAGAGTTCTGCCCTACATAATAAGGACGATGATGCTAAAGCAGCCCTTGAAAATTTGAAGTTAGAGTTTTTAGATAGGGGCTGTGCAACAAGAGAGATAAACAAGACTATCACTGAAGCATGGAAATTAAGAAATAGCAGATGCAGACCTTATTTTACAAATATGACAGAGAAGATAGAAATACTCATACTTCAGACACTAATCATTTTTGAGCAGTTTTTCAATACTCTAGCAATGTTAATGAATATACGAAGATTATAACGAGAAATTGGCACTTACTTCAAGAAGTACCAGAACTGACTAATATAATCTGTGAAACTCCGTTATTTTCTTTCAGGAATAACAAGTCTTTAAAACAACATTAATGTTATAGAACAGAACCTAATAGATTTGATTTTTCTACACGTGTTGGTACTTTTCCATGCAGATGTTGTACTGCATGTAAATATATTCATAGCAACAAGACGTTTATTCATCCTCTACATAAATTTACTATAACCAGTTATAGCTATGCTGATTGTAGGACTGCTAATGTTGTGTATTTTTGTTTCTGTCAAAAATGTTTTGCATATTATGTAGGAAAAACTAATAGGGTCCTGAAAGACAGGATCCTTGAGCATGTTAGAGATATAAATAATTGTAAAGAGACAAGTGCACTGGCAAATCATTTTAGAAAAACTGATTTGTCTCATACTTTTAAGTTTTTTTGTTATTCAGCATGTCCTCTCAAATATACAGGGAGGTGACTTAGAAAATACTACAGAAAGCATAGAACAAAAATGGATTCTTAAGTTGAATGCTGAGAAATATCCTGGCTTGAATGGAAATAGTTCCTTAACACCTTTTTTAAAAGCCAGACCATTGAAGCACTAGAATTATTATATTATTATATTTCTTTAAGTATTTTAACTAAGTCTTTTATATATATTTATAGTAATGTTTTAACCATTTATTAGTATATTAATGCATATTTATTTATGTTTTTATGCATATTTACATTTACATATATTTAATGTTACACATTTATAAGCATTGGAACATGTGACTATTGGATTGTCAGCTGACTTTATTGAATCTTCTATATAAGCATTATTATGTTAAACTGCTGTGTCTGATGAAGCAACTAGTGTAGTTGTAAAAGCGCTAACCATTTTTATTTTTTCTATTTTTGGTTTGTGCTAACTTGGTGCATTTTATTTTAGTTTTCACTTTGATATAAACCTTTGGGGGAAAAGTAGCCCAGTATGCTCTGTGGTGTATGCTATAACTGTGTAATGCTGTAGTGTGATATACTAGTGAGGTAGGAGTTCTAATCCCAAACATAGCAACTGTGAGACTAGGTATGTGTGTTTGTCATATGTGTCATGTGTGGAGGTAGTTGGGAGTGTGTAGTAACAAGACTCATTGTTGAGTGAGTTTTGCAAATTTCTTATATGGTGGGCCTATTATATGTAACAATGTCCACCTTACAAGGATAACAGATGTCAAACAGCAGAGAGGCTGGGGTAGATAATCCATACCCCTACATGTGACATCATGGCTTGGGGAACAATATAGGTAACCATTATATCACCCAGATAATACTCTCCACCCATGTCTCATACACAAACACACTTGGCTAGGCAACAGCCACTATGTTGGTAGTTCCCTGCATATTGCCTGCAGATAGTAACCATGGTGTGCTTGCAGTGGACTACAGAGGACATGGCACCCTGTCCCATCCCTACAATAGGCAAATCATTGCATTCAGTGCTCCTTCCCTATGTTCCTCACTGGACGCCTGCAACAACTGTAGAGCCAGCAAATGTAACCCACAAAGGACATGCCATGCCTTATACACATGTCCTGTATGGACAGATGGCACTGACACCAGAGAATACCTGCATCATGCTGTCAGTGCAGGTGCAGGGCCAACCTGGTGTCCATTGCCAGTTCTCACCACATGAGGTCAGGAATGGCACATCTGATAATAACAATATGTCTACACAACATGCCCGACATCCCAGGTACACTTCCACATGTCACAGAACATGCCTGTGGGACGTGTGCATATCCCAGACACCGTCCATATTATGGAATATAGAACACATACATGGCAAGCATTGCACATCACTGGCCACCCACAATAGTAACCCAGATGAGTGGATGGTGTATACAATACCCACCTGCATGGGCCGATCCAGACACTACACCCCTGAGCCACATAGCAAACCACTGCCATGTGGCTTGATGCCAAGGTATACCATTTACCTAGCCTTGTACAGCCTTTTGGCACAGTCAGCCACTACACATCTGTGAAGCAATGCACCCCTGCATGTCAGTATTGGTAAACCTGTGTCTGTGTGTGTGCCATGTATAATGATTTGGATGCCATGCACACTCACTACACCTCCCATTGGCCTACTGAAGCATGCTTTCCAATGTCAGACACCATGACATACCCTTTGCCCATATATCAGCCTGATAACCCCGGTGGTGCATGTGATAGCTGCATATTACTGTATTGTGGCAAAGTAGCTAGTTAAGAACTCTAATCCTGACCCTGCCAACTGTGATATTGTGTATGAGTCCCAGACAGAGTGTGACTGTGTCGACCTTGACACCTGTTCTTGTGGACAGGCACATGTACTACACCTACCTTATCCCTCCTTTATCACTGTTGCTGATGTCACTCACCATCAAATATACCTTTGGACAGTTCTCCACCATGTAAGCTCTGTGGTGCATGCAATAACTGCATAGACATGCAATAACAATACATAGGCAGGTGTTTGAAACCCTGTACTGGTAAATGTGTGACACAATCATGCTAAGGTTTTACTCTCTTACCCCCTCCCTGTCTTACTTTGTCTCTGTCTGTCTCTCTCACTCCCTCTCTGGTGGATGTGGAGAAGTACACCTGCTTTGCTTAGGCAGCAGTCTGTGTTTTGTAAGTGATGCTCATGATCAGCTGATGGCCTGTGCACGAATTGCAGTCCCCCACTAGCTGATTGCATGTGGAGCAGCTGTGGTAACATTCCCATAGCCAATTGCATGGAAAAACACTCTATAACTAGGAACATCACGTGGGTATTGGCCCTTTTCATTCACTGTGAGCAGGCCTTCATGTCGGTGTTTGGCAAACAGCATCACAGATTGTAGTGGGATATACCTCTAACAACATACGCTGTGGAGACAGGCCAACAAACAGGAGGGAGGTGTTCCAGATATGACTGCAGAATGTAAGTTTTGCTCTTCTGCATTTGAAGTAATGTTGGTTTACCAGGGTTTGTGTGGATATGGCTGGTCTACATGATTTAATACCTGTCATGACAGTGTTATGTGTTTGAGAAAACTCCCACCTGTAGTGTTATCTGCAGACTGGCCAGTGTTTGGAGTCTTATGTGTCTGGTGCTACTCACAGATTACCCATCTTAGAACTGCAGAAGCATAGTCTGAGGATTGCAGTCAGTACATGATGATATCCATGAGAGTTACTGACTTCATATCCCTCATAGGACATATGTCACAACAAACCCAGTTACAACAGTAAATGTATGAGGTTATCACAACAACATATCAATATTGGCCCTGTGTTAGTGCCTCCAGCCACAACTCTTTCAACCTTTGTACATATGTCATGCAGTAAGAGGTGCATATGTTCTGTACACCATTATTTATTGACATCATATCTGATAACAAGCCAGTGAGATATCAGACTGCTAGACATTTTATGTACTGTAGGGGTTATATTAGAGGGCATAACCTGGGAATTCTGTGGTTGTGTGTACAGTAGTGAGGTCTGTGTACTTATGGTGATTGTCGATAGTGTGTGTTTTGTGAATATGTACCTTGGCCTGTGTACAGACTGTGGTAGATGTCATTGTTCTGGGTCCTATTTTATCTGGTGTTACATGCTGCTCCAGTGTATGGTACCATATCAGCTTACATGTTTGTGGGGCCAAACACACACATGTCCCATACCACAGATAGGCATCGGACCACACTGTGAAGCAGCACAGAATATGTAGGGTTAGTGTGTGAGTGGCACATATGAGGATGTTGTTGATCAGACAGTCCATATACAGTAATATTAATCTCGCTTACCTTATGTGACTGTGGCTGTGTTCACATTGGTTGTGGGTATTCACTTTCACACAGGTGTCTTTTACTCTGTGCTGTGACATGCCTGTAGAGCCTGCTATATTTGCAGTTACATGTGTATTCCCCCAGTAGAAATGTAGGCCAGTGCAGTGGCAGTCTGCCTGTAATTTGCACAGTGCTTTGTTACATGCCTAGCAGCTTAGTGTACTTATCCAGTGTGATGTTATGTCCAGATATTTGCCAGAATTACAGCTGCCAGGCCATCATAACTGCCATGTATTTCTGACAAAGCAGTGGGATGCTGTACAGATGTATGTCACTAACTAATGGGTAGTATGTGGCCATGTGACCTCTGCACCACTGGTTATTATGTGTCAGGACAGACAGGAGTGTGTGAATGCATAAACTGTGTGGGCATATATATTCCAGTGTTTACGTGATACACACATTTACATGTCTGTTAACATCCACATTGTCAGGCTTGGTCCACATGTCTTGCACTAAGGGGTTCGGTGTATACCTCTGGACTGACCAGAGTGTGTCAGACTGTCCACATTTATTGGTCATATCTCTGCTGTATTCCACAGGACCATTACTGTGGTATTAGTGGTATTGTACTATGATGACCTTAGGAAGTCTGTCAGTAACTGATGATGTACATGTCAATAGCAGATGTGATCTCCCACACCACATTTCTGTTAAGACAACCCCTGTTACAGTAGCAACAGACTACATATATATCTGTAATATGTACATGACATCCCCTTGAACTAAGAGGTTGAGATTATTGGTGCTGAGATATGACTCCACTACATGTTCTGGACATATGTCCCGCTCACCAGACTGAGTAAGGAGAAGGTCACAGTAAGCTGCCTGTTGGGCGCTAGAATCCGCCACATAACACAAGCACTCAGGTCTCTCAACAGCAGGTACAAGTATGACTCGTTCATTGTCCACGCTGGTGTCAACGACCTGAGACGTACCTCCTTGGACTACATGAAAAGAGACATTGAGGAGCTCTCTGATTATGTAGCCCAGGCAGGTATGACCCTGACCTTGAGCAGTATCCTACCTTCACCTAGAATGATGCCACAATACAGTGATAAGATGATCAGCTTTAATAATTGGCTTAAATTCTGGTGTCATTCAAAGGGGATCCAATGTCTGTCTGCCTGGGATGACATGCTGGACAAGCCACGCTGCTTCGCAAGGGATGGCTTGCACCTGTCACCCCTAGGCTTCCGGATATTGGCAAAGGCTCTTGCCACCCCATAGTGCCTTTTTTAGGCAAGGCTCAAATTCTAAACCTACCACCCTAGAACACAAAAAAGTAAAAAAACTAAGGGTAATGCTGCTCAATGCCAGAAGTCTCAATCTCAAGATGCACGCACTCGAGGCCCTTCTCAGTATGGAGAACATCGATGTCTGTGCTGTGACAGAAACCTGGTTCAAGGCTCCTGAGAGCACCCCAGCACTATCAGGTTTCACCTCATATCATGCGTTCCCCAAAATCCGGACAACACCAAGAAAGGAGGGGGGGTGTCCATATTCATAAAGGACACCCACACCTCAAGGTTGGTGGCAACGAACGATGCATCGGAGACCATCCAGGTGCAATTAACCATAGGCAAGACTGCTCTGCAATTTTTAGCATGTTACAGGCCACCCTCTCAAACTCAGGAACCTCACATGGCCTTCCTGAAAACAATGGAGGGGATAAATTATCTCCAAACACCATCATACTAGGTAACTTCAACTACCCTAATATAGACTGGGAACACTACTCAAGCCCAAACACTCTAGCCCAAAGGTTCCTGGAGTTCATAAACTCAAATGCCATGGAACAACTAGTCACCATCCCCACAAGAGGAGAAAACATACTTGATCTCATCATCATGAACATGGGATCACAATGTTCAACACCGGAAGTATACCCCTCACTGGTGAGATCAGATCATAAACTAATCTCACTGGAGGTCCTCATCCGCCCCACCTGAAATAAAAAAACACAGTGAAAAACTTCTCAAAAGCCGACTTCACACTTCTAAAAACTAGTGTGGTCTCCTAGGCCCCTGAGCCAGTGTGGTAAACATTTACTCAAACCATGAATCACTGCAAAATGCTTCTACCAGCACCTACAGGACTGCATGGATCAGGCAATCTCAAACAAAACTAAGACTCTTTGTACCAAAGGCAAGCGTCCAGTCTGATGGACCCCAGCCATAAACAAGCTCTACAACAAAAGGAGGAAGCTACTACAAGATAGAGCAAAATCCTT